>NC_134454.1:15520123-15828123 GCF_030867145.1 Opisthocomus hoazin | reverse complement strand
AACCACAAAAACAAACAAGCATTGCTGTAACTCTCAGTGTATGCATCATGTTCTCTTACTCAGAACGGTTTGCTACAGTTTAATAAGATCTGTAAGTCCTAGGGCAGGTATACTCAGATTTAAGAGTTTACATAAATACTTACTGTATATTACTGGGCAACTTCCAAAATATCTAATAAAGAGATTTGCATCTAGAGCAGCACTAGAAATAATTAGTTTTAAATTAGTCTGTTTTTGCAACACGTCTCTCAGTTTTATTAACAAGAAGTCACTGAACCTATCCCTCTCATGTACTTCATCCTATAACAAAAGACGAAAAAAAAAAAACACACACACAACAGAGAAACATCACAGATGTAAGATTATAACTTTTCATAAATATGAACTTTTTTAAAAACTCAAATACATAATTTGCTGGTACATTACAGACACATTAGAATGTGTAAGTCTAGCTTAAGTAAGGATTTTCTTAAAAACTACCCAAAAGTCAAAAATATTTCAAAAAGTTTATATTATAGAGATATCTGAGCAGACTGCACTAGTAACGCACAAACCACATACACCTTGATTTTAGAGGTTAAAGTGAACTTCTGAAACTTCTAATTCTTATAATCTCGTTTTCAAGATAATGACACAAACCGCAAATCCTACAAATCTTATTTTCATAAAACCTGCTTCACAACTGATGAACATTTAAAGAAATGTATGATACCACATAGTCAGAAAAAAAATAGATTGCTTAGATCCATTAAATCATGTACAAAGCTTACCATTAATTAAGGCACATGACTAATTAGCCATCTTTGTTGGTGTGTTCTTTTGGTTCATTATATATTACAAACTTATGAAGCAGGGACCCAAATACAACATTTTTAGGCTGAAGTCAAGAATGCGTAAGTCATTCTCACACTTTTTTCCATTTTGATAAACATGCAAGGACCCAGAATTATTATGAATTTTTCTTGCAGTAAACATTCTAGTTCCACTGAATTATCAAACTCCACCATAGCAATATTCACACAATCATAAACAAACACACTTAAGTAATTTGCTGAAAATTAGACTACTCATTATCTTGAAAACATCTGGGAAAAAAAATGGACTGCAAACGCGGTATTGCTAAAACAAGCACATGATACAAGAAATTCTGACAGACACACTCACATTGAATCCTATCTACATAAGCCTCCCTAAGGCTTTTATGCTTTCTGACAGAGGAAGCTCAGAAAACCGTAGTGCTCTGTCCTTCACAACTGTATCATGATTCCAAAATTAATTACTGCCATGAACCTAAAATAAGGTACTTTTACAAAACAAACAAACCAAACCAAAACGAAACAGTGCATGCTACAATAAAGGCTCAGGAAGTACTTAACGTTAATTCAGACTCTATCCAAACAAGCACACCTTAAATGCTCAGCATGTTAATAAAAAAACTAGGATCTTATCTTCCAGTTAAGAAGCAATACACACTGCCCCACTTCACAGGAAATACAACATGATTCTTACCACAATAACATGGGTCACAGTTGAGAGAGTGCTGTCTCCTGCCATTAGCGTGCGAAGTAGTATGCCATTAGTGCAAAATGTTAACAGTGTCTTCGGAGAAACCCTATTGAAAATCCATAAAGATACTTCAGGTTTTCACACCATTTAAATGCTGCTAGCTTTCCACTACTTGCTGAAAATTAAAGGACTGAACAGCTGCTCACCAGAAGTGGAATTAGATTATAATTCTCTCCCCAAAGAATTCACGCATACTGCTTGTTGTTGAACTCTGCTTGTTTCCAGAGTTCCTAAGGAATATTAGTGATTATGCTCCAATACTTCAGACGATGGATTAATTAACAAAGTGAGATTCAAATGTACATAAATCAACAAATAAATGAAACAGAACCTTAAGAACCTCTCTATGTTGTTTAATTCACTGAAAAATTCAGTGTGGACTGTTTTGGAAAAAGAGGTTCCAATTCTTCACCATATGTTTGGATATAGTCTTTGTATTTGTTTGTATGTGGTGAGTTGACTCTGGCTGGACATCAGGTGCCCACCAAAGCCGCTCTATCACTCCCTTCAGCTGGACAGGGGAGAGAAAATACAATGAAAGGCTCATAGGTCGTGATGAGGACAGGGAGAGACCAGTCACCAGTTACCATCATGAATAAAACAGACTGAATTTGGGGAAATTAGTTTAACTTCTTGCCAATCAAATCAGAGTGGGATAATGAGAAATAAACTAAAAAAAAAATCTTTAAACACCTTCCCTCACCCCTGCCTTCTTCCCAGGCTCAACTTCACTCCTGAATTCTCTCTCTCCTCCCCCCGAGTGGCGCAGGGGGAAGGGGAATGGGGGCTGCAGTCAGCCCATCACACGTTGTCTCTGCCGCTCCTTTCTCCTCAGGGGGAGGACTCCTCACACTCTTCCCATCCTCCAGCTTGACATCCCTCTCACGGGAGACAGTCCTCCACAAACTGCTCCAATGTGAGTCCTTCCCACGGGCTGCAGCTCTTCACGAACTGCTCCAGGGTGGGTCCTTCCCATGGGGTGCAGACCTTCAGGGAACAGGCTGCTCCAGCGTGGGTCCCCCACAGGGTCACAAGCCGGGCCAGCAAACCTGTTCCAGCGTGGGCTCCTCTCTCCATGGGGCCACAGATCCCGGTAAGAGCCTGCTTCAGTGCAGGCTCTCCACAGGGTCACAGCTTCCTTCGAGCGTACATCTGCTCTGGTGTGGGGTCCTCCATGGGCTGCAGGTGGAGATCTGCTTGACTGTGGACCTCCACGGGCTGCAGGGGCACAGCCTGCCTCACCATGGTCGACATCACGAGCTGCAGGGGCATCTCTGCTCCAGCGCCTGGAGCACCTCCTCCCCCTCCTTCTGCACTGACCCTGGTGTCTGCAGGGCTGTTTCACATCATCTCACTCCTCTCTTCAGCTGCAGTTCTGCAGATTTTTTTTCCCCCCTTCTTAACTATGTTATTCCAAAGGTGCTACCACTGTCACTGATGGGCTCGGCCTTGGCCAGCGGCGGGTCTGTCTTGGAGCCGGCTGGCACTGGCTCTGTTGGACATGGGGGAAGCTTCTGGCAGCTTCTCACAGAAGCCACCCCTGTAGCCCCCTCACTACCAAAACCTTGCCACACAAACCCAATACACTATACTTGACTGAATCACAAAGAAATCAGCTGATCATTTTCAAATGCTCTAATTTTTCTCTTCAGGAATTTCAAACTCTTAAAAGTTACTATTCTCATACCTGTGGCAGAGTTAGCTGTGCAAGTAAAAATAGCAATTGCCACCCCTTTTCCAGCGCTGCCACCTTCAGTACCCAAAAGCTGCTTTGTATCATACTCTAGAACTCCTTCCTGGAAGACATGAGCTCACTGGTTACCAGATGCGTATTTCTTTCCAAGTTTGCAATTCATCCCTCCTTTCAAAAATCCTCCTAGATATCAAATTCAGGGACCACACCGAAGACAGAAATGCTTTAATTTACCCATCTCTGCTCTTCTCTCTTCTTCAGCAGCCTTCCAGAAATCATCATCACTGTCCAACAGATAATAAAACTTCAAAATTAGACCCCTGTGTTACTGTAAACACACTCACCTCACATCTTTTTCGCCCAGTCAGAAATACTGCCATCTCTTCCTTTTGCGTGAATCTGTGGATTCTTCTTAAGCAGGTTTTCTGCACTGCTTCCAGTAATTCTTCCATTTTGATACGACCTAGACTTTGTTCTTCTTCAGCCAGCATATACCTCCACACACTGATCATCCACCTTGTTTGCAATTCATCTTCACTAGCTCTTTTCAACCCTTGTGAACTTTTGTACACATATTCAAATTCTTCTTTAACTTGGCTTTGCTGCTCAAGTGCATTCATGCTCATCAGCTATGTGGTATCTTTACCCATACAAGCAACATAACCAGCTATACCTTTTCCCATGTGCTTCTCAACCATATTCCAGCCGCTGCCCATTCCTGGAAATCCTGCTATCCATACAGTTCAAAGAATCCAGAAACCACACACAATCTTCAGACTTTCATCTAACCCTCCTCTGCTTCAGGAACAACTTCCCCAGGTGACCTAGAAAGCTCCACTTTTGTATCACTTCACGCTTTAAACATAAGAGCTGAAACAGAGCAAATTTAACCCAAACTACACTGGTAAATAATGCTCAACTTCATAATTCACTTCCGAATTTTGCTTATTTCCTTTTATGTCCCCTATCAGCTCTCACAACCTAGCATTTGTTACAGCGTGCTGGTCTTCCTACCTATCTTCAAAACTTGCAGAACTTTTGGATCTACACATGTTAAAAGTAGGGAGAAAAAAAAGACAGAAAAGTGTAGACTTGATCTGAAAATGAGACAAGGAATTCCACACACACCCCCAAGAAGAAATAAAGAAAGCACATGCAATTCACTTACATAAGACAGCTTACTACGTGAAACTGCAACATACAGTAGGAAAACTGTCCTTTTCACTCTGAAATATTCCACTACCTGAAATAACATACCCTACTGATTCCTTACATACTGAGCTTTTACTAGGCTGTATCCCAAAGACACTGTGGTTTAAATGTGCACAAGACTACAGATATCAACACAAGATCAATTGACTTTAAGAAATATCATTAGTACCTGCTTTCTAATCGAATCTGATAACCAATTGTCTGGCCAATCTTCTCTCTCCTTTCTGCTGCCACTCTTTCAGCCACAGCAATAGCTGCCAAACGTCTTGTCTGAGTGCAAAATATACGACAGGGAGTTCCATTTTTGTAACAGTCGTCAAGAAGGAACTGAGGGATCTGTAAAAAAGTGGTTTAAATGTAATTCTTAGTTTGATAAAGTCATCGGTTTTTTTTACCACAGTGAAACAATTTAACTGCGTCTTACTACTGCACAGGTTGCAAAAGGATTCACAATAGGATTATCACTGCAAACATACTTGAAGGGGTAGAAAGGCAGCAAAAATAAATTTCTGACTAAGTTTCAAAAAAAAAAAAAAAAGAAGTTGAAGCTTCTCTCTCCTGCTTCAAAGAAATCTATTTAAAAAATACCTGTAGGTCTATCAGAAAACTGTGCAGAACCATTTATGCTTTTAGTAAGTATCTGCTGGTTTAGTATTTCAAAAGCAAGCAAATGAACTAGAACGCAGGACTTCTGGCTATATAAGAAAACAAAAGCCTTAAAACTAGCGTAAAGAAATCCCTTATTACAGAAATATTACAAAATTGGCATTAGCTTTGTATAAATCCTGTTATATTTTTTATTTCATTAAAGAAACATACTTGAGTAGTTTTTCCTGATCCAGTCTCTCCTACAATCAAAACAACTTTGTTGTCCTTTATTATTTTGACTATTTCTTCCTGTTTTTCAAAAACTGGCAGTGATTGCCTGAAGGAATCAAACTCTGATTCCCCTCTCTTCACTGGAACCTGCGGGATACCGTTGTTAAGTCGTCCGCTTGTCTTGTGCACTTCTCTGTTTTCTGTGAAGAGACGTTTACAATTTACTTAGATACAAAAGAAGGTAAATAAAACACTGCTTAAAAATCATGCACAAAAATGAACATTCCTGACTTTATATGCATCCCTACAAAGTGACAAACCCATCACAATTTTAAAAGACATATTAATAGTAATGTATCCTGTTACAGTGCTTAAAAGAAATATTGTTCAAAGGAGTTATTACTTTCATAGATATTTTGAACAGACTATCTGAATGCATTGTTCAAAGTCAAAAAAGGTCATGAAGAGCAAACAGAGAAACTAAATCCCAGAAAAGCAGCCTGGCATATTTTCTTGGCCTTTGTATCATGTTTACACATTCACTATATAGTCACTGCATAGTAACCTTTAAGTTACTCCAAACTGACAGGCATGCCTCCTTTGAGTCAGTCACTCACAACTTAATGCTCTAATCCATAAGATTTGTCTTAAATCATACAAATTGAACCATGCTGTACCCAGTCCCCCGGACCCACACAACACAGTGTGATATATTAGAGAGCAATACTTAAGTAGCCAAAGAACCTGCACGTCTTCAGTGCCTACTTTAAATTCAGTATTGTAAATGCTATTCTACAATTCCTTAATGATTACTTCTCAGAAAAATGAAAAGCTTGCTGTAAATTCAATTATACATATTTAATGTGATGAACAGATTAATATATTAACAGATTAAGATATTAAATTACAAGCACTGTGTTACCAAGGCAGACACAGGTTAAAAGATTAAAAGAGCCAAAAACCATTCTGGAGAAGTAAAGAAAGATAAATTTTACGGTATTCATTAGTTTATGCCTTACATTTCTAAGGAATTGCTTTTCAGCACTTGCATTATAGTTTCCTTCTGTTCACTAAACAATCCTATTAAACAAATGAAACAACTGAAAAAGAAAACTAGCAAAGGCAGCACTTAAGAGCATGAACCACCATAAATCAGAAACAGCCAGTGAAAGCAGGCATACTGCTACAAGTGTTTTCTGCGTACTACACCCAGCTTTGTACACAGAAACACAACACAAAACTCTTACACTCCTAAAGTAAATAACCTTGCTAAAAGCATTCTTTAAGAAAAAAAACACAATATATCAGAAGTCTGTCTTCCAGTGAACTCTTTGATATTCTAGAAATCAGGAAGTCTAGATGGTAGTCCCTTAGGGACCAAATCTATTTTAGAAGTCAATGAAACAAAAAAAAAGCTTCTTATTTTATCAAGAACATGAATTTCTATAAGCAGAATGGCCTGCCCCATTTTCTCATAATGGTGTTCTTATACAGCAGTCACAGTAACACCGCACTTCAATTTCACCTCATGGAACTCGTAGGAACAAACATTTCAGAAATGTACTCCCAAATAAAATTGATTGGAACTAGCTCAAAGATTCAAAACCAACTTGGCACAAGCAAGACAGTGGAATGTGGGTGACATCACTGCCTAAGTTTCTCATGACACCAGTTTTAAAAGACCGTAGATTAACAATTAAAAGCCAAGAAAATGAATGGGGTTGTTTGGAGGGAAAGGTGTCATTTGGGACAGGAGAGGAGACAGAAAAGAAAGGACTTTGTTTTCTGGTTGGGTTGTGGGTTGTTCTTTTTTTTTAAGCAGTGTGGATTCACAAATCCGTATCAGAAGATACACTGAACATACCAGATTCAACAGCACATGCACTGCCTCGCTCCGTCTTTGGCAGAAGTTCTGTTCGTTCTTTATTTGTGACAGGAAATCTCTGAATTAAATTCCGAACAGCATGTTTCGTACTGGGAGTCAAGCAACAAGTCATTACTGCACGTGTTAGTTCTGATCCATTCTTCTTCCTTACAGTCAGGTATCGACTTGCTCCTTTTCTGGGAGGAAAAAAAATAACGTATTTTAGAATAAATAAATAACCTATTTACCTCAATGTAATGATCTTTATCATAATTCTTTCAAGATGGCTGTCAAATTGTTTTCAAATTGTTTTCAAATGTTCCTGGGGTGCATCAAGAAGAGTGTGGCCAGCAGGACAAGGGAGGTTCTCCTTCCCCTCTACACTGCCCTGGTGAGGCCTCATCTGGAGTACTGTGTCCGGTTCTGGGCTCCCCAGTTCAAGAAAGATGAAGAGCTACTGGAGAGAGTCCAGCGGAGGGCTACAAGGATGGTGAGGGGACTGGAGCATCTCCCCTACGAGGAGAGGTTGAGGGAACTGGGCTTGTTCAGCCTGAAGAAGAGAAGGCTGAGAGGGGACCTTATAAATGCCTACAAATATCTGAAGGGTGGGTGTCAGGAGGATGGGGCCAAGCTCTTTTCAGTGGTGCCCAGTGACAGGACAAGGGGCAATGGGCACAAACTGAGGCACAGGAAGTTCCGTCTGAACATGAGGAAGAACTTCTTCCCTCTGAGGGTGACGGAGCACTGGCACAGGCTGCCCAGGGAGGTTGTGGAGTCTCCTTCTCTGGAGATATTCAAGACCCGCCTGGACAAGGTCCTCTACAGCCTGCTGTGGGTGACCCTGCTTCGGCAGGGGGGTTGGACTAGATGACTCACAGAGGTCCCTTCCAACCCCTACTATTCTGTGATTCTGTGATTCTGTCATAACTAGAAACTTCCAAATAATGTTCTGTGTAGCACAACGCACACGAAAATAGCAGAAGCATCCAAATACCCACCACCAAAACCACCCTCTATTCACATGCAGTAGTGCAGCACGAGCACTACAGACTTTGGATGACTACACCCAGCACAGCCTTACAATTAGGCCTCCGTAATGTAACGCTGCTCTGCTGCCTTTCCGTTAAAGGTGTCTCACTGCATCTGCTCCCCAAAAGACAGCCAGCTCCCTCAACCACACTGTCAATCAGTACCAAGAGGTATTACACAAAACTCCTTTCTAGACTAATTTAAGAGATTTAGACGTTAAAAATCAACAAATAGCCATAACGGACACAGAAGCAGCCTTCCAGTGGTATTCCAAGCCTTAATGAAATCCAACAGATCAGATTCCCAGGACCTTCATTATCAAAGATTTACAAGGTAGAATTAGGGCCAAAACACTTCATCATAACGCTGCACTTGTTTTTAGGCCGAACTCGGATACTGAAAGGCGGAGAACTGTTCTAAGTACATTTGAAGCTGAACTACCTTGTGCCTGGGCTGCAACGACATAATCAACACTCTCAAAACGTCTCCTAAGGATAAGAACAGAAGGTCCCATGGTGAGCCCCACGGCTGGCAGGGGTAGTACAGCAGTGCACATGTATGGGATGCAGCACTCGGGTGCTGTCAGGGGTGGCTTCTGCGAGGAGAGGCCAAGGCCACCCTGTGTTGGACACAGCCAGCTCCAGCGACCCACCATGGGCACAGCTGAGCCCCTCAGCCATGATGGTGGCAACTCTGTTATAACATATTTAAGAAAGGGAAAAAATGCTGCAGAGCAGCTGTGAGAGAAATGGGTGAGGACAACGTGGGAGAAACAGCCCTACAGACACCAAGGTCAGTGAAGAAGGAGGGGGAATAGGAGCCCCAGGTACAGCAGGAGAGATTCCCCCCCAAACGTACAGAAGAGACCTCAGTGGAGCAGGTTTATTCTGAAAGGAACTTCAGCCTGCAAGAAAGACCCCATGCTATTTTCTCCCCATGTCCTGTTCAGGAGGTAGAGTGAGAGGCCAAGGTGCCTGGGGACCTGGCAATCAGCCGCCAAGGTCAACCCACCACAACATGGTTGCTTTCTAAGTTGTTGGCTGGCGTTCACCTCCTGGGCAGTGCAAGATAACATTTCAGAATAGCAAAAATACTGAAGCTGGAACAGTACTTGCATATGCATGTCCAGGGAAAGGTTGGCAGAATTGGAAAAATAAACTGCAATGCTTCCCATGACAATGCTCCCAGTCTTCAGTAGTTTGTCTGTCAGCCACTTAGAACCACAGAACCATCGGGACTGGGACAGACCTCTACACCTCATCTGATCCAACCCTCTTGCTCAAGCATGGACACCTACAGCCAGGTGCCCAGGACCATGTCCAGATGGCTCTTGACTGTCTCCAAGGATGGAGACTCCACCACAGAATCACAGAATCACAGAATGGTAGGGGTTGGAAGGGACCTCTGTGGGTCATCTAGTCCAACCACCTCCCTGGTCAGCCTGCACCAGTGCTTGCTCACCCTCACAGTGACAAAGAAAGTGTTTCATAATATTCCAAGAAAAACTCCTGTGTTTCAGTGTGTACCCACTGCCTCTGGTCCTCTCACTGGGCACCACTGGAAAGAGCCTGGCTCCATTCTCTTTGCACTCTCCCTGCAGGTATTGGTATACATTGATGAGGTCCCCCTGAGCCCTCTCTTCTCCAGGCTGAACAGCCCCAGCTCTCTCAGCCTTTCCTCCTCGGAGAGATGTTACAGCCCCTTCATCATCTTGGTGGCCCTTCACTGCACTCTCCCCAGCATGTCCATGTCTCTCTCCCACTGGTAATCCCAGCACTGGACTCAGCACTCCAGGTGTGGCATCACCAGTGCTGAGCAGAAGGGAAGGATGCCCTCCCTTCACCTGCTGGCAACTCTCCTCCTCACTGGGGGCCTGGGGGGAATTCAGGAGACAGCCCTGATGTTGCGTGGTACACTGGTGTGTTACCAACACCCTTCTAGCTACCCACACAAAGCACAGCGCTATGAGGGCTGCTATGGGGAACGTTAACTCCATCCCAGCCAGACCCAGTACACTACACTGCTAACAACGTTTAGAGGAAAGCATACTAGCTACCAAGAGTTTATAACAAGTTTCTTCAAGTGTTCAAAATACGCATGCTTAACTCAAAGGAAAAAACTGATCACAAAATATTGTCCTATGGTTCCCAAACAATAGCTTTCCTTGTTTATCAACTCTGTGCAACAAGTACAGACAGACTAATGAATATTAACACTAAAATCATACTCTTTCTAGAAACTCCATGATGAAAGCCAATCATGATCAATCTTTTAAAGACTGATCATTCCAAAAGTTATTGCAAGCATAAACACTGAGGAAATCTGGGGAGACGAAAGACGAGTAGAACATCTGAATTTATTTTAAAAGGAAATCCATGTTTCTTAAATATGTTACGCATTATTACAGTCAACAAAAGTATACCGTTTATGTCTTCCCAGGTGAATATTCCCTTTTTCTTAGCTTGTTAAACGCCAGCTCAACTATCCACCAAGCTTCGTGTCACCCTGGACACCCCACATTTAAAAAAAAAAAAACACACACAAAACAGAAACAGGGGGTAATTGTCCCACTCTGTACTGCACTGGTGTGGCCCCACCTCAAGCACCGTGTGCAGTGTTGGGTCCCTCAATGTAAGAAGGACCCCATACTATGGGAAAGTGTCCAGAGGAGACTGACCAAGATGGTGAAAGGTCTCGAGGGCAAGACTTCTGTGAGAAGAGGCTGAGGTCACTTGGTTTGTTCAGCTTGGAGACTACCAGGCTGAGGAGTGACCCCATCGCAGTCTACACCTTCCTCAAGCGGGGCAGTGGAGGAGGAGGTGCTGATCTCCTCTCTCTGGTGACCAGCAACAGGACACGGGGAAATGGAATGAAGCTGCGTCAGGGGAAGTTCAGATTGGACATTAGGAAACGGTTCTTCACTGAGAGGGTGGTCGGTCCTTGGAACAGGCTCCCCGGGGAAGTGGTCACCGCATGAAGCCTGTCAGGGCTCAAGGAGCATCTGGATGACTCATTCAGTTACATGGTTTACTTCTAGGTAGTCCTGCGAGAAGCAGGGAGTCGGACTCAATAATCTTATGGGTCCCTTCCAACTTGAGCTATTCTATGAAACAACGACTAAAAATACCACAGAATCTACTAGGGAGCTGCTCAGAGACACTCACAAAGCTCTACAAAGAATCAGCATGTCTACCAATTACGCTTAAGCACATGCACCGCACAACCCAAGCATGTTCCTGCTAACCGTTTGCAGACACCAGACAGGGGAACACTCTATGTTCCCAAAATATGATGTAAAGATACATAAGTTCAGCCGAATTTATTGTCTCAGGCATTTGTGCCAAATATCAGCTATACCACTCCTGAGACTGGAACCACACCGGAAGCGCAACTTCACTTGAACAGCACTAAGCTTGAATAAGATCTTCTCAGACCAAGCTACACGTTCAACACAACCAGTGCTGAACAGCATTTACTCCCTCATTAACTACAGGTCAGAGTACTGGCGATTTACACTACTTCTGCAAGAATCACGAAGTATCACCAAAAATGAGGAACTGCAAATGCTGCTGTGGATTTCCATCAGTCCACACATACCCAAGTTACACATGGCACTCCACCCATCTGGGTTTTTCCTGCAACCTTCCCTGTCCTGTAGCTTTGCCACCTGAACTCCCAGGGGAACTGGATTCTCAGCTTTCACGCAAGCTCATCAGGTCAACAAACAAGGGTTTTCTCTTCAAAGCTCAGAGCAGGGTAAGAGAAAGAAACATCATAATACCTGCATACAAACCCTTTTCTCCTGCACTTCTCAACAGAAGCACTCTTTTGGATGTGCTACTCCAGGTTACATCTCACGCGTCAAGGTATGAGATTCTATGCCCCTATTCTACGGGCACACAGTAGTGCATGAAAAACAGAACAGATTTTGGTGAGAAGTCTTTTCCATGGACCCGTGAAATCCACAAACAGTGTAAGCGCATCCTACCTCAAACTAAGCACAAGTTTGGTTTTTTTAA
Source organism: Opisthocomus hoazin (assembly GCF_030867145.1). Taxonomy (NCBI): domain Eukaryota; kingdom Metazoa; phylum Chordata; class Aves; order Opisthocomiformes; family Opisthocomidae; genus Opisthocomus; species Opisthocomus hoazin. Next base: position 15,815,921 of record NC_134454.1, on the reverse strand, counting down.
GGACACATAGAATCATAGCATGGTAAGGGTTGGAAGCAATTTTAAAGATCATCTGGCTCCAACCCCGCTGCCCAAAGCAGGGACAATATCCACTAGACCAGGTTGCTCAGAGCTCCATCCAACCTGGCCTTGAACACTGCCAGGGAGGGGGCAGCCACAGCTTCTCTGGCCAACCTGTGCCTGTGTTTCACCACGCTCATGGTGAAGAATTTCTTCCTAATATCTAATCTAAATCTGCCCTCTTTTAGTTTAGAGCTGTTCCCCCTTGTCCTATCACTACACACCCTTGTGAAAAGTCCCTCTCCATCCTTCCTGTAGGCCTCCTTCAGCTACTGGAAGGCTGCTATAAGGTCACTCCGCAGCCTTCTCTTCTCCAGGCTGAACAGCCCCAACTCCCTCAGCCTGTCCTCATAGGAGAGGTGCTCCATCCCTCTGATCATCTTCGTGGCCCTCCTCTGGACCCACTCCAACACATCCATGTCCTTCCTATGTTGGGGGCTCCAGAGCTGGACGCAGGACTCCAGGTGGGGTCTCATGAGAGTGGAGTAAAGGGGCAGAATCCCCTCCCTCGACCTGCTGGCCATGCTCCTTTTGATGCAGCCCAGGATGCGGTTGGCTTTCTGGGCTGCAAGCGCACATTGCTGCCTCATGTTGAGCTTCTCATCCATCAGTACCCCCAAGTCCTTCTCCTCAGGGCTGCTCTTGAGCCACTCTCCGCCCAGCCTGTACTGGCATTTGGGATTACCCTGACCCACGTGCAGGACCTTGCACCTGGCCTTGTTGAACTTCATGCAGGCCCACCTCTCCAGCCTGATGAGGTCCCTCTGAATGGCATCCCTTCCCTCCAGCGTGTCAACCACACCACACAGCTTGGTGTCGTTGGCAGACTTGCTGAGGGTGCACTCAGTCCCACTGTCCATGTCGCTGACAAAGATGTTGAACAGCACCGGCCCCAGTAGCAACCCCTGAGGCACACCACTCGTCACTGGTCTCCACCTGGACATCAAGCCATTGACTGTAACTCTTTGTGTGCGTCCATCAAGCCAGTTCCTTGTCCAACGAGTGGTCCATCTGTCAGATCCATGTCCTTCCAATTTAGAGACAAGGACATCACGCGGGACAGTCTAGATGACCCACAGAGGTCCCTTCCAACCCCTACTATTCTGTGATTCTGTGAATGCCTTGCGCAAGGCCAGGCAGATGATGTCAGTTGCCTGTCCTTTGTCCACCAACACTGTAACCCCATCATAGAAGGATACCAAGTTGGTCAGGCACTATTTGCCCTTGGTGAAGCCATGTTGGCTGTCCCCAGTCACCTCCTTGTTATCCATGTGCCTTAGCATGTTTTCGAGGAGGATCTGCTTCATCGTCTTGCCAGGCACAGAGGTGAGGTTGACTGGCCTGTAGTTCCCCGGGTCTTCTTTTTTTCCCTTTTTAAACATGGGGGTGATGTTGGCCCTTCTCCAGTCAGTGGGGACCTCCCCAGACCGCCACGACCTCTCAAATGTGATAGAGAGTGGTTTGGCAACTTCATCCGCCAGTTCCCTCAGGGCCCTCGGGTGCATCTCATCAGGCCTCATGGAACTTGTGCACCTTCAGGTTCCTTAGGCAGTCTCGAACCTGATCTTCTCCTACAGTGGGTGGTTCTTCATTCTCCCAGTCCCCGCCTTTGCCTTCTGCAACTTGGGTGGTGTGGCTAGAGCACTTGCCGTTGAAGACTGAGACAAAAAAGTCGTTAAGCACCTCAGCTTTCTCCACATCCCGAGTAACCAGGTCTCCAGCTTCCTTCCAGAGAGGGCCCACACTTTCCCCAGGCTTCCTTCTCTCACTGACATACCTACAGCAGGCTTTCTTGTTCTCTCTGACATCCCTGGCCAGATTTAATTCTGTCACGGCTCTAGCTTTCCTAATTTGCTCCCTGGCTACATAAAGCACAGCACAAAGACAGTATTTTCAATCTTACTTTTTAAACTGTTTTCTCCAGTGCTACTCCCTGCAACTGCGCAGGACGTGCTAGAAACACAGATCAGTTTAACGACAGTCATGAATTTGCATACATTTGCTCCAAAAAGAGAAAATAATAAAAAATCAGACTCCAACTCACCCTTTACTTTTAGATATCAGTCCAAGGGACTGGCAGAGCCGGTGAACAAACGCCCTTTCAGTACTAGTGAACGAAGACGGAAATTCCATTTCTAGAAAAGACAACGAAAAACACCAACGTCACAACGTCATGCGCAGCCTTCGTGACGCACCGCCTCGACGCCACAGGTCTGACCACGTTCCCCCAGGGACAAGGGCACCGACGGCAGCCGCGCCTTCGCGCCGGTAAGCGACGCCGGGCCCGCGCGCGAGCCGCCTCACCAGGCCGCAGGCAGCGGAGCGGAACCCATGCGGCGCCCCCGGGCCCAGACGCCTCCCGCCGCCGGCCCAGGCCCGGCGCTCGCCGTCGGCCCGCCCGTCGGGGCCCGCCCCACCGCGCCCAGGCCGCCGCTACGCACCTTGCTCTTCCCCGTACCGGAACCGCTCCAGGGCGAGGTTCACCGCGATCTCCACCTCCTCGTCGACGCGGACATCCTTCAGCCCCTTGCCCCGGCCGCGGCCCGGCGCGCGGCCCGTCGCGGCGGGGGCGCCCGAGCCCCCCGAGCCCCCCGAGCCCCCCGAGCCCGGGCCGGGCTGACGCGAAGAGGCGCCACCGGGTCGCCACATAGCGCAGGGTCCCAGGCGGGTGGCAGGCGCGGCGCGGCCGGCGGAGGAGCGAGGGCGGGCCGGCGCAGCGCCGTGACGCCAACGCGCGGGGCGGGGCGGGGCGGCTCCCGCCCGGCGGAGGCTCCGCCCCCGGGGGCGGTCGAGGGAGTCACCTCAGCGCCCCGCGGCGGGCGGCGGGCGCGGGGCGGTGGCGGAGGGTTCGCGCATTGTGCTGGGGCGGCTGGCGCGGGGAGGCGGTGCGGGGGGCTGTGGCGCGTTGCCGGCCGTTGGCACCGCGGTGAAGGGGAGAGGCGAGTGACGGAGCCGGCCTCCCGCAGCAGCCGGGAGAGGTGGCAGCGGTGCCGGCGGCTGCAGCGGGACTGACGGCGGCGTGGCGCGTGCCCGGAGCTGCTGGCAGCCGCGTACAAAACTGTGTCACAAACGGAAGGAAAACGTGGTTTGGTTTGATTTTTTCCACGAGGCTGTGAACGGTGTGTGCCACTGAAACAGCGCGCGGTTGGCACCGACTGAAGAAGTAGCACTGATACCTGTCTGGTCACAAAACACGTCGTTTACCTGGATGGCGTTCAGTGTGGGTGGGTGAGATCACTGCAGCCCTCGGCCTCTTCGCTGTGAAGTGTTACTTGCCCCCGATTTTGCAAAAGGCAAGTAATTTTTGGAGATGGCGCTGGAAGGGGAAGTTGTGTCGCCATTCAGCAGCGTGGGGGATTTGTTGGTGTCGTGAGGATTCTCTGGTTCAGTAAAGAACCCTTTGGCTGAAACCATCCCCCCTTCCCTGTTGCCCTTTGAATCCAAGCTGAAGACACGAAAAAAACCCCACCCTCCTGGACATGACACAGGGTTGACTGCTGAAGGTTGCTGCTTTGGAAACATCATTCAGTCAGGAGAAGAAATACTTTGAGGAGCAAACTACTCCTCAAGTGTGAACTCAAGTGGAGAACTAAATAAATAGCAAATAAACACTGATGGTCTGATGTAGCTGCCTGAAAAATATCTCTTAAAAGACCTCTGCCAAAGCTGTGTAGCAAAGCTGTATACAAAGCTCACTTCGGCATAATTCTGCACTGAGAAGTGGCACTGGAGCTGAAGGTTTGCTCTATTGTAAGGTTGGTTTTAAAATTTTCTCTTTTTTTTTTTTTTAATCCAGGTCCCTTCCTATACATCTTCAACCAACGTACTTAATGCTATTTGCTTGCAGCTGTTTCTGTGACATGCAGTGTTGTCATGTTAGAGCGCATCACATTTATTATGAAAAATTAAACTCCTTAGCTTAACAAGGTAAGGATACCTCTTACCTTCCTTAGTATCAACAGTAATAAATGAGACATCATGACTCGTTTGAAAGAGTCACGTCAGAAATCTTTAATGATGAACCCAGATCTGTTACCAGTTCCTGTGTCCCAAGGGCATCATCTTGCCTTCCTACCAAAAAACCATGTGATTCTGCAAAGTGATTCCTTGAGCCCTATTCTGATCTGAGTTTGCAACCTTGTGTACGCAAAAGCTCACAGAGATAACTAGCTGTTATGTTAGGTCTCATCTATATAGTTAAGAGCAGGATGAAGCCTGAGTGCAACCTGCCTAACAAATTTCTTAATATATAGCTTGCTTCTTTTCATTGTTGTGTTGACTCTCCAATGCTATTAAGTGTGAATAAAAGAGGAAAGTATAGTCACTCAAACAAAAAGACATGTCTCGAAGCACACAGGGAGGACAGACATGGAGAAACAGAGAATCATTTTTATATACTCCTCCTGAAAAATAAAGCTGCAGCCTGAATTCACAGCTAATGTAACTCGGCTGGTAGCATGACACTAGAGGCTGGTCTGTCTCCAGGAGCTTAAGAGAGGAACTCATAAAATATTAGTAAACAAAGGGAAGCCTGACTTAGTAAACTAATAGTGTTTGAATTTAACACATTGTAAAGATGAGTGGAGCGCTGGCACACTGAGCATGATTTAAACTATCTGCTTGATATAGATAGTCACTACAAATATGGCCCAAAAAACCCTCAAACAGCCAATAAATCATTCTTCCCAAACTGCTGACACAAATTAGAGGAGTCAGCATTTAGGTAACAAATCTACTGAACGCAGAAGGAAGATTTGCTTGATAAAGAGTTGCCACCCAGACACTGCAGGCGGCAACGAGTGTCGTGCCGTGCCCAGTGAACTAGTTGTCTGCAATCCACACTGAGCGTACGAAAAAAAAGAGTGAAGACAGAATTGTGCCTTAAGCCCATGTCTTGGGGCAGCTGTGCAAACTGGTCTCCTGTTTCGGTGAATTTACTTCCAAAAACAGTGTGACTCTGGACCCCCTTTGAGGTTGCCCTCCAGCTCCAACTGGCTTGTGCACAGTGGCAGCCCTGGAAGAAGGAGCAGCAACAGACCTTCTGGAGCACATGGGATCCAAATGTCCCCACACTAGCGTGGCACAGGGCATGCCCCAGTTGAGTGTCACACAGGTACAGCTTCGCAGCAGTTATGTCTTCTCTCAGGCTTTTGAGAAAAGACCTTTACAGACAGGTCTGTGTCTACAAGCAAAGGCAGTACTCTTCAGCATTCAGCCAGGTCTTCACCCAGTCTAGCATTCTAGCTCCAGCTCAGGTACATATTATCATAGAATCACAGGTTGGAAAAGACCTCTAAGATCATCAAGTCCAACCGTCACCCCAACACCACCATGCCTACTAAAACATATCCCAAAGTGCCACATCTACACGTTTTTTGAACACTTCCAGGGATGGGGACTCCACCACCTCCCTGGGCAGCCTGTTCCAATGCCCAACCACTCTTTCAGTAAAGAAATTTTTCCTAATATCCAATCTAAACCTCCCCTGATGCAACTTGAGGCCATTGCCTCTTGTCCTGTTGCTAGTTACTTGGGAGAAGAGACCAACACCTGCTGCACTACAACCTCCTTTCAGGTAGTTGTAGAGAGCAATAAGGTCCCCCCTCAGCCTCCTCTTCTCCAGTCTGAACAGCCCCAGCTCCCTCAGCCGCTCCTCGTAAGACTTGTTCTCCAGACCCCTCACCAGCCTCGTTGCCCTTCTCTGGACACGCTCCAGCCCCTCAATGTCCTTCTTGTAGTGAGGGGCCCAAAACTGAACACAGTACTCCAGGTGTGGCCTCACCAGTGCCGAGTACAGGGGCACTATCCCCTCCCTGCTCCTGCTGGCCACACTATTCCTGATCCAAGCCAGGATGCTGTTGGCCTTCTTGGCCACCTGGGCACACTGCTGGCTCATGTTCAGCCGGCTGTCGACCAGCACCCCCAGGTCCTTTTCTGCTGGTGTCCTGGGTTCGGCCAGGACAGAGTTAATTTTCACCAGAATCCAGGAAGGGGCACAGCCGGCTGGCCTGACCCAACCCCAACCTGGCCAAACAGAGCCCGGTATTCCGAGCGATCATTTCCATACCTCGGACCCTATGTCTTAGAATTTGTTAATAATCGAACCCAGCCCGTGGGGAAAACCGGAGGGGATACCTTCCCCCACTCTTTCGCCCCCCCTCTCTCCTTCAGGCTGGTCCTAAAGGCTTTTGAGAATTTCGAGTACCCATGGAATGCTCAGGGCAGCACTCTCCTTTTGTTATGCCTCCTGAATGGATTGCAGGTCTTGTTTAGGGTTAAACAAGTCGTTAAGAACATCATGCAGAGACCTGCCCCGAGGCTGGATAGCTGTGAGTGGCTGGGTGTGTGGGACAGCATGGGCAGGTGTCTAGAGCAGTGGGCACCTGCGGTGTGTTTTAAACTCACCCCTGAACAAATACAGCATCTGGACAATCTGGTAAAATATCTGCAAAAAGTGAGCTGCCACCCTGGGAACTCCAGAGAGACACAAATCACTGCAATGTACTGGGGTCTGGCCCACGCCTACCAAGCCCTGTTCAACCTGATTCAGTGCCCTAAAGGGGAAAGGGGAGGAAATGAAGCGGCAGGCACTGCGACTGGCGCTGCCCCCCCAGCCGGCCCTGCAGCCCCTCCAGCCCAGCAGGCAGTCACAGCCCCCCCGACCGGCACCACGGCTGCTGCAGCCACAGCTGCAGGGTCTGCCTTGGTTTCCCCAGCGGGCACAGCAGTTGCTCCAGTTCCAGCCACAGGCACAGTGACTGAGCCCAGTGACCAACCTGTGCCGGTAGCAGTTGCCCCCGTAAAACTAAAGAAAGACGCAAAGAGAGCGGATCGCTCCGGGAGGGATGACGATGAGCCAGGGTCATCGCGGGAGATAGAGACAGAGATCATCACCCGGTCCCTGTCCCTGGGCGAGCTGCGAGACATGAGGAAAGATTTCAGCCGCCACCCAGGCAAGCACATTGCCACCTGGCTGCTGCGGTGCTGGGATAACGGGGCCAGCAGCTTGGAATTAGAGGGCAAGGAAGCCAAGCAGCTGGGATCCCTGGCCAGGGATGGGGGCATTGACAAGGCCATTGGGAAAAAGGAACAAGTCCTCAGCCTCTGGAGGAGACTTCTGTCAGGTGTGAGGGAGAGGTACCCCTTCAATGACGATTTGTATGCTATCCTGGCAAATGGACCAATATGGAAAGGGGTATTCAGTACTTGAGGGAATTAGCTGTGCGGGAGCTGGTTTACTGTGACACAGATGATGAGCAGGTACCCACAGACCCAGATGAACTCCAGTGCTCACAATCCGTGTGGAGGAAGTTTGTGCGGAGCGCACCATCCTCACATGCCAACTCACTGGCAATAGTAGACTGGAAAGGTAAGGAGGCACCAACAGTGGATGAGGTGGCTGTCAGATTCCGGCAATATGAGGAAAGTCTCTCTTCCTCCCTTGTCTCAGCCGTGGAAAAACTGGTCAAGCGACTAGAAAAGAATATGTCCTACTCCCCACCTGTACAGGCCAGTGTCTCAGCTATTAGGGGCAGGCGTTTCTCTGCTCAGGAGAGGGAATACAGAGGCTGTACACCCCGGGGCACCCTGTGGTTCTACCTGCGTGACCACGGAGAGGACATGAGGAAGTGGGATGGAAAACCCACCTCAAGTCTAGAGGCACGAGTGCGTGAGTTGCGAGGTAAAACAATCACAAAAGGGGATTCTTCTAGGAAAAATGCTGCTCCAGTTTCCAGCAGCCAGCTCTCCAGACCAGGTAGACAGTTTGATCTTGATTCCGATCCTCTGGAAGGGACCTCCAAGTCATTTTTACAGCAGGTGAGCAGCAAATTCTCTGACCAGGATTAGAGGGGCCCTGCCTCCAGCCAGGTGGAGGAAAGGGACAACCGGGTTTATTGGACGGTGTGGATTCGGTGGCCTGGCATGTCAGATCCACAAGAGTATAAAGCTCTAGTGGACACTGGTGCACAGTGTACTTTAATGCCATCTGATTTCAAAGGGTCAGAGTCCATTTGCATTTCAGGATTGACAGGGGCATCCCAAGAGCTGAGTGTATTGGAGGCTGAAGTGAGCCTCACTGGGCAGGACTGGCAGAAGCACCCCATTGTAACTGGCCCTGAGGCTCCGTGCATCCTTGGGATAGACTATCTTAGGAGAGGGTATTTCAAGGACCCAAAGGGGTATTGGTGGGCTTTTGGCATAGCTGCTGTGGAGACGGAAGATATTAAACAGCTGTCCATTTTGCCTGGTCTCTCGGAGGATCCTTCCGTTGTGGGATTGGTGAGGGCTGAAGAACAACAGGTGCCAATCGCAACCACAACGGTGCACCGGCGACAGTATCGTACCAACCGAGACTCCCTTCTCCCCATTCATCATCTGATCCGCCAGCTGGAGAGTCAAGGAGTGATCAGCAAAACTCACTCACCCTTTAATACTCCCCTATGGCCAGTGAGAAAATCTACTGGAGAGTGGAGACTGACAATAGACTACCGTGGCCTGAATGAAGTCACACCACCACTGAGTGCTGCCATGCCAGACATGCTAGAACTTCAGTATCAGCTGGAGTCAAAGGCAGCCAAGTGGTATGCTACAATTGACATCGCTAATGCATTCTTCTCCATCCCTTTGGCAGCAGAGTGCAGGCCACAGTTTGCTTTCACCTGGAGGGGCATCCAGTACACCTGGAATCGACTGCCCCAGGGGTGGAAACACAGTCCCACCATTTGCCATGGGCTGATCCAGACTGCACTGGAAAAGGGTGAAGCTCCAGAACATCTGCAGTACATCGGTGACATCATTGTATGGGGTGACACAGCGGAGAAAGTTTTTGAGAAAGGGGAGAAAATAGTTCAGAACCTTCTGAAAGCCGGTTTCGCCATTAAGCGAAGTAAAGTCAAGGGACCTGCGCAAGAGATCCAGTTTCTAGGAATAAAATGGCAGGATGGGCGCCGTCAAATCCCAGTGGATGTCATCAACAAAATAGCAGCTATGTCCCCACCAACCAGCAAAAAGGAAGCACAAGCCTTCTTAGGTGTTGTGGGATTTTGGAGGATGCACATCCCAAATTACAGCCAGATTGTGAGCCCTCTGTACCACGTGACCCGGAAGAAGAATGATTTTGAATGGGGCCCTGAGCAACGACAGGCATTTGAACAAATTAAACGGGAGGTAGTTCATGCTGTAGCCCTTGGTCCAGTCCGGTCAGGGCAAGATGTTAAAAATGTGCTCTACACCGCAGCCGGGGAGAATGGCCCAACCTGGAGTCTCTGGCAGAAAGCACCAGGGGAGACTCGAGGTCGACCCCTGGGGTTCTGGAGCCGGGGATACAAAGGATCCGAGGCCCGCTATACTCCCACTGAAAAAGAGATTCTGGCAGCATATGAAGGCGTTCGAGCTACTTCAGAAGTGGTCGGCACTGAAGCACAGCTCCTCCTAGCACCACGGTTGCCGGTCCTGGGCTGGATGTTCAAAGAGAGGGTCCCCTCTACGCATCATGCCACCGATGCTACGTGGAGTAAGTGGGTCGCGCTGGCCACCCAGCGCACCTGAATGGGAAACCCCAGTCGCCCAGGAGTTCTGGAAGTAATCATGGACTGGCCAGAAGGCAAAGATTTTGGAGCATCGCCAGAGGAGGAGGTGACACGTGCTGAAGAGGCCCCACTGTATAACCAGCTGCCAGAAGATGAGAAAGAGTATGCCCTGTTCACGGATGGGTCCTGTCGCATTGTGGGGAAGCAGCGGAGGTGGAAGGCTGCCGTATGGAGCCCTACACGACAAGTCGCGGAAACTGCCGAGGGAGAAGGAGAGTCCAGCCATTTTGCTGAGGTGAAAGCCATCCAGCTGGCTTTAGACATTGCCGGTTGAGAGAAGTGGCCAGTGCTCTATCTTTACACCGACTCTTGGATGGTGGCCAATGCCTTGTGGGGGTGGCTGCAGCAATGGAAGAAGAACAACTGGCAGCGCAGAGGCAAACCTATCTGGGCTGCCCCATTGTGGCAAGATATTGCTGCCCGTCTGGAGCAGTTGGTTGTAAAAATCTGTCATGTGGACGCCCATGTCCCTAAGAGTCGGGCCACTGAAGAACATCAAAACAAACAGCAGGTGGATCAGGCTGCCAAGATTGAAGTGGCTCAGGTGGATCTGGACTGGCAACATAAGGGTGAACTCTTTATAGCTCGGTGGGCCCATGATACCTTAGGCAACCAAGGAAGAGACGCGACATACAGATGGGCTCATGACCGAGGGGTGGACTTGACCATGGACACCATCGCACAGGTTATCCATGAATGTGAAACATGCGCTGCAATCAAGCAAGCCAAGCAGGTAAAACCTCAGTGGTATGGAGGACGATGGCTAAAATATAAATATGGGGAGGCTTGGCAGATTGACTACATCACACTGCCACAAACCCGCCAAGGCAAGCGCTATGTGCTCACAATGGTGGAGGCCACCACCGGATGGCTGGAAACCTACCCTGTGCCCCATGCCACTGCCCTGAATACCATCCTGGGCCTGGAAAAACAAGTCCTGTGGCGACATGGCACTCCGGAAAGAATCGAGTCGGACAACGGGACTCACTTTCGCAACAGCCTCATAGACACCTGCGCCAAAGAACATGGTATTGAGTGGGTGTATCACATCCCCTACCACTCACCAGCCTCTGGAAAGATCGAACGTTACAATGGGCTGCTAAAAACCACTTTGAGAGCAATGCGGGGTGGGAGTTTCAAAAACTGGGATACTCATTTAGCAAAGGCCACCTGATTGGTTAACACCAGAGGGTCCACCAACCGGGCTGGTCCTGCCCAGTCAAAACCTCAGCGCCCCATAGAAGGGGATGAAGTGCCTGTAGTGCACATGCGGAACATGTTAGGGAAAATGGTTTGGGTTAATCCTGCCTCGGGCAAAGGCAAACCCGTCCACGGGATTTCTTTTGCTCAAGGACCTGGGTGTACCTGGTGGGTAATGCGGAAGGATGGGGAAGTCCGATGTGTATCTCATGGGGATTTGATTTTGGGTGAGAATAGTCCTTAAACAATAAATTGTATAAAGTTAATTGTTAAATAACCCTGTCACTCTCTGTTATCACTGTTATAATTGTTATATCTTGTACCAGTAGTAGCATAGTAAGAATCGTCCAGATTAAAGAAGGATGGACTTTTTTGATGAAAACCTAGCAGAGCACAGTCATGATCGAACTCGACCTTGTTTTCACCAACTGCCACCCAGCAACTTCATCAATATCAACATCTCCTGCAGACTGTGAGCTCCGGATGCAGCAGGTGACCGCCCAACACCACACATCACCTCTCCTGCCACGGAAGACCATTACAACAGATGGAGCCCGAAGTCATGGATGAAATGAACTCAATGGACACTTCAGAGTGATGATCCATAGACTAAGGGAATGATATCTGGAGACAGGAGAAGTGGTGGCGATCAACTGGACAATGGGGGACCTGGGCATGACGTAGATGGTATGGAATAAGGGGCGGATAATGTCCTGGGTTCAGCCAGGACAGGGTTAATTTTCACCAGAATCCAGGAAGGGGCACAGCCGGATGGCCTGACCCAACCCCAACCTGCCCAAACAGAGCCCAGTATTCCATACCATGTGCCATCATGCTGGGTTCCGGGGGGGGGCAGGGCACGGCGGGAACTCACTTGCAGCTTGGGAGCACGCGGCGCCGGTCCTGTCCGAGAGAGCGGGTCTGTTGTACAGTCTGTTTTGTCGTGATTTCTCCTTATCTGTATCATTGTTGTTCCTGTTCCCTCTGTTTGCTGTGCTGTTAAACTGCCCTTATCCCGACCCACCGGTTTCTGCCTTTTTATTTTCATTCTCCTCCGCACGCTGGCGGGGGGAGGGGCGGACACGTGGTGCTTTTTGTTGCCGGTGGCAGCCGAAACCAAAACACCTGGGCAGCTTTCCAGCCACTCTTCCCCAAGCCTGTAGCGTTGCGTGGGGTTGTTGTGACCCAAGTGCAGGACCCGGCATTTGGCCTTGTTGAACTTATACAGTTAGCCTCGGCCCATTGATCCAGCCTGTCCATATCCCTCTGCAGAGCCTCCCTACCCTGGAGCAGATCAACACTCCCTCCCAGCTTGGTGTCATCTGCAAACTTACTGAGGGAGCACTCAATCCCCTCATCCAGATCATTGATAAAGATGTTACACAAGACCTGACCCAAAACTGAGCCCTGGGGAACAGCACTTGTGACCGGCCGCCATCTGGATTTAACTCCATTCACCACCACTCTCTGCGCTCGGCCATTCAGCCAGTTCTTTATCTAGCAGAGAGTACACCCATCCAAACCATGGGCAGCTAGTTTCTCCAGGAGGATGCTGTGGGGAACAGTGTCAAAGGCCTTGCTAAAGTCCGGGTAGACAATATCCACAGCCTTTCCCTCATCCACTAGGTTGGTCACCTGGTCATAGAAGGAGATCAGGTTGGTCAAGCAGGACCTGCCTTTCACGAACGGATGCTGGCTGGGCCTGATCCCCTGGTTGTCCTTCATGCGCCCAGTGAGCGCACTCAGGATGAATCGATGAATTGAGAAGTACAAAAGGAACATACAACAGATCATTCTGAAAAACATATATACACACTGGTTTTTGCCTTTTTTTCTATCCAAATTCTTAGACATGGTGGTTTATATATATTCCTTATACATTTTCTGCTAATAAAATTACTAGCTGTAGATTTCCTTATTAGAATTAACAACTTGTAAGACTTTTTAAAACCCTTTTTCAGGGTTGGCCTCGGAAATACCTTCTGGCTAAGGCTTACACAAAACAACTCCCAGAGTAAGAGTTATTTCCTTCTATCACCATATCTCCAAATGCCCATATATTTTTTATGAGAACCATTAAGAGACAGCAGCATTTTATGCCAAAATATATCTGCATGTTTAAATACAATTATGCATTCTTGTTTTACCCTCCTCAGAGGCACTTCTATGACGTAGCAGTTTTTGCTGGCTTGTTTTTAATTTGCAGAATATTTTGTCTCTCATGAATACTGTAAAATTCTACAAAAGATGCCACTACTGAGAGAAAAAGAACTGTGAATTTATGAAGCAAAATTATCCATTATGTACTGTGTAAGTGTATTGTGTCAGATTTGACTGCAAAATAATTAATCTTTTTGTGAATTTTTGTTTTTAAAGATATTAATGGTTAGGGTTGTAAGATTTGTTATCTCTTGAAATATGATGCAGGAATCGCTGATGAGTTAATATTACTTTGCAAGATCAGGTTAGTGAAAGAGCAAAAGATTTATGGGTTTTTTTCAGTTCCTTGATTACAAAAAAGACATTGTGGTATGTTTTTAGTTCAGACATCATAGTAAATTTGTAACCAGAGAGGTATTGGCTGTTATGGTTATTAGTGAACCCACAAAATGAGTTACATACTTAGAAGTATTTAGGGAAGTATGGCTAATGCAAAATTGTACTGGGAGATATTTGTTTGATAAATTACCAGTGATCAAAATGGGCATCTGTTGCTTGACTGCACACAACTGTAAACACTGATAGTTCCCCAGAATTTTTGCTGCTGATGTGGGCTGTATGTGGATGATTGCCTCCTCCCCATTTATGTTACCTCTTGTATCATGTACTGACACATAATTTCTTGTTCAGCTGTCTCTTCCCTTATTCACTCTCATTTTTATTTCTTTTTGAGACAGAAGGAGAAAAGTCTATTGATCAGTTTAATCAATGGTGAATCAGTGTGTGTGTAGAGAAATATTTACATGTGTGCTTCTATCTGTCTGCCTCAGTCCTTCCTTAAATAATGTTTGAACCTTTTGAACAGTTTAAACCAAAAATTAAGGAGGAGGTAAGTCTCAGATGCCAAATTCCTCAAAGCTTAATGAAACTAGGCAGCAGAGTAGAAGATAGAAATCCTGCTCCTACTCAGCTGAATAGAAAGGCTGCAGCATGAGCTTGCACTCCTTATTACGTAATGGAAAGAGTTAAAAAATGCATCAAGTCCAGGACAAATTTTAATCAAAGTTTGTATCACAGTAACTCTAGAAAATCCAACTAACCACATACTTCTGTTAGGGATTTGTGGAACCAATTCTTTTATTCATTGCCACTCTTTTCTAAGTTACGCAAATTTTTTCCTCTGCCCTCGTTCACTGCCAAAACATGTCCTCACAAAGGGTTTCAGGACAAGGGTGGTGGGCAGCCTCACAGGCAGGGCAGTATCATTTGGTAACATACAAGTTTGTTGGCCGTAAGGTAAAGAAGAAAGTGACAAGCTATAGTTCAAGTCTGCAGCCTTTGTCCTGGAAAAATATTGCCATGGCTAGTTACATCTGAGTCTGTCTAAAAGCACAGGAGTGTATCTGCCTGAACAGACTACTCCTGTTCCAAGCCAAGACATGGGAACCACTAGAATTCAAGGAAACCTCCTTACACACTCCCAACTCACCTCACTTCTGAATCATTTGTCTCACTGAGGTTCATTTCGTTTAGGTTCCAAGATAGGAGTTTATTTCCTTTTTTTTTTCCCTGAATAAAACACTCACAACAACAATATGATTCTAGAAGGTAAAGTCACACTTCTTTGTCCAGTGGAGAGAACTGCTGAGAGCAGGAGTTAGCATCGACCTCGGCTGGTACATCTACACCACACTGGACACACAGCATAAAGGTATTAATCTCATTGTAGGAAGAAGTGGAGTTGCACTACAATGGTGCCGTGTGCACTAGCACACCCTGGCTACCTTGCTTAAAGGAATATTATTAAATTTAAACTTACTGCTGGAAATCTTAAGTTACTGGTTGTTTTGTTTGTTGGTTTTTAAGAAGGTTAATCTTGGAGTGCTATGGCTGAAAGCTATGTAGCAGGAAATTTTTTTCTTTTTTGGTCAATTGGTTTTGGTCATTTGGCAGCTTTCTGTGTAGAGTCACTTTAACTTTCTTCTACAAAACCATCTGTAGTTAAATTTTGAGAGGTGTACAACGGTTTTCTTTTACTATTGTTCAACACCTAACTGGAGATAGTCTTGACTTTCAGAGACCACCCAAACTTGAAAGCCCTGTTGATCGGTCGGGCAGTCTTAGGAGTCCAGCACCTTTGGAAATCAGGTGTCTCACGCCCATCTTTCAGAGATCTCAGATTTTGTGTATATAAATATTGGAGAATAAATGAAGCTAGTACTACTACAGCATTGTTATTAATTTTTGCAATGGCTCTCTGGTTTATTTTTGTATTTGTATTTGGAAATAAGGGCATTATGGAAACTTGATTGTAGAAAATAATACTGAAAAATTGTGGATTCATTTAACTTAGGTGAAAAGATAAACAAAAAACAGACTGACAGTTAAGAACCCCAGTTTCAAACTCTCTTCTTTTGAGAAGCATTATGCCTATTTTCCAAGAGTGGATAGGCAGCAGTATGGAGGTCTCACTCCTTGCCCTCCTTCCTTGTTCTCTATTCATAATTTTCTGGACACCACACACTCTTCCCACCAGGGACAGTGAGAATGCATTTCAGAAGGGGTTGTGCCTTCTACTGCACAGTATGTTCTCCATTTTAAACATGTTTTTTTGCCATCTGAAACTCACATTTTTGGCTGCAGGAGTGAACAGCCATATAATTCATAGCTGGCATCAGAACGTGGGTAACTACAGCTTAGACTGCTGCTTCTCAACCAATGTGGCACATCTCCATTTTAAAAGTTAGATGTGGGTCACGATACAAGCCAGCAAGCTCAGCTGGTTTTACTGTCTTGCATGCCATACCACAGCTAGCATATCAGCTGTTCCTATCAGCTAGGAGGAACTAATGCAAGCCATTTTTTATTAGGAAAAGTCAGAAACCATTGCACTAGGTTTTCTTGGCATTTACCTTGAAGATGCAAAAAATGAACTGCAACTGATCCCCTAGAAGGGGGAAAGCTAGCAGGAATAACTTGACATATAAATAACCAACTCAGAAAGTTCATTAGCAAGGAGCAGAGAGAATATAAGGAATGGATGAATTCCTGATTTGCAAAGAAAGCTACTGCATGAAGCATAAACAAAAGATGAAGTGCCAACTGGGAAATTTAGCTGGATTACAGAAGATGTGGGGGATTAGTCTAAAAAGAGAAAAAGGTAAGAACTGGCTAACTGTGAGGCTTGGCAGATAGCACCAGGATGGAGGTAGATCATTCTTGGAAATTCTTATGGCTGTGTTTTGGACCCAATTTTGCTACATTGGTATTGGTGGCTTCGCCAGGGAACGCTTCTTTAGGACTCTGTATGGTTACGAATTTTCATTCTTAGTAAGAAGAGGCATGTGCTATATGCACAGAATGTGTGCAAGAATTCTTGTGTGTGGTGTTGAACAGCTAGTCTATGGGATCCGGCTGGAGAAAATGGTCTTGTGAGTGCCCAGCTCATCCAATCCTCAATGTGAAACAAACACCTTCAGTAAACAACTGGTCTCACACACGAGCAACATCCTACACAGGACTGAGAAAAAGCATGTCCTAAGACTAAGAGTGACACCATTGTATGTCAAGAGACAGAATGTGATGTAAATCTTCAAAGACTGCACACTACAGCCAGAAAGAAGGATACCTGCAGTACTCTCTACTTGCATTGTCTTGAAAGAGTACGGAACTGTGTGGGCTCCATACCCTGGTGCTCTGGTCATCCAGCAAGAACCAGCGTGAGCAACCTAGTTGGGTTGCAGAGACTGAGAGAATATGAGAGTGAGTGTGCGCACGCTTGCATTTGCAAGTAGTTTTAGTTAATAGAACACCACAGAGACTCTTTGCCTTCTAATGACTTACTTCATCAAGGTACAATAAATATTAGTAGTTAGAACTATTGCCATCAGTTATTATACTTGAAAGGGACTGTGCAACATGAGAAGTGTGATAACGTTGCTGACTTTACATATTCATGAGCCATTGTCAACAACAAGGAGGATCAGGTTGTTATGTAGGAAGAACTGGACGTCTCCGAAGACTGAAGTAATAGGAGAAGGGTAATATCTGATAGTGGGAGAGAAATGCATGTGCTTAATAACAAGATAGTTTTTTCCATATACAGAAGTAGGTTAGGAAAAAACTTAGCTGACCTCATTAATCACAGGATGATAGCATAAGAAACATAATGTTACTGTGAGGCAAATGCTGTTCTAGGCTGTTTCAGAATACGTGTTTCCAGTAGAGACAACAGACATTACCACTGACGCTGCTGGTGTATCAGTTCTTTTCACACGAATAGGAAAGACAGGACTGATTAAAACTTAATTAGGTGTTGAAAAGGGTGCCAAGGATATGAAAGGAAGCAAAGAAGCTATCCTATACACATGAGATGAGACTGTTTTTTCGTGAAAGACGAAAATGTTTTTTCATCTGGCAACACGAAGGCTGCAAAGAAAACTACTTTTCTCGAAATGCAAAGTAGACAGAAGGACGGGGCAAGGTGTAAGCCACGAACAAGTTCCGAGCGCTATCTGACAACGAATTTCTGGAGAAGAAAAAGCAAATTATGTGCTGTTCAGGTAAAGCCTGTTCAGTGGAAAGGAACTGGATGCACCAAGCGGGGCTGAAGCTCTGCGCCCCAGGACGCTCCCGCTGGGTCTGACACCCCGCCACATGGCCTGAGGTGCGGACACGGGGACACTGCAAGCGCTGGGTTTTGTCTCGGTTCGTCCCAGATTGCCTCCCGCAGGCCTGCCAACGCCGACCCGGGCCGCAGCACACCCGAGGCCGGGAGCTGGGCCTGCCGGGCGGACGGGAAGCAAGCGACCCCCGGGCCCCCCGGCCGAGCGAGGGCTGCCCAGCGCTCCGTGGCTGGGCTCCGGCGGCTAGGCCGCTCGCTCCCGGCGCCGCCGCGGTTCCTGGCACCGGGAGAGGCCGGCGGGAAGGCGGCCCGAGGCGCAGGCGAGGTCGGGCGCTGCGCGGCGGCGGTGCGGCCCCCGGGGGGTTGGGGGTGTCCCGGCCGAGGCGGGAGGCGGGGCTGCAGCGCGCCCGGCCAGGCCAACTCCGGCCCCCGGCTGCGGGGCCCCGGGCCTGCACACGCCCGCCCGCCGCCGCGGGGCCGCGCCTGGGCTCGGCGGGGCCGGGTCTGCCCGCCCCCGCGCCGGCGTCGCGCTACCGCTCGCACTTGGCGAGCGCGGCGGGACCGGGAGCCCCGGGCGCCTGAGGCGGCCTTGCCTCCTCCTCCTCCTCCTCCTCCTCCTCCTCCTCCCTCCTCCTGCGGAGGCGGGCGCATGATGGCGGCAGCCGCCGTAGCGGAGGCGAGCAGCGCCGGCAGCAGCAGCGATACCTCCAGCACGGGCGAGGAGGAGAGGATGAGGCGCCTCTTCCAGACCTGCGACGGCGATGGGGATGGCTTCATCAGCAGGTACCGACGGCGGGAACAGGTTGTTTGCGCCGCTGGTACGGAGCCGTCCCGTCCTTACGCACACCCTCCCCCCCCCACCCCGGCCGCCCCTGAAGCGGCGTCTCAACTTCTCGGCCAGTCGGAGCGGGTCTGCCCAGCACAGCAGCCGCAGCGGCCGCCGGCCCGGACCCGCTGCGGCGGACCCTCGGGCTGCCCCCCGCCGCCACCAGCCCCCGGCCGCTGGCAGCCCCCCGCCCGCCTGACCCCCGGCCTGCCGGCTGCGCCTCCAGCCCTCTGACCCGGGCAGGGGTTGACCGCCTGATATTTTACCAATATCCTTGTTACGCCGTCTCGCTTAAATTCTTCCGCTGGTCCCCAGCTAGTTTTGGAGTTGTGACCCGGGCTGGTAGATTTTGAGGGGAAGGTGGTGAGCTGGTACGTGTGCAGTAGATGGTTGGAAATAAGCCGTCCGTAATGAAGTGTTCACCTATCTGGAAGTACTGGCAGCACGTTTTGGTCAGGGCTGGGTTTTGTTGGAAGGGTGTTTCTGGAGCTAGTGATCTGCTCTGACACCACAGTTTAAAAAATACTGAACTTCGAAAGGCAAGATTTTCCAGAGATGGTGGCAACTTGCATTTTCCAGAGGACGGGGCTAGACTGTTCCGAGTGGTGCCTAGCGACAGGACAAGGGGCAACGGGCACAAACCGAAGCATAGGAAGTTCTGTCTGAACATGAGGAAGAACTTCTTCCCTCTGAGGGTGACGGAGCCCTGGCACAGGCTGCCCAGGGAGGCTGTGGAGTCTGCTTCTCTGGAGATATTCAAGACCCGCCTGGACAAGGTCCTGTGCAGCCTGCTGTAGGTGACCCTGCTTCAGCAGGGGGTTGGACTAGATGACCCACAGAGGTCCCTTCCAACCCCGAACATTCTGTGATTCTGTGAAACCTGTGCTAGTTGCAGTTAGTAAGTGCCTCTAGAGAGCGGAGTCAGAGTGAAGGAGTTTCTTAAGTCTGTCATCTAAACCTGAAATCTAAGAATATGACCCTGCAAAAAGGCTAAGTAAACTTAAGTCCCCACTGTCATCTCTTTGGCGCCAGAAAGTTGTTGAAAATCTGTTAACAGCTGGCAGTCACTTTAAAAATAAGATTAAAGGGTCATGATATTTCTTATCTAAACAGCTCCCTGAACACTCTTTTTTCCCCATCCTAATGATTATTTTGACAGTTATGGTTCTGAAATGTAAACTTTTAAAATGTATGCTTTCCAACCAGTGTGTTAAGATTGCTTCTCTTTCCATTTGTTTACTGTCTTCATGGAAATTATTCTGGTGTCTGAAAACTTAGGATGTTCACTTAAAGTGTACGCTGCCTCCTCCGAGCACACTCACTGGTCTGTCCTGTGATGCTTTTCTGCAATGTAAACTCAATAGACTTCTGTCTGTTTATAATTTAAAGACCTTGCTGGAGGAAGGTTAATGGTTTAGTGCTTCGTATGGACAGTTGAGAGATGCTACCATGACACAAGCCACTCATTTCTGATTGACTTTTCTACATTGCCTGAATTTTGTTCCAAATTTGTGTTCGGTACATTTCAAAATGAGTGTTTCTGAGTGTTGCTTGAAATACACTGTTGAAAGCTCTCAAAACTCCAGGGCATGTCTGAGGAGTGACATTGGATTCCGGCAGGAAATGGAAATGAAGCCCAGGGGCTAGAGGTTCAAAGTCCTTTAGGAGATGGTGGGTCTGTTGTTGAAGGTTGCTAACACCTTGCTGCAGAAGGGAGCCTTCAAGCCACAGAACTGGTATGGCCTTGATCAGAGAAAATAGTGTTATAAATTAATGTCTTCCCTTAAATTTCCATATTTGTGAGAAAGTAGTGAATGAATATTTAACAAATGATCTTTGGCATGAGAGGGCGTTGTTTACTTTTCTTGACTTCGTTGGCTAGCCTGTGTAATCAGTCTAGGAATGCGTTCCTTGCTTTGTGTCCTGTCGCAGTTTCCCTCATGATCTATTTTATGGCAATGGCTTATGCAGGAGCAGACTTGCCCGGTGGTTTCTGGATATATTTGTAGTATGCACCACCATTGTCTTACAGACAGCTCTTTCTGATTCATGGACACACAGCGTCCCTGCTAAAAGTATAGCTACTAGGGTTTTGTTGTTATTTACAGTCTTAGTATTTGGGTAATTTCATTGTTTTATAATGTAATGAATTAAAATAGAGGCAAAAAAGTTACATCTGCTCTTACACTAAAGTTAATCTTGCAATTCCGTGCATACTGTTTGTCTTGCTTATGCTTTTCCTTTTTTTCATGCAGGCTAGTTGCTTGGTTTTCCTGTTCCCTCTTGCCCTGCTTCCTTGGACTTTCCTTTGCTCATCCCTGAGGGCAACAGTTTCTTTGTTGCCTGCCTTGTAGGCGCAGTGGAGATGGTACGCTGACTTCCGCATGTTACTGTGCCTTTTACAGCAGGTTAAACATTGCAATAGAGCTTAAAACAGAGTAGCCAGCACTGTAAAATTGGCAGCTTCCTTATGGAATAGTAGCCTTCCGTAGTTTGAGCGTCTTTTTCAGAACTTACTTATTTTCAGTGCAGTGGGGCTGCAGTTTGCGGTTTTGCAGCTGTTATTCAGCATAAGTTGTCTTATCTTTCAGAACGAGTATCCCTTCTCTTCTGCTTGCAGGGCTGAAGCTTGGTCAGTCATTTGTTTGCGTAACACATGCAGCAGTTTGTTTGTAAGATTTCTTTCTTTCAAACTCCAGATCTGTTACGGAAGAAATTTTTTTTCTTGCAGAAAAGGCAAGCATTTTCTATGCATGTTTATTTTGTTCATATTGCATGGGGAAAAGAGCTATTTGCATTCCTAATGAAGTGACATGGTGTCTCAGCTGTGGAAACGCTTTGTTGTGCATCAAACTGTAAACCTCTTCAAATAATAGCAGGGAAGTAAAGGCACAGATGGAGAGGAGGAGCATGTCCTGAGATACTGATTAATTTTCAGGATCTCACCTGAGATACTGGTTAATTTTCAGGTTCTAAATAGTCAGGACGATAAAAGTGTAATTAAATCTGTACCGTTAGTGGTTATAAGCAAGAAGAAGCTGAGTGATGGAATATCAAATGCTAAGCCTGTGTCTCTGAGCATTGCACTTGACGTGTGCATATTGAAATTTTGCAACATCTAGCAAGACAAAAGCACTAAAGACACAAGAATCAACACAAGAATTTTAAATTCTTGGTTTGTACTGAAATGGCTTTTTCTTCCTTTGGGATTGATATTAGTTATTTAATTATACTAACATCTTGCAAGTTTTTGGCCTTCTTCTGATACTTCAACACTGAAAGGTAACTTTACAGAAAAAAAAACCCAAAACTGCAAAACAGTCCATCAGGCTGTGTTCTGAAGGCTGGTTTCTGAACGCTTGAGATCAGCTGCATCAGCCTTGCTGGGAGCAAAATGTAGCCTTAAACACTGTTTACAGCAGAACTTTGTTTTTGCAGCTGTAGCTGAATTGCGTTGTTATTAACAAAAAGCTGTTAACTGTAAAAACACTAATTGCATTGATTTGTTTTGCTTTTTATTCTGTTTGCTTTGAAAAGCTTCAGAATTTGATGTTATGGTTAAAAATATATGCAGCTTCAGAGGCTTGGTGCATTGAGGAAGACACTTGTGCCCCCTTTTTTTTTTTTGAGGCCGTTACATGTGGGCTCGGTTGGTGTCAGTGGGGAAAGTGAGAGCATGCTGGGGTTTTACAGGTGACGGGCTAGATGGATGTATTCTTTAGAATCTTAATTTCCTTGTAGCTTTATTATGTGTGGATTGTACTGAAGTTCCATTTAGCGCTTAATGAATTTCATCTTTACTGCAGAATTCACTAAACAGATTTCCAGATTATTCTATTCTAGCACTGCAAAATCTAAATAAGCTAGCTTTGAATTAGCAGGAAATACTTCTGCTTGAAAAATGAAGCTATGAGCTGTGGAGATAATGGATGAAGAAAAAATTAATTTCATTAATAACTTAAAAACGTGCTAGTTTTCTGATTTTAACTTTTAAGCATGGATAAGTAATTTCTAGGGTAATGAAGTAGAAAGGTAAAGCTAGTGATTAATACAGAGGGACAATTGTCATCATATTAAAAATAATGGAATGAAATTATGTTTATAGAATTCGTTTGAAAATATTTTCCTCTGTGTACACGGATATTTTTTTTACACCAGAATGTCTTACAGAACATCTCTGGTAAAAGTAGAGTAAGGTGTTTAAAACCCTGTAAACCTACTAGTTTTGTCTTGAGTTTATACAGCCTGTGATATGCTGAAATACTGCCTCCTTTGCTAGGCCTTCACAGAAGCAGTTAAAAGGAACCTGTTGGATCTGATTAGTTTTAGTGATACGTAGCTTTGGGAACTCAAAACCTTTGCAAGGACAAGCTGATACTGCTCTTTTTGATCGGCTGCAGTAGCAGGGCATTCCCAGCTTTCTTGCTGAGGGTATTTTGGCACCAGCCTAAGTGTTTCTGCATCTAGTGGCCACATGCCATTAGAAAAGATAAAAAAAAGTGTTTTCAAGAAGACAAAATATGTATCTATTCATTGTGATTTTAGGGGAAGAGATTCTGTGGTCTCTGTTACTCTCCGCCACAACCATTACCATTAAACCTTTTTTAGGTGGTTGCTTTTCCTAATGTGCTTGAACGTCTGTGCTTAACATCTAGAGATACCTGTTGAAGCACAAAAGGACTGATTAAATGAAAGGAACAAAATCAGTGTGGGTTGTCTGTGACCACTGAAGTTACTGTCTTGGCTGTTGTGCTGTTGTTATGTGGGGTATACAATATTCAAAACACGTGCTGTGTCATAGCAGGTCAGTAATTCTGGCTGACATCCGTTTACGGTTTTTGGTGTATGATTAAATAAGCTGGGTTTTTGTAGCTGTGGAAGAAACTGTTTATTGCTGTAATCCAGATTGCAAACTAGTGTTCATGTAAATTCATTTATTAACTTGGTTGAACTAGATCCATTTACAGGATTCCTGATTTTTTTTTTTCCTTGAAATTTACTGTAAGTAAAACAAGTACTGTTGAGAAAGGTTAAATGCCTGAACTGAGTGCCTTGGAGTCTTCTTAAATGGGTTGAGAGTAGCCTTATAACTGTAGAATTTTGGAATAAAAATAATCCTTTAGTTATTTAGCACATATGGTCCTTATGTAAAACATGAGATGGTTTACTCTTTATTGCCTGAATGTGGGCCAAACTTTTAATTGATTGTAGTATAGTCGCACAGAATTTGTCCCATTGAGTTTGGCTTGGTGGAGCCTCAGGAGAGAATACACATTAAACAGAACTATGAAATGACAAAAGTGTCTCTGTTTATTGTGTTTAAAAAGTAGTATAAATGTTACATTTTCCTTAAAACAATCTTTTGGTAGTACTTTTTTTACTTTCTCTTTTAAAAACAGGTAATTATTGCAGAGAGTTTGGAGTGAATATAGATGTTTCCCAAGACTGACTTTTCTCCTTGCAACTATTGGAACAGGATACAGTATACTTTACGGTGTAGCTCCATATGAAACCACAAATCAGGTTCATACAAAGCATTGTCAGAGATCTTGTCCAAGCATTTTGTTTTAAAATTAATATATAAATTGGAGGTAGTGAACTGAATGTCATAGAAGATGAGTAAATGATGAGCTCAGAACTGCACTGCACGATGTTAGGAGGGGGTTAAAAAACATGAAGAAGATACTGGTGTGGAGTAAATTGTGATGAACTTGTGAAAGGTCCTGTAAAGAAAATAAGTAAATGAAACAAGTGCATAGTATTTAGTAAGATATTTAGTGAGAACTAAATGGATAGATACTGAGTTCCGGATTCATCAGTAGGGTAACTGTTACACTTTCACTGGAGTTGAAGAAGCCAGAGGTTTGGCCTTGTGTGGTTAGTAGCCTGCCTCTTCTGCTACTCTTCATCCTGCAGCGGCACACTGTGTTAATATTGAGGTGAAACATTCACTGTTCTCAAGGGAGCTGACTGCAACTTGTCAAGGTCTTCAGCCATATAAAGAATGTATCTGCTGCGTGCCCATGAGGTTCTCAAACTCCTCCTTTCTGCTGTGTATTTCTGTGTTTAGCAATTAATAGTTTCCCAGTGTTGGTGAGAGTCATCAAGCCGAGTGCAAACGACTCTGTTGACAAGAGAAAAAGGCCCTTTTTCTCAAAGGCGGTACTTTCCAAAGCAGTTTTGACAGTGGTCAAAGACAGTGGACAAGAAAGCATATAGGAAGAAAACATGAGCAGGCTTTTCCTGTCACTGTATTTTATTTCTTTAACTTCTGATTATGCTGTGCTGTGATTAAATTGTTTTCCTTTTCACACGCAGCATTAGGACAACTAGGGGAAAGGTGAGCTGAGGCTCTTGTGTAGGGGTAGTAATGTGGACTTGGAGTGTAATGTTGAAATGATGCCTTTTCTGAAATAAGCCCAATGTATAGACTTTAGAAAAAGATCTGAACAAGGAGCTTTTTTATCATTTGGTTCATATGTACACTAGTAACCTACCGGAGACTCTTCTGACTTGGTAATTGCCTCTAAAATTATACTGAGCTCTGTAAATGCATGAACATAGGCAGGTTTGTCAAAGATTTTTATCAGCCTCTTTTGCTGTTGAGGACATAAAGTTTTACATATTGTACATGCAATTCTGAAGTCCCATGGTGGTAAAACACGGGTTTTACCCATAAGATGATCATTTATGAGCCCATGCAAATACGTTCAGTCAGCATCTCTGAAAACTTAATCTGGACATGAGTTAGTATTCTGCATGTAGATGCTTTCTAGTCCTTGCAGGCTATTCTGTGCTGGCTGGAAGCAGCATCAGGAACAAAATGTCTAGGCAGAGGCTGCTGTGAGTGCTCAGATGTCAGCAGTCTAGGGAATGATAAAGCCATATATCCTACAAGCAAGAGATTTAAAAAAGATTGACTCTAACAGAACAGATGGAAATAAAAAACTGTCTTTGAAGACTTATGAGAGAAGTAGTGTTATTTTGCTAGTTTTGCAGGTACTGGAGTTTCAAACTTCAAAAGCAGTTTGGTCCCAGTACTGTACAGTCCTAAGTCTGGCCTCAGTCCAGCTATCTAACAAGGGAACATCATTTAGAAGCAGTCTGCAAAATGTCACCAAGATGGGGACGGGGCTTTGCTTAGTCCTTGTGTTCAGTCTGGCTCTTCATGTTGCTGGTCCCTTCTTACTGTGGAGTTGGAAAAGTTGTGACACCTCAGTAGAAGATTTTATTTTCACTTGAGGTCTGGACCATTTGCTCTGTGCTTTCTTTCACCACCTGAAAGCTTCAAGCAACTCCGTTTTAGGAATTCCGGCAAAAAATGCCTGAGCCTTGGTAAAACTGACTTTGTCCTTGCACTAGTTTTTGAGTGTGTCTTGAAAACAGTTTCAGCTCCTGGGTTCTGTTCCTAGACTTAGTTTTATTTTTCATCCATCTCCATTAGGAAGCTGTCACAGGGTCTGTGATCCGTGTAACTGAAGGAGTGCTTTTAGATGGATACAGCACAATACTTACTGTATGCCAAATAAGATGGTGAGTGGAAGCACTGTGCTGTTTTTTACAGGACTGTCGTCTGTTTTCTCTGTTTCCTTGGGACTTACCTTAGTCAGTGTTCGACAGCTGCGTAGAATTTTGTGGAATTTTCTCCACAGGTCCTCCCAGAGCATCATAACTCTGTCCAGTTCTGGGCTCCCCACTTCAAGAAAGATGAGGAGATACTGGAGAGAGTCAAGCAGAGGGCTACGAGGGTGATGAGGGGACTGGAGCATCTCTCCTACGAGGAGAGGCTGAGGGAGCTGGGCTTGTTTAGCCTGAAGAAGAGAAGGCTGAGAGGGGACCTGATAAATGCTTATAAATATCTGAAGGGTGGGTGTCAGGAGGATGGGGCCAGACTCTTTTCAGTGGTGCCCAGCGACAGGACAAGGGGCAATGGGCACAAACTGAAGCACAGGAAGTTCCATCTGAACATGAGGAAGAATGTTTTCACTTTGAGGGTGATGGAGCCCTGGCACAGGCTGCCCAGGGAGGTTGTGGAGTCTCCTTCTCTGGAGATATTCAAGACCTGCCTGGACAAGGTCCTGTGCAGCCTGCTGTGGGTGACCCTGCTTCGGCAGGGGGGTTGGGCTAGATGACCACAGAGGTCCCTTCCAGCCCCAAACATTCTGTGATTCTGTGATAACCAAAAAAGGAATAAGTTATGGAGGAAGACAGATGCACCAGTATAAATGAGAAGCCAGAGAGACACCCTGTGTGCTTACTTTAGGATGAAGAAAAAAGTATCCCTTTGTTAAATATTGTGTCTGGAAAGCATAGGAAAAGTCAACATTCATTAAAGGCTTAGTCTGTATTTGTTATAACCAATATATAGTCAGAGGAGTATATCCAAACTTGAATTTTCTAAACCTTTTGGTTTTTTTAATTAGTTAGCTGGAGCTATTAATGGCATGGTTATCGTTGGCATTAATAACCTGGGAAAAGTGACCTAAGTATATGTCTCGGGCTTGTTGTTACGTGGTGTTATTGTGTTCTCTTTCTTGGGAGCTTGATGTCCAGGTAGATTGTAGTGTGGAAAAACTGAGCAGACAGTAAGTCACTTGAGAAGACAATTGTCAAACTTTTGGATTCCTTTGAAAGTTACCGTCCAGGTAACTTGTAAGTGCGGAAGTTGTTTCTTATCTGTATTAATTTTTATTCAATTTTACTAATTTTTAATGAGGTTGTTGCTAATACCATGTTGTATGGATTATTACTGTAACAGGATTGAACCGCTCTTGAAAGTCAGTAGTTCCCTTTTGTGGCCTTGAAGGGGGAAGTAGCTGTTAAACTGGGATTTTTTGCCTTGTGTTTTCTTGGGTTTCTTGGTGGCAATTCTGAAAGTTTGTAACTTCACTAGCATACTTACTACTCTCATCTCAAGGGTGATGGGGAGCAGGGGACCACACAAGATGCTTTTGTACCTGGCCTTTCTAGCAAATCCATAGCCCTGGGTTTATAACATAGGAACCACTGGTGGCTGTACTAGCAGTATGACTGGGACTACAGTAAATATTAGAATTTGTCTTATTCATGTATGGTTGCATCTTCTGCTGCTCATGGCAGACAAGGCAGTTAGCATTCTGCTTAACCAGTGCTGGTTAGCTCTTGTTTCTAAGGAGCAACTCGCTAGATGTTTTCAGCATTAATTTGCCAAAACCTATAGTTTGAAATTAATGAATGGGTTGGCTGTTTTGGGAGGCACTTGGGTCAAAGAAGAGTTCTGCCAGTGGGTGGTTAACTCCTTGTGTTCCTTTGTCTCCTATTGTTTGTCCAGTTTGAGGATGCCACGTGCAAGTATTTTGCTGGTGATTATGGGTAGATTCTAAAACAATTAAAAAAGAATTGTGTGTCTTAGATTGGTGGAGTAGGGTGGTTAGTGTCTGACATTGATTCGAGCAACAGGTCATGTGTGTTTTGATGGCGAGCAAGGAGCCTCACAAGATGCTTGGGCACCTGGCTGTTCTTGCATATGTACCACCCTAAGCTAGGTATATGCAGTCCTTATGAAATTAACTGGAAAAATAAGTGGAGGTTTCATGTTTATTTGAAGTCAGCTTATGCTGCCGAATGAGTTGTTCCTCTGTGCGTGGTCCTGAAATTTTGCTCTGTCTGCGCTAGAATTTGGTCAAAGAACTGCCCTGGCTGAAAGCTAGCTCATTTCTTGCCAGTGTGGTCAGTTCATGGTTCTGGCTTGTTATAAGACTGTGTGACTTTTAGTGTTGGCACCAGACAGGCGTGAGAAACTCAAGCTTGGGGTTTAGTTGTGATCCCTCTGATGACGTCTGCTTGGATTTTTAAACATGGTTCGCTTCGAATGCTCTGAACTAAGAAACAGCCCTAAAAGTTAATTCATGACCATGAAAATGCCGTTGTTTTAAGAGGCATAAAACTACAGCAGAAGTTTTATTTAGAGTCTTGGTATCTCAGCTGGCAAATGAAAGAAATTAACAAGGTTAGTGTTGTGCCTAATATTGTGTTGTCCAAAGGATGGCCTTCAGATGGCATCTGGAGAAAAACAGTTACACTATGGA
This sequence comes from Opisthocomus hoazin, assembly GCF_030867145.1. Classification (NCBI taxonomy): domain Eukaryota; kingdom Metazoa; phylum Chordata; class Aves; order Opisthocomiformes; family Opisthocomidae; genus Opisthocomus; species Opisthocomus hoazin. Next base: position 15,787,394 of record NC_134454.1, on the reverse strand, counting down.
TACATGGCTTTTCAAGTCCACCTTATTTTTCCTGTGAATGTTCATAGGCATGTTTTAGAATAAATAGCACATATTTGGAATTCGTCCTAGCATAGTGACAGTTTGCATGCATGACCTTGTATGTTAATTAATGTAGCTGTAATTAACTGTAATTATTGTAATCAGCACGTTTGATGTCTCTTTTGATAGTTTTTCTGTGGCAGTACTTTCTTATATTGAATAGAACAAAGCAGTTTTTATGTGGTATTTGCAGTTATTCAATGAAATCCCTCATGCAATTTTTAAGGGTGAGTTAGGTAAGAAAGACCAGACTACCTCTGAACGAAAGCTATGCTCCCAGTAGTTCCTACCCTGTGGTAGAGTCTGTAGGTTGAACTGATACTGTGTTTTAGCAAAATTTGAAGCTAGTAAGAGGCACACAGGAAAGCACAGAATGGCAGAGATTCTGTTGACAAGCTCTGCTTCTCTGTTGATAAACAGACCTTTGCTTGCCTGCAACAGTTCTGTCTCCAGAGATGACAGCCTTCGCCAGAAATGGACACGCTGTTCCCCCAGGTCACGAGATGCAGTTTGTGTTAACAGTTTGATGTAGATGTTCCAAGTACACCGCTGAAGTTATTTCTCGTGAGCAGAACGTGCATTTGTTGTGCCATCTGTAGAACATGCGTTTCTGTTCTGGAAGCTACTGTGGCAAACTGACAGGCTTGTCCACGTTGAGTATGACACAGGGGCGAGACGCACGCTCCGTAGTGGGAGGTATTGACTGTCGAAGGAACCTTCCCCCTGCTTTCGTGAGGGACGGAGGGGTGGTCTAGGCTGCGTGCCTGGAGTAGCATGGTGAGAGGCGGCCAAGCCAGGACGGAGCAGTGGAGTGAAGGCCTGGCTGGTTGAGTTAATGGATAAAGCATACCGGGCTCTGTTGACCCTGTCTCTTTCCTGCTGCTGCTCAACATGGTGGAGCTGGGTCAGGTTGCAAGTCAGTTGTGAACTGGCAGAACATGCAAGGCTGAAAATGAAACTAGCAAGGAGTTTTAAATTTTAACAAGAAATTGTGCCAGAGGATACGGAAACAGTAACAGGAAAACCAGGGAAAGGCTACCCAAGAGAGGGAGCCAGTGAGCTGTTGACGGCTCATGCTGAGAACCATGAGCTGTTTTCTCTTTTTTTATTTCCGACACTGAAAATATCAAATATGGTGAGATGGTTCCTGCAGATAGGACCGGTTACAAATACCTTGGAAGGAAATGGGAAGAAACAAGTTAGAGAGTACTTGGATTTGTTTCAATTAGTTGTACTTGAAAATCTTGATGTAAGATTCTTAAAGACAGCCTCAGAACTATTTTGCAGGTTTTTTCCTGAAATCTTCCAAAAGAAAGAACTAACAGAAAACGGGGAAAGATAAAATATGCTTCTTCTCTTTAAAATTGTGGTGAGATGGGGATCAGTCTACAGACAGCCTATAACAGGCTGAATATGGATTTGTTAAGAAAAAGTTGTGTCAAACCCATTTGATCTTTCTCAAGTCTAGTAAGAGCAGTTAGCAGTGGAAGTGAAAAAATAGATGCCTTCTGTTTTGTCATATTAAGACTTTTGATGTTGTTTTGTGATGGTTTTAGGCAAGCCAGAGGAACAGAGTAAGGGAGAGGGTTTGGTTTGTGGGGTGTTTTTTTCAAGCTGTACTTAGAGATCATTAGATACCAATAGTTTGTTTTACAAATAAAAGTTGGTATCAAACTGAAATTGGAAGGATGGCCTGGGCCAGGTCAGTACTATTAAGCATTAGTGACCTGGATGACATGATAACGAGTAAGCTTTCTGAAATTTGAGATGCCACCAAGCTAAGGAAGATTGGAAACATGCTGGGGGATAAAACCAGAGTCAAAATTGGTGTTCAAAAATTGAAGATATGGCTTGAAAAAAAACAAGTGAGTTGAAGTAGGGATAAATGCACAGCAGCACACCTGGTGGTAAAAATACAGGATGTGCAATTGAAGAAAAACCTCTGAGATTTGTAGCAGTTCTCAGGTTAAGCTTGAATTAGCAGTTTCATACTATTGTGAGACAGGACTTCTGCTTCCAATTCTTCTGCCGTTTTCAGTGTATGCTTTAAGCTGGTGTCTGGTTGGCAGAGGAGTTGGAGATAGACAAGAGTGGCTCACTGAAGATGAGTCATTTCCATGGTCACATTATGTGGTGTATTTCTGTGGAGTCACATTTTAATAACATAAGGCTAGTTCAGTTGACCTGTACAAGTCTGAGAATGGAGTTCTGCACTACTCTTCTTTAGATTTAAATCACAACTGAAATCTCCTTGCTTTTCCTTTACCTTTTCTGTTTCCCAGAGCAGACACCTACCAGCTTCCTTCCCTCCAAGCTATTATCTCTCTTTTTCTTCTCCTGAAGCTTCACTTGATCCTGTAACAGCAGCTGTGTACCCTGTTTCTCCTCACTGTGCCATGCTGGGAGAGTAGATCATGTTTGAGAATCTAGGAGTAGTTTTTCTTTAGAATAGTTTGAAACAATATTGTGCTCCTAGTGCAGAGGTTAATCATTTCTGTACTTTAAAAATGCTGACATAATGTGGTCAGTGCTATGCGCCTCTGTTCTCTCTCCTTCCTGATCCAGGCTAATTTCTACCTGTGAACATGACCACCTCGCTTATTTCTGCAGCACTTTTCTTATTTTTTTGAGTCAGATGCATTTTCTCCACTGTTAGTACTTCATTGCCTGTCTTCTGCTGTTAGGTTATTTGCTGAGTTTTGCGATTTGTCTCCTGTGCTTGTGTTAAGCAAATGTGCAAGACTCCATGTAGTGCCATATAGACTCCAAATACGCAAAACCCAGTGGCTGTGGAATAAATACCTCAAATACCCTCTTGTGGGACTGTGGTCTGGTTTAGTGATCTTAGTGACCGTTTCCCCCCCCCCCCCCCCCCCGCCTTTTGCTTTCAACTTTATGTTTAAATTTTGCTTTCATTCCTTCATATTTGGGGGAAAAATGGACAAATAAACCCTGTAACTAGCAAATATCAACCAATGTTCTTATGTCTTCTGAAGTTTTCATGTAGCATGAAAAAAACATCTGCGTGAATTCCCTTTCTGGTCACAGTGAGATGCTGAAGCTGAAGCCTCAGTGCGAGTTTTCAAATCTCAATATCAACAGTATTGTTGCTCAGCATTTTAACAAGTGTGTCCAGCTAATTTGCCTATTCTGCATCACATCCTGCCTAACATTCATTACTTGCCAAAAACGTCAGCTTAGTTTCAGATGTCTCGTTTACAACTTTTGCCTTGCACTGACAATATATTTGATACACAGAAAAGAGAGAGTATTGGGACAGTAAATAGGAAATGGACTTTTACATAAAAATTAACAATGTGGGTGTTACTGCATGTCTTTTGCATTCATTTAAAAAGTGATTTGTAAGTGTAGATGAATGCTACTAGCTACTGTAGTACTGTGGAGTTTAAAAAAAGAATACTCTGGAAACAAAATTCATTTTGTTAAACAATGTATTGACTATTCCAAATATACATGTAAGAAATTTATTTTTTAGACATCGATTTATCAGCTTTTCTATGTATGAATAGTAATGATGAGAATGAACACACTTTATTAAATGGAGATTAGAACGGAGGGCCTTCTTCCCTAACAGCAGCTGCCATGCAGAGGTATTGTTGCTGTAAGTTTGCAGTTCTTCATTATTTGCCCTTTCTTCAGAGCATCCAGGTAGTAGTAGGTGGAAAATTCCAGCAGTTCTGAAGTTGTCCTGATTATTAGTTCAGAAGCTGTAACTTTACTATTGCTGGGCGTCTTCCTTTAAAAGATAACATAGAAATGTTGAATGACTCTATCAGGATGGTCCGCACCCGGGATAGTAATAGCTTCTGCGTTGTTAAACCATCTAAATTAGTAATAATTGAGGCAACTGGAAAATCAAAAAATACCTGTTAAAGTATTTGTAAGTGAAACAGTCTGTGGAAACTGGTAACTGTTGAGATCGTGATAAAGGTAATGAAATTTCGTGTTTCTGAGTGTAAATTGATTAAAAAAACAGAAATTTATTGCTTGTGGCCATTGCTGGTTCTGGAAATTAGTTCTTCAGAAAAGCATGCTAAATAGGAACTAATATGGATGGTTGTCTCCTTTCCCGGACTACCAGACTGCTGTGTCTGCTAGCGAACTTTGCTGAATGGTTTTTCTGGCTTGTAAAGTCAAAACATCTGTCAGGCCTTACGTGGAATGCAAAACTACATAAATTCTCCCTCCAGCACCACGTGTGGGTGAGGACCTTGTTTTAATCATGCTTTACAGACAAGGCAGTGGACATAGTCTTCTAGTCTGGTAACCTTCAAAAGTGATCTCTGTATTTGGGTGCTTACTTAGAGATGTTTGGTTTGCCAAAGATCATAGTGTAATACAGAGAGCTTCTGTAATATACATTCTCTGTTACATATGCATTCTAGATATATCAGATGGCTTTGGAATCGTAGTGAGTTACTCCTGTTGGTACAGATTGAGAAATAGGCATTTTGTACAATCTGCTTCATGTGATGTTTAGGGCATGTTATCTAGCAATTTCTTCCCCCATTTAAAATTCTGATGGAGGTTATCCTCTACTCTGGGCAAAAGATGTCACTCTCTGAGCCTTCTGCAAGTTCTAACTGAAGATTATGCTCTGTGGAAACCTGCCTGTACTTTGTTGCGCAGTTGTTGCTGGCTGTTTGCTCAATTTTCCTCCCAAAACTTTACCCGAAATATTGGTCCATGCAGTCTTTGTGTGATGCTATATTTTATCAGCTGTACATTTGTACTTAGATTCATAGAATCATTAAGGTTGGAAAAGACCTCTAAGACCATCAAGTCCAACACCACCATGCCTGCTAAACCGTATCCCAAAGTGCCACATCTACAGGTTTTTTGAACATTTCCAGGGATGGTGACTCCACCACCTCCCTGGGCAGCCTGTTCCAATGCCTGACCACTCTTTCAGTAAAGAAATTTTTCCTAATATCCAATCTAAACCTCCCCTGGTGCAACTTGAGGCCATTGCATCTCGTCCTATTGCTAAAACCGCTCCATAATCTTGCCCGGCACCGAGGTCAGGCTGACAGGCCTGTAGTTCTCGGGATCCTCCTTCTGGCCCTTGTTGTAGATGGGTCTTATATGGGCAAGCCTCCAGTTGTCTGGGACCTCCCCTGTTAGCCAGGACTGCTGGTGGATGATGGAGAGTGGCTTGGCCAGCTCCTCTGCCAGTTCCCTCAGCACTCTGGGGTGGATCCCATCCAGTCCCATAGACTTGTGAGTGTCCAGGTGCCACAGCAGGTCGGTAACTTGCTTTAAGTTGTAAGATGATGAGCTTTTATCTGAAGGTTTTTTCAATGGCGGCAAATAAGTGAGCTGGAGGACAGCTTTTTTTGTAAGGTTTGTTAATGAATGTATTCATGTGAAGTTTTAGTAGTGGTCAATGTGATGGAATTGCTCTGTCAGTTGAAGGTCTCCACATGGAAGAGAGTTGTCACAGGTCCTGTGTCACAAAGGTCAAGATGTCGTTGCCTGTCCTGGTAGGACAGGGAGTTCTGGAAAGTGAAGAAGATAAGCAGGCTGTCTAATGATACAGGTAAACCAGAGGCTAGTTTGCCTCTGAAGGGAATGGTGTTGTTATTGGCCAAGTGCTGGCTTACCTTCCTATATAGTGAACGCGTGTGCGGAGCTAGGTACATTAAAACTATTCCCTTTATTATGATCAGTTTTGTACTGGTTTAAATGCCTGCTGAGACAGCCCCAGGGGAGGAAAATGTGGGGAGACAGGTGGGAGAGTGGGATCATCGCTTTTGACAGCAGCAAGCTGAGCTAGTGTATACCAGATTCTTGCTTGTTTGTATGGAGAAGGAGAAAACAGCAAAGAAAGCTGGAGACAGACCGCTTTGGGAAGCCAGAACGATGGGCAGGAAAGAGGACTCGAAAGATAGATAGAATTTCAGAGTAGAAAGCTGCTTCTCATCTAGAGGGAAGCTGATTGGAAAGGCAGAAAAAATTGGTGATTTGCAGGAAGCAAATGGTGATTTGGCAGAAAGAAGTGAGGTACTTGTTGAAGGATTTTATTTGACCTAAGTCCGAATCAAAGACTGGTGAAGAAATTAGAGGTGGAAAGTATGTTTTTGTTTTGGTTGCATCCTGCTTTTATGTGCTGTCTCAACTAAGAGCAGCGTTCAAATTCTGCATGCTTCACGCCTTCATTCATGTCTTATGAATTTAGACTGTTGTTGCCTTTGCTAGATCACCACATGGTGAAATTCTGGAGGGAGGTTGAGCTTAAGGTATGGGGAAGACTTACTTACTTGTCTTCAGGCTTCGTGAACGCAGTGACACTGGCTTAAGCCTGCAGAGGCCAAGTAGTTGAAGCCCAGGCACTGAGGTCTGGAGAATGCTCAGCTGGAGGTGGGGACATCTGGTAGCATTTTCTGTCACATGGCAGCCTTTGTTAAGACCAGATTTCTCTTCTCTTTTGCAAGGACCTACACCTTCTTAACATGAAAGCAAAACCAGGTATTTGAGGAAAGTAGTCTTTTAGTGTGAGTAGCAAATGTGAGTTGTTTGAGAAAAAAACAATTCTGACATTGTTGTGAGGATTGATTGCCTGTGGTTGCTCAAAGAAAAGTCAAGGCTAGGGAACTGGTGTAATTCTGTGATTTATGCAGTGAGGGGCTTGACTTGCTGTGAGAGTCAGAGCAGATGGGGCACTGCATGAGGCCCCGAAACGCATCAGTCGGGTAAGTGTCTGGCAGCAGGTGCTCTGGAGATTGGTGGCTACACCAGGGAACTAAATTAAACACACTCCTACCAAGGGTGAAAGTGACCCAACTCCGGTGATTCCAGTATGTATTTTACATCAGCAACTTCTTACTGCTTCGTTTCCTGGGGATGCTATGGAGTGCTCCATTAGACAGGCATTTGCAGATTAGTCCTTTTTAAATTAATATTTCAAATAGATCACTGTTTAGCTACAGAATTGGTCTAGAAGTGACTCACAGCACAACTGTGTGGAATGGGTTTTCTTACGTTGCTTGTTTATTTACTCTGCTTGCCTCTAGGGAACTTGGGTGCACGTTTAATTTTGACTTTTCTTCTTCAAAGTTATTTGTGCACCTGGACTTCTTGTTGCATAAGCAAAGATTAAATGTTTCCTGGCCAAGTGACTATACCTTTTTAGTAGCTGAAAATTTAAATAGTGTTAAGTAAATATATAGTTGCCTTTGGTGCTATATAGTGGCTGCAGAACCATCCTTGCCAGACTTCCTTTATAGATTTGGTGGAACATAAGATGGGAAAAGAACAGGAAAATTACTCCACTGGTTCCGTTCAGGCTCACAGCCAACCCCTTGCAGGTATTGTGCAGCTTGCATGTGTGCTTACGTGGGTAGTTCCTCATGCTTACCAAAGCAAAAATCAGAACAAGGCAAAAGTGAGTAAGCAGGCAGTATGGCTATTCTAGGAAAGAGAAAGACTATGTTACTGATCCTGTTTTGGTGTCTAACAGAAGTTTCACTCATTTTAAGTTTGATCTTCCATTTACAAAACAAACCCAAAAACAAATAGAAAAATAACAACCACCGAACACTTTTATGTTGTAATTTTTAGAGTATTCACATGTACGCTTGATTTATATGTTTAACTGCCCAATATTATTATAGGATGCAGTACATATGACAGTATTTTTGTGCTTAATTTCCCTTGGGGGAGAAAATCTAAATGTTTCAAATGTCTATCATTAGGTTCATTTTTTAATTGTTAGAGAAATCCTGTAAATGGGGCACAAAAAGTGAAATTAAGCCTTACCAAGACTAAAAACCTTCTAAATATTTTAAAATATTACAAATTACAGTATTCATAAACCTAACTGTTTAAGTCCTGTAAGTCTTATCTACTCAAATCCTGTGGTTTTTTTTGAAAACTCTGTCTGTGTCTTCTAGTTGTTGTTTTTTTTCCAGTGCTCATCAGCTTAATGTGAGCAAGACTGATTTGTCATCAGACAGTGTTTAATAAAACTGTTCTGTAACAGGGTGGCGGGTGTTCATATGTTACATGTTAGCTCATACTTTCAGAGCATCTGAGTAGCTTTAAACGCACAGGCCTTTAGACTCTGAAAAATTCCTACCTGGTAACATAGCTGAGAATTCATTTGAAATATGTTTAGATGGGTTGAGTGGGTTCTCTAACATAGAGACGTCCTGTTCCAGTCTCCTGTGTGTCTGTCACCATAAAACGGATCCAAATTTTGTGGTAGTTAGTACAAAGATGTCAGTTAACTGCCACAGAAAGAGAACATTTAGGTTTAAGAGCAGATGTGCTGGAATTATGTACATCTCCCTGCCAAAAAGAAGCTTTCGTCTGTAATGAACTGGTGTCTTAGGAGAGACTTTTGTAGTCGTCTTGATTTTAAAAGTTGAATCAAAGTAGGTGGCTGGATTATTTTATAAATAAAGTTATTTTTGACAAAAAAAAAAGAGGATTCTTTCTTTTTATTATTAAGCAGAGGGAACATACCTACATTAGAACCCTTCACTGGTTGTGGAATTTTATGTTCCCAAGCATGAAGGGCTGCTTCAACTACATCAGTAGCAAACGGAATGCTAGGGACAATGTGGGGCCGCTGCTAAATGAGGCGGGTGTCCTGGTGACGGAGGATGCAGAGAAGGCAGAGCTACTGAATGCCTTCTTTGCTTCAGTCTTCAGTGCTGAGGCAGGCCCTCAGGAATCCCAGGCCCCGGAGGTAAGAGAGGAAGCCTACAGAGAGGATGACTTTCCCTTGATCAAGGAGAACTGCGTGAGGGATCGCTTAAGCAATCTGGACGTCCACAAATCCATGGGCCCTGATGGAATGCACCCACGAGTGCCGAGGGAGCTGGCCGATGTCATTGCTGAACCACTCTCCATCATCTTTGAGAGGTCCTGGAGGACAGGAGAGGTGCCCGAGGACTGGAGAAAGGCCAATGTCACTCCAATCTTCAAAAAGGGCAAGAAGGAGGACCCAGGGAACTACAGGCCGGTCAGACTCACCTCCATCCCGGGAAAGGTTATGGAGCAGCTCGTCCTGGACGTCATCATCAAGCAAGTGGAGGGAAAGAAGGTTATCAGGAGTAGTCAGCATGGTTTCACCAAGTGGAAATCATGCTTGACCAATCTGATAGCTTTCTACGATGACATGACTGGCTGGGTAGATGAGGGGAGAGCCGTGGATGTTGTCTACCTAGACTTCAGCAAGGCTTTTGACGCTGTCTCCCATAACATCCTCCTAGGGAAGCTCAGGAAGTGTGGGCTGGATGAGTGGACAGTGACGTGGACTGAGAACTGGCTGAATGGCAGAACTCAGAGGGTTGTCATCAGCAGCGCTGAGTCTAGTTGGAGGCTGGTAACTAGTGGTGTCCCCCAGGGGTCAGTACTGGGCCCAGTCTTGTTCAACTTCTTCATCAGTGACCTGAATGAAGGGACAGAGTGCACCCTCAGCAAGTTTGCTGATGACACAGAACTAGGAGGAATGGTGGATACGCTAGCAGGCGTGCTGCCATTCAGCGAGACCTGGACAGGCAAGGTCCTGCACCTGGGGAGGAACAACTCCAGTCACGCACCAGTATAGACTTGGGGTGGACCTGCTGGAGGGCAGCTCTGTGGAGAGGGAGCTGGGAGTGCTGGTGGATGAGAAGTTGACCGTGAGCCAGCAGTGTGCCCTGGCTGCCAAGAAGGCCAATAGGATCCTGGGGTGCATCAAGAAGAGTGTGGCCAGCAGGTCAAGGGAGGTTCTGCTCCCCCTCTACTCTGCCCTAGTGAGGCCCCATCTGAAGTCCTGCGTCCAGTTCTGGGCTCCCCAGTTCAAGAAAGACGAGGAGCTACTGGAGAGACTCCAGCGGAGGGCTATGAGGATGGTGAGGGGACTGGAGCATCTGTCCTGCAAGGAAAGGCTGAGGGAGCTGGGCTTGTTCAGCCTGAAGAAAAGGCTGAGAGGGGACCTAATAAATGCTTATCAATATCTAAAGGGTGGGTGTCAGGAGGACGGGGCCAAACTCTTTTCAGTGGTGCCCGGCGACAGCACAAGGGGCAATGGGCACAAACTGAAGCAGAGGAAGTTCCGTCTGAAGATGAGGAAGAACTTCTTCCCTCTGAGGATGACGGAGCCCTGGCACAGGCTGCCCAGGGAGGCTGTGGAGTCTCCTTCTCTGGAGATATTCAAGACCTGCCTGGACAAGGTCCTGTGCAGCCTGCTGTAGGTGACCCTGCTTCGGCAGGAGGGTTGGGCTAGATGACCCACAGAGGTCCCTTCCAACCCCGAACATTCTGTGACTCTGTGATTCTGTGTGATTTTATTTTTATTATGTTTCAGAATGTTTTTGAGACTATTTTCTTTTAAAGCTACCAGTTACAATTAGTTGTGCTTCTCAACATATAGATCTTTACATGCAGAAATGCCTGCAGATCTACGTGGGAATGTTTCCAGACTTTAAAATTAAAATGTTCATCTTTACTTAAAAATAAAAATCCTTTTGATAATGTTTGTAGATGGAGATTAGGAAAACTTGTGTCATTTCGGATTGCGTTATGCACTCCAAGTAAGTGAAATCTATTTTCAGTCATGCTCGTAGACCTCAGTTACTTGAGTAGTCTCTGACTTACTGTTTTTTGTAATTCATTACATCTGTTTTCGTGCTTCTGTAGGTTGCTTCAGGCAGTGTCCTTAGGCTGCAGATGCTACAAATGATACTCAGTTCTTATTTGCCTAAGAGGGGAGAAAGCTTAGCACCTTTTGACTGCTGGGAACCGGACAGTGATTTGTAGATGCCCTGGGTGGGCTGCAGGGAGATAGAAGACAACCAGACAGCTATTTGGAGGTGCCCTGCGTGGGCTGCAAGGGAGATGGAGGCTTTCAGCTGCCCGAGGCAGGGTAGTGGGAGGCCTGCCACCATCACCACCGCCTCCTTCCACCCCAGCTGGCCTCTCCGGGTGCAAGGGCAGCAGACCTCTGTCCTGGAAGCCCTGGGCAGATTCAACTCTACACTGCTGCTGCTCCTGATACTTATTCCCAAATTAACTCTCCTCTGGGGTGTCCATCAGTCCGTGTTGCTATAGACATAGCTTAATTGCATCTGTCATTCCCCTTGTAAAAATGTGAATGCTTTGTCATCCTTATTTTTCTTTGCAACAGCCTTGTGAGATTAATTGGTATTGTTGTCTTGATTTTTAAAAAAGAGGAACTGAGCTATGCTAGGACTATTTATTTATTTATTCGTTGACCAGATTCAAAGCTAAGAACAAAACTCTGACCAAAATTTTAGCTGCAGGTATCAGTCACCTATATTTGGCCTATATAATGTAATTAATTTGCTTATAATAAAGCCATTTCTTGTCATAAGTGAAGATTTTATTTATTTAATGCTAAAATACATGGTCATAGTGTACTTACTATTATTACACTCCAGTTTTACAGTAAATATCTCTGCCAGAAGTCTGTTGCAGCAGCGCTGGAATTCCCGTGTGAAGCAGACTTACAAAGCAGCACCTAATGTAACCAACGGCTTTTTCTGGCGGCTGCGTCTCTCTGAGTAGCAGCAAAATGAGGCAGGCCTGAGTCTGTCAGCTTTGTCTCCTGCTGGGTGTGAAAACTGTGAGCATCTGGAAAGGAGCAGAGGTGCTTTCTCTGTGTGCTCAGGAAGATTATTTGGTCTGGGTTTACAGTTGCAGGGTTCTGTTTGCCTAAGAACAGCGAGTTCTTTAGTGGTTTACATTTTGAAAAAACACAGTATGACTGTCTTAAAAAAAACCCTTCCCTTTTCTGGGGGGTTGATTTAGTCTCTGATGAAGGAAATGACTGAGGAATTTCACTGAGCAGCACATCCACCACCGTTGGAGAGTATCAGGTGTTTGTCTAATAGTCCACTTACATTCATATCCAATTAACATCCAATACCTTCTTTCCTGTTGTTCCCTGAGCAGACTTGTTAATGGTTATTCACCTTTCGTTAGTTATCAACTTCTGATTAATGATTTTTTTTTTACCAGCTGCTACTGTTGAGAATTCTTTCAAAATACTTAGTCTTACCTCAGTTTCAAAAAAGAAAAAAGACAGAGGTGAGGAATGTTATTTCCTGAGACTAGTACTATACCCTAAATTGAGCCTAAGGTATGTTCTTGAGGATTTTGTCTTCACATAAAAAAGAAAACGTCATTGATCATGGTGTTACTGACTTTTCTTTTGCCTGGATAGTATGTTTAGGGTTATTTGCATGCATCTCTCCTAAGAGCACATTGTATGAATTTGTAAATGTATCGTATGCTGAAATATCTTCCATGTTGATTTGGTTGCAGCTGTCTTTTGGCCAATTGCAGTTGGTGCCAGAGTATTTTTCATAGTACTGCCCTCCTCCCCCTTTTATGAGTTTCATTAAACAATTGTACCAAGCAAGCTTCTTAAGAGGGTTTTGTATTCAGAATGTTTGGAGGCGGGCTTGAAGCCAGTTGATTGAAATAATATTTCTCTTTTTCTGCTGTTTTCTTTGTATGTTTTCCTCTTTAGCTTACTGCTGTTCAGTGGCAAAAGGGATTTCTTTGGCCTGACCTGAGTAAAATGGAAATTTAAGTAGTCATTGATCTAGTCAGAAGATAATTATTTTAATTGTTATTATGTCACCTTTTCAGAAGATGCTGTGAAGATCAACAGCAGGATTCAGCTCTCCCTTTTGTCTGTCTCTGCTAGTAGAAGTATAATAGTGGCATGAAAATAGAGATTAACACTTAAAGAAAAATATTCCCCCCCTTTCCATAGTCTATGTTGTAATTTCTTGGCACCATCATAGTTCCTTTGTTGGATTAACAAAAACTATAGTTGTCTTATTGGTTTTAAATGTCTGTGCATTAATGCATTTCCAGATTAGACAGAGTTAGTATTCCTTTGCTTCTAAACTAAATTGTTGTTTTTTTCTTCTCTGTTCCCACTTCTCCCATCTTTTTTCCACTCTGTCCTTCCCCTGACCCCCTTTACCCTCTAAAAATATCCTTAGGAATGACTTGCTGATGATATGCCGCCAGCTGAATATGGAGGAGTCTGTCGCAGAGATCATGCACCAGCTGGGAGCAGATGAAAATGGAAAAATTTCCTTCCAGGATTTTAGTCAGTGCCGCATGGAACTGGTACGAGAAATCAGGAAGGAAGAAGTGGAGCTTTCTGTGAAATCGGATGACTCTTGTAGAAAGAAAAATTTGAGGGATAGGATAGCTTCCTGGCCAACTAGCAGCAATAACAGTTTAGGTAGGTATAACTTTTAAATGTCCTGTTGGTGTAATGTAACAAAAGATAAACTCTGGGGGTTTTGTCACCAATTTTATTGGCATCAGGATTTCCCCTAATGAGCTTTGTGAGTATACTTTGGCATAATTTCGTCATATATTATAGTGTTGTAACTGATGCAGTCTGATCAACAATAGGTAGGCTAGAATGTGTGCAGAACATCCTCTTTTAAAAACCCTAGCTGCACAAGACAACTATCTTTCTTGAAAGGACAGGAGCTGCAGAGCTCAGCTGGTAAGTGAAATCCAGTGAGCAATTTGTTGTCTGTAAAGCCCAGACAGGTGTGTAGGTAGAAATACTAAAAAAAAGGAGAGAAATAATCTTAGTCTTTTGTCTTTGAGATGTAATATACTGTAGGAATGTGGATGTTTCTTGGACGCTTTAAAAATCTTTCCACTTAGTGGGTGTTTGAGTGCTGGAAGTGCCTTGTGATTTTGAGAATACAAGAAATCTCCTTTCCTTTTGCTCTCGCTCCGCCTGGCAGGGGGAAGGGAGGGAAAGGGAAGAAAAAATAACTTGCTGTGCTATGTACAGGAACACGGGATGTGGGAAGGATCATTGCACTGTGATCAATCGGCATTAGATCAGAAATGTTAACACCTACAAAATACTTACTTTCATCCTGTAACAGATGCACATTGTCAGTGCTCTAGCTCCCTACAGCAGCTGCATACTAGCTAAACGTGACTGCTGGCCCATGATCTGGGACTGACCTATGTCCGTGCCTCAGATGAAGGCCCTCAACCTCTGACTGTATTTAGTTAGAGCACTGTCCCCCCAACCTTTTGTTTAGACTACATGAGCCTGGATTTTTTTAAACTACTTCTTTAACAAGAGTTTCTCCATTAGTCATCCTAATAGTCTTTCTTTGCATGTGTCCTAAATTAAGTTAGGAATACTTTTTACAGTCAGATATACTTCATATATCTTCCTGGAGAGTTTGCTTATCTGTGTTCTGGCTCCTCATGTAGCTGACCTGTTGTCAGAGTCCGGGTCTCTCTGACCAGGTTCTTCTAGATATTTCTTGCGTGAAGGTTGCCATGGGTTTTTTTTGCTCAAAAGTTGAGTTAAGACCAAAGATTTTTCCTGTCTTGGTATATTTTGCTCTGTGCTAATGAAGCCTGACTGTTTTACTGTACTGTCTTTTCAAACCTATAGGGAATTCATGGGTTTTGTACTTGTTCTGCCTTTAGTCTTGTAGATTCTGTAAGACTTTTTAGTAATTAAAGAACATACGGAGATGCTCCCTCGTGTAAACAGAAAACAGAATGGGAGGAAATAATAATAATGAGCATTTAGAATCCAACTTTTTTATTTGGCTGTAAAAGAAAACCTTTGTGGCAGCACTGTTGAAGATGTTCTACAGATCTTTTTTTAGAGAGGCAAGGAAATACCACTGTAATGTATTTCTGTAAGATAAACACTGCACAAGAGTATGAACATAATGAGAGCTGGGGAATGATGGATACTTGCAGTCAAGCTTGAATTGTCATCTGCATATGCTTTCATGCCTTTCATGTCTTTGAGGTCCCACGTATGTAGTAATTTGTGATCAAAGATTTGATTGTGTTATATTGACTGTTTGCTATTGCTTTCTAAACATTAATACAAGAGCAAATCAAACAAATTCAAACATATGAACTTGGTGGATGTTCTTTTTTTGTGTATCCTTTTTTTTTTGGACAAAGAACACAGTTTTTAATAAACATTATTTCAAAGATAGTTTACAGGGCTTTTTTCAAGACTAATTTCTGCATAATGTGTCAGCTGCTGATAATCCTTGCAAGCTGTTATCATGTTTCCATGTGGGGTGCATAAATTACAAAATTTCAAAAATTCATTTGGCTCCCACTGAGTAGCAGGCATCCTGGTGATCTGAAGTAAAGGAATCCAGCCTGTGTCATGGATATTATGCTGCGAGTGTGTATGTAATTATGCAGACATTACCAGTCAGACTGCCTTTTGTACAGGCTTTTCTTATAGCTGTTCACAACTTCTTAACAAAGAGTGCAAAAACGTATGCACATATCTAAATAAAATATTGTCTTTGCTACCTATAATTTTTGCATTTCATTATAAAGAAAGTAACTGGGAAAAAATGTTCTAAGAAATAATTGCATCTAAATGACTACTGAACTTTGTCTCGCCCATCATTATTTATCACTGGTAAGATTATTCTAATAATTTTGCCCAACTTTGCCCAACAGATGTTTCTTCTTCTGTGTTTCCAGGTGGGATGCAAAAGTAAGGAAACTGGTTCACTGGTGTAGTGAAAGTACAGGACTCAGGTTTATTAATACGCAGTCACGTATGTGCTCAGTAAACCAAACCTGCATCCCTATCTACCGTCTTGATAATCAGATGAGTGTATAGATTTAAAAGTTTAATCTTTTATTCGCATGCGTGAAAAAGGACATTTTCCAAGTTATTAAAATGATGATTTTTGCTGCTTGGATATCAGCAACTCTAAGCTACTATAATGTATCGTAGTTCCTACTCTACACTGTTAATGTCAATGGGAGCTTTAACAGTTATTTGCAAGTAATAACCAGTAATTTTTCTAGAAGTGAAATGGAATGTGAACTCTGTTAATTCTTCTGACCTTGTTTAAAATATAATAAAATTGAATAAAATATCTTTTGAGAGTGTTGCTGGAGTCTTGCAGTGACCGTATGCTACCTGACTCTTTGACATATCATTTCAGTAGGAAATATGGGAAGACTGTCAGTTACTGATCAGATCTGTGGGTCCTGTTTCCAGTTATGGAAACTGAAAGCCATGATGGATACAATAAATATGTGTGAATCATCTAGTGAGTGATGGAAGTATATTGCTTGGCAAGTGAGAGCCTATAATACAGCAGAACTCCACCTCTAATGATTTAATGCAAGAAGTTACCTGAACGGTTGTGGCTTCTGTCATGTTTTTCAGTGTTACATAGTTTTATATGTCTTATAGAAAAGCTAGAATTAGAATTATTTCTATTCCATGTTGTATAGATTTGTCTAGCTCTTTACAGGTAATCAGCAATTTGCCATTTTTTCCCATGATAAAGGACAGTCTATTTCTAGTACCCATTGTTTTTGAGAATGAACAAGAAATGGTACTGTTTATTACTAAATTCTTTCTTTAGACAGGTGAATGGTTTCCTGTCCCACTGAGAGCTGCATGTACTTACTGGTCTGATTTCATATTCTTGATAAGTAGTTATGAATACCGCAGTCCATAAGCAATCTTTGGCTGTAGGTTAGTAGTTAGTAATTAATTCATAGCCAGCTCTCCTGTTCTCTTTACTGAAAATAAGTCCCTTGAAAGTGTGCTATGATAATTTATTTATATTGTGGATCAAGCATGAGAATTAATCAAAGGAATGGTAGAATTTCAGCCTCAGATTAAGCGTTTGGGTAAACATGAGAGGCAGGCCAGATGGGGCTAATCATTACTTTTGCTTTGCATTAATTCCATGTTTGATCTTACTGCAAATAAATTGCTTTCAAGAAACTGATGCAGTGATTACATTTATTTATGCTATATTTAATTAAAAACTACAGAGCTCATGGACTCAAAGGTATGCTGCAGATTTTCTTGAGATTTATGAGCAAAGCTTCACCTTAGGTTCGTTTTGCTGGAAAAGCTGAGAATATCTGCTAGGCCAAATTTAGCTACATACGAACTTCTGTTAGCCATAAGTGGTTCAGTTTATTACTTTTAAACATTCTTTTGATACCACTGTATTTGTGCAAACCAGCAGAATATAGTTAATTTTTGGGGTGTGGGAGTTTGGGGTTTTTTTTTGGAAACATAGAGTGCCGAGTTCTGTGAGCAGCAGAACACATGGATCTGGATTTCCAAGTGATTTGTAATTGACAGCTGACTAATCTTAATAAAAATTGCAATGTACAGTATATCCTAGAATGATAGAATGGTTTGCACTGGAAGGGACCTTCAAGATCCCCTAGTTCCAACCCCCGTGCTGTGGGCAGGGACACCTTCCACTAGACCAGGTTGCTCAAAGCCCCATCCAACCTGGCCGTGAACACTGCCAGGGAGGGGGCAGCCACAGCTTCTCTGGGCAACCTGTGCCAGTGCCTCACCACCCTCATAGCAAAGAATTTTTTCCTTGTATGTAATCTAAATCTCCCTTCCTGCAGCTTGAAGCCACCATCACCCCTTGTCCTACCCCTGCATGCCCTTGTAAAAAGTCCCTCTCCAGCTCTCTTGCAGGGCCCCATCAGGTACTGCAAGGCCACAGTGAGGTCTCCCCAGAGCCTTCTCTTCTCTAGGCTGAACAGCCCCAGCTCTCTCACCCTTTTCTGTTAAACACTAGTGAATATACAAAGGATGGAAGTGATCCCTGCAGAATGGGTTCTCTGGTGTCTAATAGGGCAACAAACTTGGTTGAAACTTTCTTATGTTTTGAATATTTGTAAAATATAAGAACAGCTACTCTGCATTAGACCAGAAGTTATTCTGAAATGGTATCCTGTCTCTTAGAGTGGTGAAAAGCTAATGGTTAGAGAAGATAATAGGAATGAGGTGAGCGTGTAATGATGCTTCTCCATTAAATTTCAGTTCAGGGACTTTGAACTAGAGATAGTTGCACTCATTGATACATGCATTGCCTCCCTCCCTCTGTAATACTGTCTTACAGAACTGAGTCTCTGACCCGTGCTGGTCTTTGGCATTCATGATGTCCTGCAGCTAGGAGTAGCACAGCTTACCCTTTTGTTGTATGAGGAACAAACTCTTTTTGCTTTGCTTCAGTTTCCTGACCTCCTTCTTCCATGTGTGTGGTTTGGGGGTTTTTTTCTCCCCGCCCCCCCCCGTGTGTCTAATCAAGGTTGAGCATTGTATCACATTGCATTATTTTTCTCAGGAGGAGCACTAACAGTCTGTCATCTCTGTGTCTTACATAGAACTTGCAGGAATTTAGTATATTTGAGATTTTGACACTAATATCAACTATCTTAGAAATTATCGAAGAGCTTAAAAAATTGGAGGGAGAGGGGAAGACAGAGAGACAAGTGGGCAGAGCATGCCCAAGGGTGAAACACAGGAAGCTGCCCTTCTTGACAGCTGCTGCTACCAAGAGTCAATAGAATGGTTGGCCCAAACACAAGCATGTAGCTAGAGCTGGAGCATGGTCCTTAGCCTTCTTAGCACCACAGATCTGGCTTGTTCCAGGGTAGCATTACTGCTGTCCATGCTTCTTTGTCAACTCCAGTGGCAAGACATGGAGCTATGGCTTGCCATATGGAGTGTGGAACTGCATTACAGCATCACTTCTTCACTTTTTTCCTGGTTTGTGCTTTCTACACAAACTGCTACAAGCTTGAGAAACCAAAAGGATTCAGCTGGGATTTTCACAGAGGCCGTGCTTCATTTGGCTCAAGGATGAGCACTGTGATACATCCCACTTTCTAGCTTTTGTAAAACATGGCTTGCCTCTCAACACATTCCTGCTAACCCTCTCCTGATTTACGTGGTGACATGCTTTTCCCCTGCCCGCTTCTAATATCACCAATGGTTCATAAAACAGCAAGCAACAAAATGACAATGACAGACCACAAAATGAGGATGTTTTGTTTGTTTTCTTGGGTACACATGAATTGCCAAATTGAGATGGTCTTGAGTGGAAGATAGTTCGGGGGAAGCTGATTGTTTATATATAGAGAAAATTGCCATGTGAAGGAAAATATTTTTTTTTTCAAAAGTACAGTGCATACAGTGTAGATGCTGTGCTTGGATGGTATGTTGGAACTTCATCTAGTGTCTCTATGTTTTCAGGTTTTGTGTGCCCTTTTCGCTATTACTATATACACCTTTTTTTTACTAGAGACTATTAATTTCCAGGAAGAAAAGGATTATTGTCTCCCTTACTATAAACTTAAAATGAAATACTAGGTTGAGTTCCTGAGTACAATGCAGTTGTTAGCCATTAGTGTTCTGGCAAAATTTAGTTTGGTAATTCAACAGCACCACGTTTCAGGAGACCTTAGTATCTAGACTGCTAATAAGTCAGTCCCTTCATCCATTTCTTGTGTCTGAATAGAGGAAATGGTTGTCATGTCTCAACGATAAATCATTTCAGATTCAAGGAGAGGTGTATGAAGGTGTCCTGGATAGTGTGCTTTTTTTGGTTTTCTGTTTTGTCCTTTCCTATATGGCCAGTGCCAGTCTGCTGGCAAGTACTGAAACCATGATAGTTTACATATACACATTTCTACAGTAATTGAAATAAATTTGAAGAAGGTCATTTGACTGAAATTCCACAAACATTTGTTAATAATAATACTGCATGGCTTGGGCTACTGGTTTAAGAAGCCCAGCTTCTTCATGCACAAAGCTGTGCTGCATGACTGGCAAATTGTAATGAGAGAAGCTTTTTCTTCCACCATATACATCACTAAATGTTTTACTTCCTCAAGACTTTATAAGGAATGAGTTACCTGATACAAACTTTGATTGCCTACTTAGGATTTTTTCTTAGCAAGCTCATTTTTTTATCTGTCCTAATTTTCGTGTAGGTATTCAGTTTATTTTTCTTAAGATTTTAGGTAGGCTTTATATTTGGTAAAAATCTGCTTAGAAAAATATGTCATGGAGTGTTAAAACCCAAACGCATAAAAACCGAGATGTTACTTTAGTAAGTGAGAGTGCTGTTAAGTTCCAAATTGTTCTAATTTCTTTAAACGTGTATTTAAGTATTTCCCAGAGTTAATCTATTGTTATACCCTGTAGTGAGTCTGGCAGCACAAAACTGCAGAATTCCTGATTCTGAATGTGTCAGTATTGAGGATACTTCAGTGAACTTGAAATACTGTTGAGGTTTTGTGATGATTTGAAGAAACATACCAGTACGAAGTGAAGATGTTATAACGGTAGTTCAGGGACACAGGGGAGATGAAACGTAAGCTGACTGCCCTTGGTGTGCATACTACACTTACGATAATGCCTGTAAAACTGCATGAGCCTTCAGCAGGCGTGGAGAAAAATAATTCGAGAAGATTTATTTCGCCGAGTGATGTCTACAAGAGAATTCCTGTCTATTGTGAGTATTAGTTTTATATGTTCTCAAAGGCAAAGAATTGTACTCTTTCAGTCAAATCTTGATTTCTCTTTCCATTTGTTCTTCATCATATTTTCATGCCAAAAACGTTATACTCTATTAGGTCATTTGTTTGATACTGGTGAGTATTTCTGTGATCTCTGTAATCCTATCAAGCCTATGCATTGTATGTTCCTAGTACTAGTGAAGGCACGTAAAATGCTGCTCATATTCTATCGAAGCATACTTGCTTGTCTTGGCATAATACCAAAGTGTTACTTTTTGTTCTTTGAGGGGTTTAGAAAACACTAAATATAAACAAAAATTATTGAAGGTGTCAGATGCATTTTTCTGAGAAGTCCAATTTATTATAGCAAAAATGATTGATTTGGTTCAGTTTTCCTCTTAGATCTAATTTCATGAAACAGATTTTTCCCATGGACCAAGCTGCCTTAGTTAGGGTGGTGTATAGCTGTGGCTTCCTCCCCTTGGAGTTTGTTATCCTCACTTCCAATTCTAATGAAAAAAGGACTAAAGCAACATAGCCTAACACAGTACCTACTATGGAGTGTTCGTCAAACCGGGTAAGAGTAATGTGGGAGGAACAACACCTAGACAGTGATCCCACAACGCTTGTCTCAGAGATTCCTCATTTCCCATAACTACTTCTTCCGTAGCAAATTATTTCCTTGTAGGGCACTGGAGAAGAGTTGCAAAAAGTTCTGATGAGAACTTTCGCTAGGACTGAATGCTGATTTGAGAATGCAATTAAAAATTATGCCTCTGAAGACTGTTTTTCCACAAAAAGAAAAGCTCTTGTATTCTGAATTCTCCTAGAACTTGTAATGGATGTTTAACAGACAGCTTTGTGTATTTTTAAATAAATGTTCTCACCCACCTGTGCATGCGAAGATCAGTTATCATCACTCTGTTGCTGTGGTATCATTCATATTGTTTTGTCATCTGATGCAAAATAATAAATAGGTTTTAAAGTGTGTTTCCTGTTAAATAGGAAAGAGTTACTGTAGTTGACAGGCTTCAGGCATGTAGTAGGTGATAACCATCGAC
Organism: Opisthocomus hoazin; assembly: GCF_030867145.1. Classification (NCBI taxonomy): domain Eukaryota; kingdom Metazoa; phylum Chordata; class Aves; order Opisthocomiformes; family Opisthocomidae; genus Opisthocomus; species Opisthocomus hoazin. Next base: position 15,765,942 of record NC_134454.1, on the reverse strand, counting down.
AGTGAAGCTGGAGCCTTTGGTCTTTGACTCCTGTATGGGAGGTGGTTCCCTGACTTGCATAGAGCCTTTTGTGGTTGTCTTGTTGTTTTAAGCAGGTTTTAAGTAGGTTCCATTGCAGACATAAACAGTTCTACCAGAAGGTTTTTGTGAACAAAAAAGCTGTCCCCACTTCCTCATTAGTTTCCTGTAACTCTTCTGGGAAAAATATCACAGACAACAGGATGTGAGAGAAAACCCTTGTTTTCTGATGTGTTATGAAGAACATTGGTGTTATGGAGACACATGATGTTATGTACAAAATAATGGAAATGGTTTCAGTAAGCTCTGAATACGACTTTATAATTTTCACTTTGGTGGTCCGATTGGCTCAGTATAAAGTTGATCCTTCTTTGGACCATAGCTTCTTTTCAGTTGTTTTGTTTTACTATACTTCATATGCTGCTTGAGCAATCAGAGCTCTCTTCAGCTTCTGAATTTTCTCTAAAACGTATTTGGCCCTTACAATTTTTGCATCAGCTTATGGGGGTTGAATGTGTGAATATCTAAAGACTGATTTCCCATTCCTCTTGGTTTCCTGCCTTGCCCCCCATTTTTTGTAGCTAGGCCTACTCCTTGATGTCTTGTTCAGCTGACTACAAAGTGCAAAATGACCATTCTTTGTTAATTTTGTATGTTTTTCCCTTCATTCTGTGGTGCTTTTAGCTCCAAAAACATTATTACTGAAGTTAGTAGGGAGCTTTGAAATGACTAGTGCTTTTCGCAAACCTCTGTGCTTTCAAGGAATACTAGAATAAGCATTCAAAATTCCCACTCTTTTTCATAGGTTGTCACATGTTAACTGTTGAATGAAAGATCTGCAAAAAAAATGCTGAAAAATAGCCATTCTTCTGGTAAGATAATGCTTTTGGAATACAAAAGGATTCTGTCTTCAGTCAGTCAGAATCTGAGTTTTGAATATTGAATAAAATGGAAGAGGTAAAGAGAGGAACTGCCTGGCTCACCTTAGAATACTGCAGAGTCACTGACTGCCTAAATCTATAACCTGTTTATGCCTACTGAGTGATCCGATGTGTGTAACAAGATGGTGGAATCAGATGGCCCATATCTCTAGGAATTATTGTATACATGTAGTAAGGCATGAAGAAAACATTTTAAATTAATTATGCCACTTCTGATTACAAAATCGTGGCTAACTGAAACAGATTTTGGGACCAGAGGCTAGCACTGAACTGAGAGGACCTAATTCTCTGTGCAGTCAGCAGTAAAATCATCGTATTCTATAACGAAATTTCTCCCAGAAGCTGCGAGTTGTGCCCAGTGCGCATATAAATTCTATTCTGTGTGAAATGTTAGAGTTCCTCAAATAAGTTTAAGTGACTAAATGTCTCTGGTACCTCATGGAAAACAGTCACCAGGCATTGGACCTGTGCTGTAAAGACTCTCCTCATTAAATGAGGTGTAGCTATGTGACCTAAAGGGTGGCTGTGCTCATAGCATCTTATGTTGTCAACTGTCTTCATGTTTCACATTGATAAGCAAGACTCATTTGAGAAGCTAATGCAGGACTAATCTTACAATACCTCACATTTCCTTATATCCCAGGTCCTTTCAGGAACTAATACATCTTCAGCACTCTGCCATCTTGATAGATTATCTTTCCTACTTTGTGAGCAAGGATGAAATCACATAATGCTTGGTCCGTCAGCATAGCCTGGTAAAGTTAACCTTTACTAAACAAAAAAGCCTGGCTGTATGGGTAGGGTTGTAGTTATGGCAGGCACCTACTTCTCTGTTGCAGAGTACAAGCCTTCTAGGCAGAAATTAGTAGAGAAGATTAAATGCCATTTTCTTTCAGGTCAGCATGATGGTGTGACACCAGTACCAGAACACAGATCTCTGTGCTGTTACTGAGAGCTTTTCAGGTGATAAAGGAAGATTTAGCTAGCAAGAAGTCTTAATGCAGGTGGGCAGGATATCCTATCATAGTGATATCTGTCAAGGGAATTGATTAAATTTACTTCAGACAGGTTTGGTACAGTTCATCAACTGAAATTTTATCTGTGATTATGGAATCTTGTATGTTTATGTGTCATCAAACTAAGCTGCATTTTGTTTTTCTTAAATGTTATGTCATATGTCAAAGTTTAAATTATTCCAAGCTCTAAGGAAAGAAGAACTGAGGCTGAATAAATGAACAGGAAAACCTGCAAAAGACAAAATCTTTAAATAAATGTTTCAGACAAGATTTAGGTTGCTCTTCTGTGACTGACCTGACTTTTTTTAATGGATCCACATAGATGCCCTACCCATGTACTCTACGAAAGGCTTGAAACAAAAAGTTCCTGTTATGTACTGAATGTTTGCCGTAACATGAATTTCACCCAGAATTAATTACAGGTCAAGACAGGCAAGTGCTAGTAGTACTAGGAAGGCAATTAAAGGAATACTTGTGCAGAAGCTTCTGTAAAATCAGAAGCTTTTATATTGCACTTTTAGAGAAGTCTGATATATCCATTCAGTCCAAAAAGAATTGATTTATCTGGCTTACTGTGGAAGTGAAACATTACTTAGATAATTTGAAAACAATTATATGCTCTTATATTACTTGGCTAACACAAGATATTATGCAACTAATTTTTTTTTCCTGCTTCGTAGCTGTAATAACATAAATATTCTAGCATGCGTATCATCTGGGATTTTTCATTATAATAGTTTTGTTTCCTTTAATACAGAACTTTTGTGTTTCATATGATTGTAAGTGTAGAGCAACAAGGAAAACTATTATGGGATGTGTGTAGTTCTGTAAAGACTAACTCTTAGTCACAGATTTAGGAACTATAGATTCCTAGTTACCAGGTCAGCTATCAGCTTTTAGTGTGCCATCATACCTAATGATCCCTTCTTTCTGATTACTACTGTAAGAGCAAAAGTTGCATGTTAATGGCAGCAACATACAAGAGGTGTATGTTAATTCCTGACTGAATTTTCAGTTACAGCTGAAATCTTGGTTTTGAGAACTCTGGAGTTTTGCTGCAGAGCTGAGACTTGAAAGGTGCATGACCCAGGAGGACCACGTCTTAACAGGCAAAGTTGTGGAATCTGTTGGGAAAATGTGGGCAAATTTAGAGACTAGTGTTAAGCCCAAAATAAAATCGTGTAAATGCCTTCCTTTGTAGCAGTCATCTCTCCTTGCATTTTTAGTATGTATATTTTAAATTAAGAGTACAGGGTTGAACTTCTAAGAAAACTTGGGTTAAAAATACAGTCACAATATAGTCATAAAAAACTAATCTTTCCTGGACCCATCTGTGACTGACAGGTGACTTCTGAGCCAGCTGAGTGCTGTGAATGCTTCCAGCCTGATAGCAGATGGTGCAGTCTATGAAGGCCACTTTGGTCTTCAACAAAGCTACTGTTATTAATGGAATGAATGTGAAAGCTCTTTTGCAGAACAATGTAATTCGTGTAACAGAAATTTAGTGCACGTAGTCTGTTGAAATATGTGCCGTATTTAGTTCTGTATGAAGAGGAATATCTGTATGGTATAACCAGCTTTCTTAATTCTGTGGCTGTGCTTGTGCAGATGTAGTTGTTTCGTGTCAAGCCTGGCAGACGGCAGAACTGATCCCCGGTCGCCCTCAGGCTCCTGAGACGTTTCTGCTGCTCGTGGGCCGCTTGTTTTTTTGCTGTACTGCATACCGTGGCCACAAGAGGGCAGAGACACCTAACATTGTGCACAGCCACCAGTCACGGTACTCTGTTCGCAGTGTGGTGTCGCTGGCAGCAGTGTCTTAGTTCAGCTCTGTTGGGGAGCTTGCAGCATCTAGCTAGATTAAGTACGATGGTGCATGCTCTTGGTGAAAAGTAATTGAATTAATCGTTAATTGTTACCTGTATCTGTGGTAATGAATCGTGGTAATTAGAATAAGATGTAATTCTTTTGTGTTTTGTGTTATTTTCTACTTACATGTTTAAAGATTAGCATATACTTATTACAGTAAGGCAGGGAAACTACCTCTGGGTATCCTAAGTTGGTTTGTCATGCATAGCTGTTTTACATGGTGTTGGGATGTTGACCTAAACCTACAGATTTGTTGCTGTCTTGCTTCCCTTCTGCCTGGTTTTCTATTTGCACTTTCGTAGCTTCAACTTTCTTGGCAAGGGGGAGGCATTCTCCTAATAGTCCATTATATAGTTTATTGTTTCTGCCTCCTATTGTACTGAATAAGTAATAATGACTGGTTAGTAACTTCTCCCTTAGAATGCTAATGAATATTTGACAGAGACAGCTAGCTCATAAAAAGGAAAAGCTTTCAAACTAACAGGATGGCATTACGGACAATTACTTATGGTTTGATGATTGCATGGTGGATTTAGAGTTTTGCTCTAGTCTGTAGCTCTGGATTCTGTTCTGGCTTTTCTATTAACTTAGAATGTGTGCTTGGACAAGTCACTTTATCATTTTTAATCTTCATTATGCTACATGTGAAATTTTACAGTGCTGCCCAGGGTTATTAAATAATGTAGTGTCTACTGTGGAATGTTTTGACAAAGGAAATCACAGAATCCAGAATGGTAGGGGTTGGAAGGGACCTCTGTGGGTCATGTAGTCCAACCCCCCTGCCGAAGCAGGGTCACCTACAGCAGGCTGCACAGGACCTTGTCCAGGCGGGTCTTGAATATCTCCAGAGAAGGAGACTCCACAACCTCCCTGGGCAGCCTGTGCCAGGGCTCCGTCACCCTCAGAGGGAAGAAGTTCTTCCTCATGTTCAGACGGAACTTCCTATGCTTCGGTTTGTGCCCAATTCTTGAGCCTAAAACATAACAGGATTTTAAAAGGAGTGGGACAGTTGTATGGGAAGCAGAAGCACCCAGGAATGAAACAGTTACTGATAAAATAAGAAATTTTTGTTGATTTTGTTTTTGGGTTTAAGCCTGTCTCTGGCTGTAGGGAATTGCAAGGATTGTACATGGAGAGACAGCAACCCTACAGCCTCATGATACAGAAATTTTCTCTGAAGCATTCATTGTTTGTCACTAACTATGTGATCATATTCTTGCACTGATTTGTAATGAAGCACCTTGGGATTGATGGGTCTTTGAAACTTGAACTGAAACAAGCAATCCTGAGCTAAACCTGAAAGGCGGTGCTAACATAAGAAGTGATGAACTATACACCTAAAAGATTCACTTATTCTGTTGGCATTCAGTAAACAAAAAGAGGTGAATTATGGTTTTCTTCTTCTGTTCTGTGATCAGCGCTCGTTTTCAGTCTGATATAGTAAGTGACACCTACTCAGTGGTCCTTAGCTATGGTAAATTACACTAAATAATATATGCAGATGCTTTTATTTTTCCTTCTAGATCTTGTAATTTAATAAATGATCTGTCCATTAAAGATGTTACTACTTTTTTTTTTTCCTGGCATTTGCAGCATGTGCAAGATGAGGAGTAATGCTCGTGGAGCTGTTTGCATTTTTTCTCTGGGAAGACAAGCCGGCTTATTCATGTGTCAGCAGTGTCCCCTGGCAGCTAAAAGGGCCGACCCTGTTCTGGTGTGCATCAAGCACAGCACAGCTAGCTGCTCAAGGGAGGAGATTGTCTCACTCTGTACTGCACATGTGTGGTCCCACCTCAAGCATTCTGTACGGTTTGGGACATTTGGGTGCCTCAACGTAAGAAGGACACCAAACTATGGGATTGTGTCCAGAGGAGGGCGACCAAGATGCTGAAAGGTCTTGAGGGCAAGACTTACGTGTGGCATGGCTGAGGTCACTTGGTTTGTTCAGCTTGGAGACTACCAGGCTGAGGAGTGACCCCATCGCAGTCTACACCTTCCTCAAGCGGGGCAGTGGAGGAGGAGGTGCTGATCTCCTCTCTCTGGTGACCAGCAACAGGACACGGGGAAATGGAATGAAGCTGCGTCAGGGGAAGTTCAGATTGGACATTAGGAAACGGTTCTTCACTGAGAGGGTGGTCGGTCCTTGGAACAGGCTCCCCAGGGAAGTGGTCACCGCATGAAGCCTGTCAGGGCTCAAGGAGCATCTGGATGACTCATTTAGTAATATGGTTTAGTTTTAAGCAGTCCTGTGAGGAGCAGGGAGTTGGACTCAATGATCCTTATGGGTCCCTTCCAACTTCAGATATTTTATGCTTCTATGTGTTCTTTTTACACAGTCCAAACTAGAATATTTTTCCATTTCTGCGTTTCAGGTGCCTTCTCTGGAGCTAGAGAAAGCTGGGAGTATGATTCAGGAGCCAGAGACCTTCAGAGTCCGGAACTCCAGAGTCATTTTACGCTACAAAAGTTGTTGGAGTATGGTGGAAGCAATGTGACTCAACAGGCTGCTCTGCAAAGACTTCTAGCTCAGACCTCAAATTTTAGCAACTCTGTTGGAGGAAGCTACTTAGAACTTGCCAACACTGTAAGTGCATTTTGCTTCTGCTTTTAAGTTTTGTACAAATTTTTTCCTTTCTTTTTTTTTCAAAGAAGCATATTAATTCCTTGAAGAATTAAGGAGGCCTTAGAGCCTCCGAGCCTTCATGGAAACAGTGCCACGCTGCTGTTGCCTTTCACTTACAAGAAAAACAATGTGATTTTAGCAGTTTGTAGGTATAGAGTATTTCCAAAGCTTGTATAACTGAGTTTCATCAAAAAGGGTATGAGTCTGTGAGGAGCCAAACTGAAGTTCTTAATTTATACAATTTTACCAGAAGAAGAGTTGTGTCTGAAAACTTCCTGCCATTGATTTTTTTAAATATGGTATCGGATTGTTCAGAAATATTGTGCAGAAAAATTCTTCCTGTGTTATTTCATTACTGCCCACTAAATTTTTGATAATTGTTTGAAAACTTTGGTGTGCTAGCACTGTCCCTTTTTATTTCTACAGGCATGAACTATTCTCTGTTGTAAAAAAACACGTAATTGTTGAAGAAGTAGGGCATTATTTTTCGCTTCCACACCAGTGTATTAGGATCAAGTTTGTGTTCCAGTTTTAAGTCAGGTGTGTTATAAAAGACCATCCGTTGTGTAGCATGTTTCTGATTTATGTTGCACAGGACTTTACATGGAGAAGTGAAAGATGCTAAAATGAAAGTGGAAAGTTTCTCATTTTTAAAATGACTGTTTATTGGCATGCTTGACTTAAATTAAATAGACTCCTACTTCATGGTATCGTAGGATAATTCAAGCTGTAAAAGAACCTCAGGAGGTCTTCTAGTCCAACAGCCTGCTCACAACTTAACACTAGTTGAAATGATTGCTGGCAACAGAGGAAAATCAACTTCTTTAATCTGCATTATTTGAAAAGAAAATTGTGAAAACTATTCTGAAAGTGTTTTCAAAAGCCTTCTAAATTTTATTTAAGTTCTTGAGCATGAGCTAATATAGGATCTAAAGTTTCCATACACAGAATAAAAATATGTAGATATTAAAATTTATCTAAGAGAGAGAAGAGTTCAAGGAATTTGACAGTTCCTTAAAGGAACTGTGTCCTCATTTTCCCTAGGAAGGATAGTAAGCGATCAGCTGCGATAAATCATAAACTCTTTAATCTTCAAAACTGAACAGAAGCATATGGAAGCTGGAAAGAGTGGAAAACAAGCAGGCACACATGTATTTTAAAGAGGGTAAGATGCAGGACTTCGGAAACTATAGGCTGGTTAGCAGCTTTGTTTGTATGTTCCAGTAGTTTTCTGAAGGTGTGAGCAATTTTAAGGGAGTAAGAGAGAACATGCAGACTTGTAAAAGAACAATCAAGTCCACCCAACCTAGTACCTCCTTTAACGGAATAGTAGACTTTGGAGATGGAAGAGAAACAGTAGATGTCATGTTTCTCCAGTAAGACATCTGACGGTGCCTTGAGTAATGTTGTCATCATCAAGGCAACAAACATCATCTAAATTTAACTACTAATAGGTGGATATTGAACTGGTTTGAAAATTGCGAGGCACTGTTTTTTCGAATGTGTCCTGAGCTCCATTCTGTCCTGTGTACTCTGACTTGTACAAAGACACTGCCAAACTGAAATCAAAGTAACACTGGTAAAACAAGTGCTTCCCCACACTGAAAACTGCTCTCACAATAATCCATTAAAAAGGTGCAAGTCTAGGTCTAAGGAAGATAGTGAGTGAATCAACATACAATTTCCTGTTTAGTTATACTTGTTCCATAGCCTTGGCTGATTTGTTTAAAAAATTGCCATTTTGAAAAGACATGAGCTGTTTCACATTTGGTTATTTTAAAGGATGTAGAATGTACTTTTAACAGAAGTTTAAGTGGAGCTGCTTAAGACCAACATAGCTGTGCAAAAAGAGGGGCTTGCATACTTTTGTATCTAGATTAAGAACTGTGAGTTGCTGTGTCTTTTTTGGATCTGGAGTTCATTCAGATTTCAAGGTGGGTATGTATTAATAAGTCCTCTGTCTATGCTTCTTGCTGATGATTCAGAAATTATAGGCTTTGCTAACCTGTTGCACATTTGCAAATATGAAGACATAGGTGTGCAGTGTTACTGAAGAAAGCACAGTGTGAAGGCTACTGCATTGCCATGACCTGTAGAAAACTTAAAAATAAAAATGCTGAAGGCTTATAAGAAATAAAGTCCCCAGGTATTATGGCTTTCTTTTTATTCCCATCTCTAAATTCCTTCTGTGCTTACTGTCATGAAAGATGCCTGATCGTTGTTCTAACTAGCTTCTGTTACGCTTCTGCTTTTAAATATTCTTTCCGTGTTCTTTCAAACCATAGTAGAATCAGCAGTCTCTCATTTATATGTGGATGAATACAAGAACATCTCCATTTGACTCCTGCAGAGCACTGGTGTCATGGGTCATATGTAAATTTTTGCTTTGGCGTTATTAAAATGGCGAGCGAAAGGAATGGGAAATAATTGAGAGAATGGTTTACTTTGTTTTTCACTATTTATATTTATTCCCTTTGCACAATTTTTAATACTGAGGGCCATGCTTACTGCAGTCTAAATTTATACTGTTTAAAGAGGTAAACATAGCCTTTGTAGAGCTGTGATTTAATATGGGTACTTCCTTGTCTGTCTCTTTCTCAGATTGTTTTACCTAACTGCATTTGACACAGTGACAAGCCGAGCTGCTCCCTTGCATTCATTCTCAGAAATGACAGATCTCAGCTTTCACATTTTTATGGGTTGAATCCAGGGAACTTTTCCAGTTGTACACGAGGAGCTGGGCAGATGCCTTTATACTGTAACCAGGGTTACTTAAAAAAAAAACAAACAAAAACTGAGGGAGGTTTAATATCTGCATTTCCTACCCTCAGGATTTGATTGTATCCCATTTTGTAAAGCTGTGTAATAGAAAGACAAAGGTATAAAAACTGACTCTGTGGACACTTCTCTCTGGAACTCTAAATGGTCCAAAAGTTAACTGGAGAGGTTTATCTTTTTTAGAATGCTTACAAAAAAGCAGAGCAGAGCCTTGCTGTGTCATCCTGCTCCTGGATGAACAGTTCCTGGTAGCTTCTCCCAAATGCATCTACACAGACCATATGGACACACTGTTGAAAGGAATGGTTTTTACATTTCTTTGTAGATATTTAGACTTTAGACTCAGAGGTCTAACAAAGTAACTACTGTATGGGTGAGCATAAATCATTTAGGTGCTTTCTGGTTAGATGTCATCTGATTGTTTTTCTCTCAGCACCTTGAAGTGATTTTCCCTATTGGAGTGTCAATTCTTGTTACTTAATTTCCTGGTTTTCTTTCTGACGGCATTCTTTTGATTTTAAACTGTGCAGTCAGTCTAAAGACATCCCTGTGGTGATTATGTACTTCTACAGCATAGGTTATACTCCTCAGTCAAGACAGAGGGTCTCCACACTGCCATTAACATTTAAGTTTTCCATTTTCAAAAGCTAAATGAACATCAGTCCCCTATCACTTTGCTTAGTTTTTATAAAATTAATTTTTAATGCCTTTTTAAAATCCTGTGAATGTACAGCCATACAGGGCTTTGTAAAACCATAATACCTGCTCTAAAGCATTATTTCTACTCCTTCACATGAGCAATGCAATTTTTAAGTGCTGTTTGAAATTTAACCATTCATACTCATTGCATGTGTTTTTATATGTTCATTTCACATCCTTTTGCTATGTTTTGGTTTATTAACACATGTTCAGATTCAGCTTTTGTTCTACCTGAATAATTTGTTCTGTAGTTTTATAAGGTTTTACACCTACATATTAAGAATGCATTTCTCTCTATAGCTCTTCACCTTGGTACCAATATTTATGACTAACATACTAACCTTTAACGTGACCTGTCACCACTTATTGATGATGTAACTGTTCATGCCAGTAGGTTAAATACTACAACAAATATCTCTGATAGGAACCCTTGTGTGTGTTCCAAATGTACTCATTTATGAGCTTGTTTTGTATTGCATTGGGATGTAAATAATTTAAATATTCTTCATGGGTAGAAAAGAATTCAAGTGTTTCAAAGGATTTCTTTGTGCGTGTGCATGTTTGGGAGTTGTTTTTTGCTTGTACTTGAATCTTCAAAGTTGGACAAGGATCACTAATGGGAATAGTCATATAACTGTAGTGAAACAGCTGATTCATGTGGTGTCACATCTGTTCACTTCCCAGGCGGCCGTGCGATCTCGATGTGTTCCCTGTGGTGCTATTATGAGGGATAGCACTCTGTTGTAGGAGCTGAAGTATTGCTGTTCTCAGGAAATATCACACGGTGCAGTATCTTGATGTGATAGGCATATTTCACATTAGAATTCCAGTGAAGTGCAAGAACCTGAAGCAGTAAGATTTGGATGTGTTTAATTCTCTTTTCTTATTCTTCTTGCACGTGATTAGAATAGACTAGATTTACGTGATCTTTTTGTAGTAGAATGTGTGCACATAAATGCTAATACATGTCTGTGTGCTTACTGTTAGTTTCTGTTGCCTTAATTCAGTATTGTTTAAAGATGAACATATTTGTTGTCACAAGTAGCTACATTTATAAAAGTAAAACCAATTTGGATTGTTTCGTTCGCCGTGATGATATGATCTCATATCTTTTAGCTGTAAATAACTCTGGTTTGCTAAGCAAGTCTCTGCACAAAGATCTTACATTTTTTAAATTTGACCCAATTTATTTATAAATGTGGGTTTTTTGACTATCCATACCCTGGACTGGTGTGGTCCAGGATCCTTGAATCTCTGTTTTTTGCTTCCAAAGACACTTCAGCTATATTGGAAGCTCTTTGACTGCACCTTCCTTGCCAGAGCTCTTTTGTTTGAAAACATTTAGAAAGACTTGATGAGGGTATGGTTGACTTGCAGAGGGGAAGAGTACAGCTATATTTTTGAGAATAGTGTGTGGTAGGATTTCTTCACGACCGTGTACTTTTAGAAGCTCATGTTGCTATTTGCTCCTCAGAGCAGTCATGGAAGTGCCACAGATGCGGCTGTTCTTACTGACTCACAGAGAAGGGCCTATTTACAGAGTTGCCAGCATCGCTGCCTGCAGCACCCTGTTCTTCTGGCCAACAACTAAGCAGGCATAATCCTGCTTTGTCTTGTGCAGGGCTGTCAATGCAAGATGGATGGATGTTGTCTAGGTAGGAGGGCATTAGCGCAGATTGCTCCACCTGCCAAATCTGCATTTACTTCTCATCTTAAGAGGAGCTGGTTTTGGAATGTCTCTGTCAAGAACAAAGCAGAAAGCTAATGCAACAAGATTCTTAATGCATCTTCTTGTAACTACTCTGGTATATGCTCTTCCTCAGCTGCTCCTGCCTGATTTGTGTCTCACATGTGCGTACCACATTCAGAGGTACTAAAAACTTTGTTGAACGTGGAAATGGACGCTTTTGATTGTGCATCTGTGTGACAGGGTATGCTTTCTGTGCAGCAGAATTAAGGTGACTAAACCGAATTTAGTTCTGACTGTGGACTCTCTGTGCCAAATGCAGATATCACCTCTGTTGGGTACACAGCCCAAAAGTTTATAAAATACGACGGCATACTGGAAGTACTCATAGCAAAGCAATGTGTAGTTGTATTAGCATTAGTTTCTCAGCATGATCACTAGCAGATGGGAACTTAATGTCTTTGTCTTGGGAAATGTCACGTTCTCTGCAAATAGATATTCTTACTGCGATACCTCTTCATTACTCAGACTCAGTGAATGTTTGCATTGCTAATTTTTCCTCCTTAAGAGAGCTGAGCTGCAAGTTACGACAGACAGAACTGTTGTTTTGAGGAAGACGTTCTTTTTAGTTGGCATAATTTACACTGAGTGATAATATTCCAGAAGTCACTATTACATTTTTCAGGGACAGACGATTTTTCCTTTCCCACCTAGATGATCTGCTCCTTAATCAGGCAAACCTAACTTGTGTCATCCCATTTATATGAATAGCTTTTCGGTAGAAAAGAGCACACTTAGTATTATCATTGTGTTTACATTTATGTCAGACTGCAGTGCAGCTGGTTCTGGATAACTGCTTGAAACATCATTAAAGGGCTGTTTTATTCTGAGTCACAATAACAATTTGTGTGCTCTGAGATGCATGTGAATGTGAATGAAGTGATCCGCATGTAAATTCTGTAGAGCTGTCATGTTATTGAGCATACAATGATTTCTTGCCTTGCCTTAATATTGTAAAATGTATTTAGTACTTTAGCAAGAGAATATTATAGAGATGCTTGGTATTTGGCCTATATTCACATATGACATTCTGTGATGAAATTCAAAATGCTGAATTTAATATTTTTGTCCATCCCTTTCTCCAGCACTTCAGACCATTTGACAATACATCAATAATTCTGTTACTTCCTACCTTACCTCCCAGTTTGGCTGTAAGACAGCCAGCTGATATTTTTAGTGTGCTTTGCTGTGTGACTAGCAGGGGATGTGCCTACATCACCAACACTCTTCCCTTACAAAGACTGATGTGGTCAGATTATCTGCTGATAACAGATATTTGCTTGTCCATCTTATATACATAAGTTTTTATTTGGCACAAGTCACTAGTGTTATCATGTTCAGAGAGTAAAAATTACACTGCTTAAAAAACCCATACCACTCACCCTCCCAAAAAGCTGTGAACCTCATATGTATACTGTGATTTTTTTAAGCTACATCTTTGGATTATTTTAATTAAGCTAGTAAATGTAGATTTTAAAATTGACTCCTTAAGAGTCAAGAAAGATTGTCTGGTTGCCGAAAGCAAAAATAATTTAGTAGGGAATGGGGGAAAAAAGGGCTTCATATAGATTTGTGGCAGTCTAGGTATACTCCTACAGCTATCCTAAATATGAACGTGAATGATTTTCTCTATTGTTTAATTTATAGCCATCAGCTGTAAATTAAATGTGAGTTTTATTGAAATCACACAGGTATTTCTTTTGGGAAATGGTCTTTCAAGGGAAAGTATCAAGGAAGACTGAAGACAGAACCGTACTGTGAAAGGTAATTCGGTGGTTGGTTTGTAGGCTATTGCTGTTTGATGTCCCTGTTAATGAGAACCCACTTTAAATTCTCTCATTTAATTTCTAAAGGTTTTTAGGGTTTTATAACTCAGTAATATTAGTATGTCCTTTTCTGGCAAAGTCTGCCCCTTGTTCTTCTCCCCCCTCTCTCCAAATCTTCTCTGTTTTTAAATGAAGCTTGTTTGTTTCTTGGCTTGGGAAGCTCAGCTCCTTCAACTTCCCCACCCCTTCCCTTATAGACAAGGAAATTTGGCTTCAAAGCATCAGGTATCCCGTGCTCTCAAGGCACATCTTTTTGGATGGGAGAGAGTTATGCCTTTCTAGTCCCTCCACATAAGGCTAGTGTGGATAAGAAACACTTACATTCTTTGTATTTCAAGGAATTTATTCAGTGCCATAGCAGCTTTGTAGGCTATGTCAGAATTCAGTTACTTGTGCACAGATTGATTTTTCCCAAGTTATTTTGCTGGGGAGTCTGTTCTGTATTCAGGAACCAGTGCATAGTGTTACAGTAAACCACGGGAGCCAAGTCTCTTCCTCTGCTCCCCTGGCAGCCATTTGTTTTCCATGTCCTACATGCAAGTTGTATTACAATTTCTTTCTCATGCCAATAAAAGCTGTTACTGTAAAAATGTAGCCTAATGATTCCTTCAGCTGGAACCCTTGTAGGTAGGAAGGCCTGAAGTTGAGGAAGATTCTAGTGGTGTGGACAGTAGAGCCTACTGTTTATAAAAAATCTGTGCCCAGGATAACCTTGCCTTTTGTGCGTTTGCTTCCAAACTAGGCATTGTTTCTATTCTACCAGGCTAAAAATAGAGTCCAAGAATTCCATTAGTGCAAGAACTGATTATTGGAATATAGATCCAGGAGGCTTGGCTTGTTAGAAAGCCGGCACAAGGCCAGTTTTGTCTGACAGGCGTTTTTTATGTTTAGTGATGTAGGAAACTGTTTGCTGTTTGTCTTTGATTTCAAGCCAGCATTGTAAGAGAGTTTGTCTGAAGCAGGCATCAGGTATAATAGGATTGTGCATTGAGTTTATACAGTCCTGGCTTCCATGGCCCTCTAACAGTGCTCAGTTATTTATTTTTCTCGTGTAAGTTAAGATGGACATTATGGATTAAGTCTGCCAGGACTCATCTACTTTATATGAAATGTAGTTTTTCTGTCTTTTGAACTTACCGGATAATAACAGACAAAAAGGGAAGTTATAAGCTTTCTTGAAAATTTCCTTTGGTAGCATATATGCTGAGGGTTTGAGGTTTGGTTTGGGTTTTTTTTTTGAATTCTGTTACTATTTCCATCTGCAGACAATCACAGCACAACGTGATGGATGTCAGCACAGGGCACATTTGTTCAGGCAGCCTTTTAATAGATCCTTTTGACTGAGGCTTTTAACTGGATCTTTTATGTGACAGTTGAGCAGTATCTCTTACAAGCATATAATGAAGGTGAAGTGCACAGAATGATGGGTTTTGACCTAGCTCTGCGGTTGTAATTGGATGGTGTTGGATGATGGGAACTGGCGTGTGGCAATTGGGTGCTATAGAAAAGGGGGTCTTAACAAGAGTGTGAAAGTGGGTGTTTTGAAAGTCTATGGAGAAAGTTTCAAAACTTCTACTTTAACTTAGTTGCAAGGATTTTGTATCTTCCCCCCACCCCCACCCCCATTGCTTATAAACTGTCTTTAAGCATTCCATTTTGTTTGCTGTAGTTAAAGAAGCTCTGGCTCCAGTGCAGGTGTTCAGATCTTTTTACCTTTCTAAACTTATTTTTTCCCCGGTTGCCTGAAATGAAGAACAATTCACCTGGCACATTGGGCCGGCACCACTGCACACAGCTATACAGAATATAGTATTATTGGCAGTGGTAAGCTGACCCTGGGGCCTGGGATTTGTCTGTTGAAGCAACATTAACCTCCTGGATTCTGGTGTGCGAGAAAGATTACCATGCAGCTCTTGTCACAGGGCCTTCTGCCTTACCAGATTTTCTGCCTGTTCTCCGAGTGTGAACTGTTGACCTGACGCAGTTGCAGTTGGCCAGGCTGAGCTGCTGTGTATCCTCATTTATTAAAAAGAATAGAAGACTTGTTCCCCTCTCCCTTCTGCACACGTACTAAACCCTTACGTTTTGGTTACATGTTAAATAGCAATTTTGATAATAAAGTGAAAATCTTAACCGCAGTGCACAGTTGAAAATGGACTCGAAGTGCTTTTGCAGTTCAGTGCTCGTTCGGTTATAATGGAGCAATCAACCGTTATCCTGCCAACCCAGCGCGACAAGGCAGGGTTTCCGTAGAAGCCTGTCGGTGCGGTGGTTAAACTCATCAAGATGCTTCTGCTCCCTCGAATTGTTTCTGTGTCGCTGTCAGGTCTGGGACATTGACCTGAGGCAGTGCAGGATGCTGCCACTGTTCAAACTCTCTGCTTCTCTTCATGTTCTGGGTTTTTTTTTTTAATGAAGATATGGTTGTCAGCACAGCTGTTTTGGGGAACTATTTTGGTGCCAGTGCAGAGAAAATGGGAGATGAGTAATTCTGCACAGGCGCTGTTTTGTGCTTATTGTTTCTACTTTTTGTGAAGAACTGTTTCAGCATGATTGCTTCATTTTGGGCTAGAAAACCACTTTATCACTTCTCAGCTGGGAGAGAGATTATGATAATAGCTATGTTGCAGTGTATTGGTAAACTCCATTTTTCATCATGCTAGGAAGAAATCAAAGTAAACTTTGAATTTCAGTACAGGCAATGTCTGCTCTCTGCAGAGTTCAGAATGAAGTAAGAACCCAAAAGATGTATCCGAGTGAGGTTTGTGCCTTTAAGCTAAATAGCCATCTCTAATTTCCTACACTGAGTTTTGTGTTATCTACTTGAAGCTATGATTTTAGGAAAGTGACTGGAGAAAAAGACGTTGAATCTTTCTACCCTATGAATTTTTAAAGAGATTATAAGTGCATATTGAGTCTAATTTTTACATTAATATTGATTGTATGGTGTGCATTATCGAAAAAGAAGGAAAAGTCTTTATTTCTGTAGCACCTACTGTGATGTCAGGTGTTTCTTCATAATGATGAAGTGTCTTGTGCCAGGATTCCGAATTGTGAAGACAGAAAAAATGACTCGGTTATTTTTAGAGATGGGTTTGTTTATTTGCTTTGGTTTAGTTGGTTGACAGACCCTTATCTGAGAGTAAATATTTGGCAAGTAATTTCTAAATCTAATGAAGTAACAGACTATCCAGATGAGGCCTGAAAGTAAAGAAGATTGTAGCTTTGTAATCATGTTTCATGAACCTGAAGGAAGTGTAAGTGGCTTGAGAAAAGTGTAAACAGATCTTGGACTGTAGAACTGAACAGACCATACAATAAAGTCAGAGATACCATAAATGCTGAAGCAGGGTTGATTCACTGTCTGTCCCAATGTAAAATGAAACTGACAGATACTGAAGGCTGAAGGCGATGTGGATGAGGCAGAGGTAAAGCAGTCTTGAAGATTATGATGAGAAGCTTAAATGCAGGAAAATATATAGGAAAAAAAATCTCTGGAGCGATTTAAAAGGAACATGGCAAAGCAGTTAGAAGGGCAAAAACCTGAATTTTATAGACCAGACAGGGGGTGGGGGGATGGGGCGCATTGTAAAACAGGGAGCTTGGATTTTATTTTTAGCTGTCCAGGAAGAGGGGAAAAAAAAAACCACCACAGACCTTTAGAAATATAAAGAAATACTTGTATTTACTGGATAGTATACAGTTAGGGAGTTGAGAAGTGATCTGTAGACTGACTTTCTGATCTTCATGAGCAGCCACTGAATGATGCAGCCAAGGAAGACAGCAAGTAAAATAAACTTCAGATGAGGGCTGTATGAATTCAATTACAATAATCTTAAATCTGTTGATGGTAGAATAGATCAGATTGAAAACTAGGGGATTTGATTCACCAGAGGTTTTATATATATCATTTCAGCTCACATTATTTTTGAAGTAATTTTTGTTACAATTTCTGCCAAAATGAAAGCTCCTGAACCCCGTAAGTGCTCATTGAACTTGATGCTCTTGTTATTTAAATGCTCATGCCAGCCAGAAAGTCTTGTAAAGCTTCAAGCAGGGATCTGTCAGACGCTTACCTTGGATTTGCCAGAATTAATCTGATTGAAAAGGTTTCAAATGGAACATTTCAGTGAACCTAAACTTTCAATTACTTATATATACAAACATCTATATGTACATTTATGTAGGTAAGTGTGTGTACACACATGTATATGAGTGTATATATATGTGTATACTCATTTGTGTAAATATGTATAGTATATATATAAACATCACACACACTACATATACATGAATATGTGTGTCTGTATAGATGTAGTCAGAAGGTACCCATCAGTTCATCTGTTAAACATTCAGAAGAGGTCTTGACCACAGATGGTGAAATGCGATGCTTGGCTAGGTGAGGGGTGAAGCGTCCAAGTGCAGCTCTGATGTAAATCAGGGGCCACGATCCCTCCCCCTTCCTTGTGTCCCTGTGGGCACTTACATGGTCACTGATCCAGGCCAGGGAGCTGTGTGTTCAGAATTCTGGTGCAAATGGTAGTCAGAGTAGAGAGGAATCTTATAACTAGGGAGAATAATTACAGACTGACCACGCATAGATATCTTGGGGCCAAGTTCAAGAGTAAAAGAGAAGTGGGCAGCTGATGAATTGGGTTGCTGAATGGTTGCAGAGAGATCATGACTGTGGAGTGGGGACAGAAGCTGGAAATGAGAGTGTGTGAAGGACAAGATACAAACACAAGAGAGTTTAGGAGTAAGGAAAGAATGTAAATGAGGAAATTTCACTATCAGGGATTGGGAAAAGTAGGAGAGACTTAGCAGGGGAGTCCTTGCGAATCTTTCTTATGCAAGTGAGAATTTTTGAAAGAGATTCAGTTCAAAACTGATAAATGTGAGGGAATACAGGTTCTAATAAAGTAGAAGAGTAGATATCTTAAAGGTAGGATTAATCCACAATCCTTTTACTAAGAGTGGTCATATTTTTAGTGCAATAAGTATGCAAAACCACAGGCTGTATCTGAAGAAGTTAAATCAGAATGGCTACCAAGATTGTTGGGACTGGAAGTGAAATGAGTGAATTTACACTGTGGTTAGTACCTGAAGGAATGCATGACTGCACTGAGGGAATGCTGGACAATGAAGAAAAGCTAAGCAGAAGTGTGATGGCATGAATTGTAGTTTACAGGATGCCCTTGTTTGTGTTTCTAAACACAGAGCAAATGGAGATGATAATGAGGTGTCTGCAACATGAAAATTGTACAAATTGCTGCTGTCTCTCCCTGTTGTCCTCGCAGACAAGTATCTAGTGGGATCAGCAGGCACACATTGACTTCCTGGTCCTTTTGCTGTCCTGACCTGATGTGAAGGCTCTGTGGGGTCAAAGGGAGTCAAAATGAATGTGATGGCTTTGGATTAAATGACAGAAAATGAGAGGGGCTGTTTGACAGGTTGTGAGTGGCTTCGTGGCGTGAAATACTGGAGGATGGAAAAAGGCATCAAATGTGAACTCCCAAAGCGACTGGTCAGGTCAAGGATGTGACTTTTTAAGTGGATTAAGTATTCGAGGAAGGGTGAACAGGTGAGAGTAGCTGATTGAAGTGCTATTTGGAAATGACATTATTCATGTTATCTGTTTTAGACTAATCGAGATGGTGTGACTGAAGGAAAGAAGATGTTTGCTTGTGTTTTCTTCAGAGTGCTTGATAAGGTTGCTTGCAATTGTTTCAGAAGAGTTGGATTTTTACTTTCAACATAGGTGCGTGATGTTCACTAGCATTAATGAGAATGGTTTGCATCAAGAAGAACCTGGCAACCCTTTCAGCCTCTCCCTTTTAAATCACAGCGCATTTGTGCTATTGAATGAAGAATTTTCTGGAAACACTATCCAACTACTGTACTGAATTTCTGCTTCCAAGTTTAGCCTTCATGCCAGCCTCCTGAGTGCTACTGTTTTGTCCATGGAAATTTAGACTTTGGCACTACACCTGTGTATTTTGTGCCAGAGTAGAACAAAGGCGTGTTGTACTCCAGTTGTGTGTAGTACATTTATTATATTGAAACAAACACAAACTAAACGCTCAGTGGACTTCAGTTAGTTGCATTTCAATTACAGAGCTAATTAAACAGAAGCAACCAAGAAGGCCTTATTTCATACATCCTAGAATTGTGAACAGCTAATTGTACATGTTGTATGCAGAGTGAAACTGCTTCTCAGAAAATGGTACAAACTATGCTGAAGAATACGTGATACATGCATATTTAATAGATAATTGCTTTTATGCTGCAGTTTTCACTCTGCAGCAGTCAAAACAAGGCTCTCTCACGTGGCAATTGTCACATCTGCTCCAATAACTGTTACGAAATAGAGTATTGTAATTACTGAGACATGTTATGAAGAAGAAGCCTTGTAAAATAACTACAGTGCTAATTTTTTCCATATTCTGTGCAGTTTCAAAAGTAAAGGTGAGAAGGGCAAGAGCTGTATCTTGTCCCGAAAGAATCCTTTCACACCAGGTGACAGCATAGATCTTATTCAATGATTATTCAGATACAATCAAAAAGTAGACTTCTCAGTGAATGTTGTATACATGTCAATGATTCTTTTACTACAGTTTAAAAAGAGTAAATGGATGGAATAGAGTGGCCATAAGATTATTAAATCAACAATCAGCAAACTGGCCACACTAATGGTTGTTACTGGATAATTGTGAAATTATCTTGGGAAGAATCTGTCAGTGCAAATGCGCTTACCTGCAAGCAGTATGCATCACGAGTGCTTTAGAGGTGCAGAAAGCAGTAATTGATCAGAATGCACTGAGACCCCGTACACCAGTACAGGCTCGGGGCGGACCTGCTGGAGAGCAGCTCTGCAGATAGGGACCTGGGTGTCCTGGTGGATGAGAAGTTGACCAGTGTGCCCTGGTTGCCAAGAAGGCCAATGGGATCCTGGGGTGCATCAAGAGGAGTGTGGCCAGCAGGTCGAGGGAGGTTCTCCTTCCCCTCTACACTGCCCTAGTGAGGCCCCGTCTGGAGTCCTGCGTCCAGTTCTGGGCTCCCCAGTTCAAGAAAGATGAGGAGCTACTGGAGAGAGTCCAGCGGAGGGCTATGAGGATGATGAGGGGACTGGAGCATCTCTTCTATGAGGAGAGGCTGAGGGAGCTGGGCTTGTTCAGCCTGAAGAAGAGAAGGCTGAGAGGGGACCTAATAAATGCTTATAAATATCTTAAGGGTGGGTGTCGGGAGGATGGGGCCAAACTCTTTTCAGTGGTGCCCAGGGACAGGACAAGGGGCAATGGGCACAAACTGAAGCACAGGAAGTTCCAGCTGGATATGAGGAAGAACTTCTTCCCTCTGAGGGTGACAGAGCACTGGAACAGGCTGCTCAGGGAGGTTGTGGAGTCTCCTTCTCTGGAGATATTCAAGACCTGCCTGGACAAGGTCCTGTGCAGCCTGCTGTAGGTGACCCTGCTTCGGCAGGAGGGTTGGATAGATGACCCATAGAGGTCCCTTCCAATCCCGAACATTCTGTGATTCTGAGACTGGGTGGCAGACCAGGCCAGTGTCTCTGTCTTGACCGGACGTGTTTGGTGGATGTTGTTTCTGAAAGCCTCGGTGGCAGTCACGTTTGGTTTTCCAGCTTGTTGTTTCCCCCTTCTCGTTTGTGTCATAGCACATGTGGAGGCATCCCCTGAGACCACGTCCTCTTGGGCCAAGAAATGTACATCTGTACGTTGAGAGATTCTTCTTCCCATTCCCATCCCGACCTCCTCCCCAACTGCAGAGGCTAAAAAGGGAGACAGGCACAAGGTTGAGGGCAAGGCAGCGTCGCTGTTCTAGGCGAGGAACTGAGTCAGGGAGAGAATGAACAGGCAGCCGCCAGACAGAAGCAGAGAGGGACTGAGCCCAGCAGGCACTTCTCTCACGCTGGATCACAGGGTGCTCTGTTCTTTTCCTGGCAGTGCAACATTGGCATACTTGAGATTTTCCTTTGTTTTCTTTGAAGCCTGACCTTCGCGCAAGCCAATGGGAAAATATACTTTGGCATCAACAAAGTTCTTGGTACCCTGCTACTGTATTAGATCACTTACATGTATTTGAAAACGGTGAAGCTGCCTGGAGACTATTAGTCAGGTCTATGTGGGAAGCTAATTTTGTGATGTTTTCATTCAGTTAGGAAATGGAGTCGGAAAAATGCTAAATAATACAACATTTCACAGAGGAACAAGTTTTACATCTTCAGGTATTCAGAATATGTTCTCGATGCTACTGAATATTTAAAAAACGTGCTGTGCTAATAACTATTTTAGAAGAATGATTACGTTTAGTCTTAGCTAGCCAGCTAGCCTACTCCACAATAAAGAAATGCCTGCCAAGTTTATAAGGACACTGAAACAAGCAGTGCCAGTACTTACGGGTTAGTTAAAAGTATCAGCCAATGCTTTCCAGCTGAGAAATGTGCAATCCTGTACCACCCAGTGCAAGCATGCGGAGATTGCAATGGGAGTCAGCTGGGGTTAAAGCAAAATGATTTTTCATCAGAGTTTGGTTTACATGAGTTTGCATGTGATTTACAATTAATTTTCAAACTTTAAATAAACTTTTTTCTGAAAGTATCCGCATGTGTCTGCCATGTTCTTGTGTGCATCTGAAACTGTGAATTCTGCTGTTGTTTTTCAGTCAGTACCTCTGCCTCTTTCCACTGTGTTACTGTACAGAGCAAGGAGGAGGCAGAAAAAAATCCTGTGCAGCATATGGGTACAGTACGGAGTGGATCTAGCTCAGGTCCTCAAGTGTCCTGCACCGCTATGCTGGGGTTGCATCAGTAGTGCCATGTGCTCTGGTCCGTCTGGTGGCTAGTCTGCTGGGAACGGGGAGGGTTGGGCAGTGTACCAACGTAGTGTGGGAAATGCAGTATCCTGAAGCCCAAATTAATATGGCTTTTCCTTTAGAAAAGGAGAACCTTAGAACTTTAAGTAGTTCTGAGACTCATGCCTGTGTTGGTGAACCTGTGATACGTGTGACACAACCAGATAAAGATCAGGTCAGAGCAGACTGTAAGAAGATTATCGTAGAATTGTAGAATCATTAAGGTTGGAAAAGACCTCTAAGATCATCAAGTCCAGCTGTCACCCCAACACCACCATGCCTGCTAAACCATGTCCCAAAGTGCCACATCTACACGTTTTTTAAACACCGCCAGGGAAGGTCACTCCACCACCTCCCTGGGCAGCCTGTTCCCATGTCTGACCTCTCTTTCAGTAAAGAGATTTTTCCTAATATCCCATCAAAACCGCACCTCCCCTGGTGCAACTTGAGGCCATTGCCTCTCATTCTATCGCTAGTTACTTGGGAGAAGAGACCAACACCTGCCTCACTGCAACCTCCTTTCAGGTAGTTGTAGAGGAGCGATAAGGTCCCCCCTCAGCCTCCTCTTCTCCAGTCTGAACAGCCCCAGCTCCCTCAGCTGCTCCTCATAAGAGTTGTTCTCCAGACCCCTCACCAGCCTCGTTGCCCTTCTCTGGACACGCTCCAGCCCCTCAATGTCCTTCTTGTAGTGAGGGGCCCAAAACTGAACACAGTACTCCAGGTGTGGCCTCACCAGTGCCGAGTACAGGGGCACCATCACCTCCCCGCTCCTGCCATATAAAAGCTGATAGGGGTGGTGACGCCAGATCCAAAGACTTTGTCCCTCTTCCCGTTCATGAAGGCGCAGCCTGGAAGAGGTACAGCGCTTGTACGTGTGCCGCGCCCGCCGCAGGGATTTCGGCATGGAAGCAGTGGGTTGTTTCTCACGTATGAGAAATGAGGCGAGTCGTTACCTGTGCTCCTGCATCTGCAGCGCCGTTCATCGCGTTTTAACGCGCAGGAAATCGCCGTGCGGAGCTGCCGCGGGTCTGCCGTGCCGTGCCGTGCCGTGCCGTGCCGTGCCGTGCCGTGCCGTGCCGTGCCGTGCCGTGCCGTGCGTGTTGCGCGCCGCGCCGCGGCGCTGCGTGCGTGAGCCATCGGCCGCCTGCCGGCAGGGGGCGCCGCCGGCCGCGGGTGGGGGGCGGTGCTGTGCGCGGGGCGGGCGCGGGGGTGACGGTGGGACGGGGGGGGGGGGGGAGAGGGAAACCCCGAAATACGGGCTGCTGGAGAGCGAGCGGGAGAGCGGGAAAAACAAGGGGGTAGAGGGCGGAAAGGCTGGAGAGTAAACCTGGAGGGTGGAAGTCAAAAGCCCTGTGGAGAGATTGCGGCGTTGCCGGCTGCCCCCCGGGCCGGGAGGGGCTAAGGCGGCTGCTGCTGGGCGCGGGGGAGGGGCAGGGACGCGGGGGTGCCACCGCTTGTTGGTAGCTTTGAGCAGTTAGCATATTGAGTCTTGCTCTTACTGCGCTTTCTGTGTTGTCACCTGGACGAGTTACCCCTGTGTCTGAAAACTGATGTTAGTCTGTAGTTAACAGAGGAGGGGGGGGAAAAAAAAAACATCACAAGGTGATTTTCCAAATGTAGCTCTTGGGGAGCACGGTTTGCCGTGTAAATGTTTTTGACAGGGTGCGAGAATTGTGCCACTTGCATAGCGTTTGTTCCTGCTTCTCACCGTTTATTTTTTTTTAAACTCATTTGACACTTTAATAACACATTGTATTAAGATGATCAGGTAGATTTCGGCTGCGGAGCATGGTATTTCCTACTTCTAACTCCAGAAGTGTATCACAATCCACCGCCGTGGAGCGTGAGGAGCCGTCACTGTG
This sequence comes from Opisthocomus hoazin, assembly GCF_030867145.1. Lineage (NCBI taxonomy): Eukaryota > Metazoa > Chordata > Aves > Opisthocomiformes > Opisthocomidae > Opisthocomus > Opisthocomus hoazin. Next base: position 15,741,698 of record NC_134454.1, on the reverse strand, counting down.
TTTTAGGGGATGGAGGGAAGGGGAAGGGAGGTTGCTGGTTCTCGCAGTGGGTGCGGCGCATCCACACATCCAGCTTGTTAAGGATTTTTCTGGATGATTAGTTGAATCCTGAAAGCAAATGTTTTTTTTCCTCCCTTCTTCCAGTAGCATCTCCCGAAAGTCTTGGTAAAATGTCAGTGTGTTACATAAAATCTGCAGCTTTCTAATGGTGCTTTTGGGCTTACTGTGACCTTTTGGAATCATTACAACCCCCACCCCCTAAAGCCCCCCAACTTTCCTTACTTAATTGCACGTGGGAATAGGGAAATAGGAATCCAATTTATTGTTATCCAGGTGGCATTTCCTGTTACTTAGCTTTATAGTTTTCTGCATGGTAATTAGTATGCAGAAAGCTGGAAAGATGCCTGTAATTCCAAAATGAACTCTCTGTAGCTCTCTCCCTCCCACTTGCACTCTCCTTTTAGTACCGCCCCTTCCATGCACCCTTTAGCCAGCAGCGAGACAGCTGTGTTTGATCATAAACCACTTAAACTCCAGGCTCACTGGCAGGGGAAACTTTAGCGTGAAGTGCAGCAGTGGTTTGTCTCGGGGAGGGGAGCTTGCTTCTCTTTTCCCTTCTCCCTCTCCAAACACTGAAGGCTGTAACAGCACTCTCCTCTTAATTTCTCGGTGAACTTGCGTGAAGCTCATCAAATTTTTCTGAGTACATTAAGCAGCATTGGGAGATGCCCTTAAACAGAGTTGCAGAAAAGAGCAGCGTAAAACAGACAGCAGAGATGAAGCACGCCTTGCAGATGGACTAAGAGAGCCCTGGGATCCTGGCAAGCAATTCCTTCCCTGCGTTCTCTTGAGCACTTCACAGTATTAACAAGTCTCTCGTAGCAATGGATTCTCTGTGAAGCCAGAACCAGTTTGGCTCTTTTGGAAGATCTTGCATCATTAATTTGAACTATCAGTGTGGACTAAACATGGCTGTCTAGAGCAAAATGTGTAAGACGGAAAAATTTTGGAGAAGAAAGTATTGAATCAGTTGAACAAATCTTCGAAGCATTAAGATCTGCAGAAATCGTCAAGCCCTGAGAAGTCTAATCATGAATTCTGGAGTTGCTATGAAATATGGAAATGACTCCCCTGCAGAGCTGAGTGAGGTAAGCAGTTTCTGTGCCCTTCATTATGCTTTAAAAAGAAACGCTCCCCTTTTGGGCTTTCAGTCTGCAAGCAGTGCAATTAAAAATTAATAGAATGTGTATCTTGCTATAACTTGCCGTGCCAGTCAGGAAATGACCTGAACTTTTCTGCGGCTTTACTCTGAATAAGTGGTGAAAAGCAAATGATTGTAACCATGTAGAGACATTTTTCCTGTTATCCTGCAGCAGAGATTGCCTTGCCTCCCAAGAGCTGTGTTTATACCCAACATTCATCTTTGCAGTAGATGAAATACAGAGATCTCAGCTGAGATTAAGCAGATGGTGACTAATTTAGGAGGGAAGTGGGGTGAACGGAAGATGACAAGTATTTGTTGGTAAGACAACAGCATTGGCGGAAGTTGTATTTTCTTGTGTTTAGCCAATGTGATGTTGTTTCTTTAGGTTAGATGAATTGGGTTACTTTCCTTCCTTGCCTAAAAGAAAATAATCCATGGGAAACTTTCTGCTTTTCCATTGGAAGCCATAGTAAACTGTTATTTCTTACAGTTGTATGTATGTCTGGGTTTTGTGTAATATCATTGTGTTTTTAATAAATTTGAAATTAAAACCATATCAAGTGTTATGCAAATGCTTACTAAATATTTTAGAAGTGGCATATTTTGTCAGGTACTGAAATGTCTTAGATATGTCATTCTCATGGGCTTTACTGAGAACGGATAATTTAGTTATGCTATGAAATCCCAAGCATTTGATTAAGATCATTTTGTAGAAAATTGAATCTGCAGTTTTTATTGTCCCAGTTTAACTGAAATGCTTCTCTTTTCCTTTTGCCCATTTCTTTGATACACCTTTTACTGTAACATATCCTTTGTTTACTTTGTATGTTTGGTATTTTAGGAATATTACATAGGATACGCTTGGCAGAATGAGGGAGTTAACGATTTCTGGAGTTAACTGTACGGAGAAAGGAGACACTGCGGTACAGAATGGAAAAAAAAATCGGTAGGCTAGTGAGGGGCACGACAGGGCAGGGGGAAGCAGAGTAAACGTGTGAGACCTAAGCAAGTGCAGTACCCTGCCACGCAAGAGGAACAGTAGGTTTGTGACTGGGCAGTTCTTGTGAAAGAAATTTCATGTGTGTTTCTCCGTTAAGTATGAAATAGTTCAGCTACTGTTACTTTTTCAAATGATTGCTTAGAGATTCTGTATTGGTCATGTGGCATAAATGGAGTTCATGAACTTGACCCAAAAGCCCAGGATACTTCTGGTAGGAGCCTGCCACAGTGTTTCTGGCTACAGTTGCGTTGGTGGCCTGCTGATCACTGCTTTCTATCTCCTCAACATTTAGTTTTCAAGACTGTGCAGGATCATATAAAACGTGGAGTGTCACAAGGATTTGATACTTGGGTTGTTACTCGGAGCAGGCAGTATTTACTCGTAGTACTGCTACCTTGAAATATTACCTATTCCAGTTTACTTCGCATGTCCACAAAGTAAGATTTTTGTTGTAAGAAATACTATTTTCTTCTGATGTTCTAACATGCAAAATATTGAAAGAAGTCTGTGACTGTGCACCATGCAACATTTTTGTTGGATTTTTTTTTTTTTTTTTTTTCCCCCAGCAGTCTTACTTTACTACTTAGTTTACATTTGTACTCTGGCACTACAGGTGAGTTAGAAATAGGCCCCTTTATGACTGCAGATGTACCAGGGAAGATCTTACACTCCTGACTTTCCCCAGCTGCTAATCATCGTTTCCCTGCGGCTGGTCTTCATCTTTGGGGTTTGAGCTGCTTGCGTGTTAGCCTGTGTCGCTCAAAGGGCCAGTCCAGCTGGTCTTGGGTAAAACAGTGCGTTTTGAATGAAACATGGAGGCCTCACAGAAGCGTCACATCCCATCTCTCACGGCGGAGAAGATGCGTGAGTACTCTGAGGTGCAGGTAGTTGCTCAACTCTAACCTTTAATTACTCAACGAGCTCCCTGTAATTTGTGTGCTCATATTAGGCCTTTTCCTATTGGTGACTGATTCTGTTTTGCTTGGTGTAATTGAAGATGGAAAGCCCTGGCTAAAGACTGTATCTATGGCTTATGTATCTGTGTTTCTCACCTCTTCGTCATGCTCTCTCCCTTTTCCTTCCTTTCTGCCTATGTCTTCTGCATGCCATGCTTATTTTTGGTCGATGGAAGACAGTAGCATTGTGTTCGTTTAAATAATGGAAAAAATTGGAATTGGCTGCAATAGGAATTTGATTAAATGGCTGCTGGCTTAATGTGTTTTCACCTGCATCTCTATCCCTATAGTCAGCTCAAATTTTCACATTACAGTGGGCTGCTACCGGTGTATACGTCTGAATGGCAAATATATTAACAGACCAAGAAAGACTACGATTCGCATGATCCACAGTGGGTTTTGGTGTAGGTGCCTTGGTCTCTTTATCTCAGTACATGGAGCTCTAGGCATGAAACTACTGTTATTAAAATAAACAGGAAAACTACAAAGCCCTGAAGATATAATAAATGCATTCTTCAATGGATGCATTAGACAAAATAGAAAATGAAGTTATTGCAACTCATTCCATTTGTATTGAAACTTTCTACTTGATATTTACATCTCTCTTTGGGAAATGGGCAAAAATTAAGGCATATCTTTTTTTCAAGGCACACTGTAATTGTAGAAACTGGTGTGTGTTTGCTGTTTGCTAATCTTAAACTCTTGTCCAGGTAAACAAATCTTGCTAGTCTTTATCTGCTCCCCTGCCCCCATCCCAAGGTCATGCAGAAAGCAGAAAAAAAAATTTCTGTTGTAGGTCAGTCAGACTTCTACAAAACTCATGCTCTGTGGTTTCCTAGCTCCAGAGTTCAAGCTGTAGTTTGTTGATACATATATCAGTACATGTTACTCCATTTCTTCTGCTCTTCTCTCCCTTCAGCCTTCTGTTTCTTCTGTCCAAAGAAAGAAAGATTAACCAATGTGCTCTTTGCATGGTGTATTCAGTGTTTTATAACTGAATAGACAGGTAGAAGCAAGGTTTGCTTGGTGGTGGTGGTAGGTTTGAGGTTTTTTTCATATATGATACATTAAGAGAGGCAAATTTAAAAAATTTAGAGTCTGCAGATGAATGTTGCTGTAATCCATGAGAAGATACAATGCCCTTTGGTACCTTTGTAAATAAGTAACAGCAGCCAATCAACCTCATTTCTACTATTATGACCTGGGCATGACACCCGTATTAGGCAAGTGCTCTTTGGATCCCTTCAATTTTCGTCATAAAATTGATCCTTTCAATTTTTAGTTCTACAATACTGTAAAAATTTAATGTAATCACAAGGCATATTTTTAAAGCTGCTGAAAACATGTAAAGGTAGACATTTCGGTGCACAGAAACTGCAGTTACAGACGGTTTTTTACATAGTTAAAAATGAAACTTTGTATCAGAATTTATATGCTTTGCACATACTCATTCAGTTTTTGTGCAGGAAGAGATGTTCATCTAGAACGAGCTGGATTGTCTAATCTATATTTTCTTCTTCTTCTTCCAAATTCAAAGACACTACCTGGCTTTAAGCCCCAGCATTCTGGGGAGGTATCACTACATACTAGCTTTGTTCTTACACACTCCCCTGGCCATCCCCTGTGAAGATGGTGCGCTGAGGTAGGGAGATCTGTGGTCTGACCTAGTACACCCGTTGGGCTGAATGTGGCCAGCAGTTACACCCATGCCTGATTCTGGGGCAGTTTAAATTAGTAGTGTAGGAATGTGAAGGAAATATCAATACTGACCTTAATGATATTTTTCTCAGTTCTATACTTAAGGGCCAAATTATATCCTTGGATTAAGAGCCAATGTATGTTCTCAGATACAATTTTCATTAAAGTGAGCCTCGTGAATTTACTGAAGGTAAGACAATGCCTAAGAGATTTTGTTGTGGGGTAAAGGCTGGTATTATAGTATTGCAATACATTCAGCACTTTAGTTGCAGATGATTTGTATAACGTTTATTGTATTCTTTTAACACTTGTTATATAAATTGGTAGCGTATAACTTCTAAAAAGGCTATTTTCTGCACAGCAAAATTAGAAGACAACATGCTGCTTTAGGTGCATACGTTGTACCTTCTGCTTCTTTGTGCTTGGAAGTCAAGTGTTTAGGATGTGAATGTTGTGGCTTACAGCGTTAGATACAGCTACATATTCTTTAATCTTTTACATTGACTGGAATAAACAGAAGGGCTGTTTGTCTTGCAAAAATGAGTAACTTATTTATTTTTTTGTTTATTTTAACAATGGCATATTTAAAATTTTGGGAAGGGGAAAGGAAGATAGGTTTCAAAGTTTATATTTGCATAGGAGGCAGAATAATGAGTTCATAAGAAGAGTTTCACCAAAATCTTATGTGTAATACCGGGTGTGAAGAAGTAAAGAGACAGCTAAGTTGGAAAGGCTTAAATCGTTATTTTTTTTTACAATTTTACAGTGGGACAATATTGCATTTTCTTTTAAGATTTGTGTTCCAATGCTGCTAAACTTAGAAATTACACTTTGAGGAAAAAACGATATAGAAGAAGAGTTACAGACAGAAAAGGGGCTGCATGGCTTAAAGTTGTGTACATGAGGCCAGTGAGTAAGTTTGCGGGGTGAGGTGAGTAACCAGCAGAAGAGCAGGATATTGGGCCAAGCCTCAATGGCACTGGAGAAGTTCAGCAGTGGCAGTCCCCACCCTGAGGTACTTTCCCATGTGTCTCTCTCTTCTTTTAGAACACGCGTCAGCTTGTGCTCGCACTGTAGATACATGTGAGGAAGTAGCACTGATGGAGAGGGGCACAGGTTTTGTATGCATTCAATACTAGGATTAAACTTCAAACAATCTCTCTGTTTTTATCTTCTTGGGTTTGGTAGTCTTCTCGTTAATACAATCAATGAGTATATGTCACCCTAATATTGCATCTGCCTTGTGAATGGTCTCTGGCCATGCAACAAGTATGCCAGTATACTCCCAGTACTTCTTGTGAGCAGGTAAACATCATCTCCTACTGCAATTCGGTCTCTGCTGCAAGACATGGCCTTGGCCATCAGTGTCAAAGGTGTATACAACTTGTAACGTACAAGAGTGTACTGCATCTTGCCACCAGATAAGGTGTATGTTTTCCCCAGTCAGAAGATGTTTTGGGAAGTGTGATAAATCCTTATTGTTAATCCTTTAAAATATTGCAGCCTTGCAATAGAACAGAGTGGAATGTGGTTACCAAAAACTGAATATGGAGTATTTTTAATCATTTTAACCTTGAAAAAGTTGCGTAACTGATTTCTTTGGTAACAGCAGACAAACCAAAAAGGTGAACAGTGTTTGTGAACTGCAAAAGTCTTAGAAAAGCGAGCACAGCAACCCAATATGCTTCGATCAAAGTATCTTAAGGCAAAAATTTCTTAAATGGATTCTAGTGGAAAGCAGGATAAAACTTTCATCTGGTGGTAGCAATAATACCTGTAGCCTTACAAGAGTGTTCTCAGCTTTGTTGCTTCAGACATGCTGAGGTAGAGCTTACAAATCTTCTTTGGGTAAATTCTCACATCTTTGCTGGTTCAAATGGGCTTTGTGAAGTACTGGTGAACCTTGCAAACCTGACATTTTCCCATAATGTTGTCTTGAGGGGTGCTGAGACAGTAGATGTGTACAGAATTTATAGAATTACTGTGTGTCTCAGTTACACTGATGTATCTACCTAAATTTAAAGAAAATATTTCAGAGGGAAACTTGAATAGACGTCCTCCTGGATAGTGACCGTCAAATCTGAATGCAACTCTTAGACTGCACACACTTCCGTTCTGTTTCATAGATATACTACAGATTTATTATCTCTATGGAAAATCTAATTTATTTGTATAGCTTATTTTGAAGTCTTAGGTAAGATTATATAGGTGAAAGCATCCTTTGAAAGGGGAAGGTCAGCTTTTCTAGAGTCATTTGGACATCTACAGCTTTTTAATAAACAGGTTTACTGGTATGTTATCTGTGAGCTGTACTGCTGTTTTTAGGAACATGGGTTAAAAGATGAATGTAAATCCATAGTCGAGCTGAAGGGGCTCTGGCATGATCAACGTATGTAACTTACAGTGTGACTGATTCATGGTATTTCCAGTTTAAAAAATGTATCATCTTCAAAGAATTTTTTTCTGGATTTGTGTGAGCTGCTTATCAGGCACGGAGTGTGTTCCAGGCTTGGATGTTATTAAATTGAAGCACTGTAAAAAGATTAGTCAAAATGCCCAGACACTGTCAGCACAGATAATGCTCTTCTCCAGCCTCCTAATAAAAAAAGACACAGATTATGTAACTTATCTGCCTGATATTTTAATATTCCTGGCTCCTAAAAAGAACATATTTGCAAAATGCCTTATGGGCTGAAAAATCAGTTAAGACAAATGTATGCTGTGAAAGTAGCATTAGCAATGTATTGGATCCTCTAAATGCTTTTAGAGACTTCATGTTTTTATTCTTAGAAAAAAAAGCCAGATTTAATTCCTGGGAGATTTCTGGAGATAAAGGTCATCATCCTTTCCCCCTTCCTCTTCCAAACTGTGATGGAAGAATGTATTTTTGTCCTTGATCAGGCTTGGACATACCAGGATGTGGCTCTGTGTGGAAACAATTGCAAGATTCTCCTTTCAGAAGGTATTTTTGTGCGTTCCTCTGCAATCCATGGTTTCATAGTATCTAAAGGAACACATAAACAAAAGCTTCTGCGCAGTAGATTGCAGAGTTAATGTTTGCAAAAGCTGAAGTGTCTATGCTGTATGTATGCGTGAAGAGGGGACATGGAGAGAGTTTTTGTAATGTCATTGGACAGCTGTGATGGGGTATACTGAGGCAAGTTTGTTCTGGAGCTCTGAGTAGTTTGATGTACAATTGAGAAGGAGATGTTTTCCTGTCATTTCTGGGTTTTTTTCCCCGTATTTAGGTTTTATTGTCTTTGTGACACTGTGTAGTATATCTAGTTGCAAGTTTTACTTGTGCTGTGAATTTCTGCTTCCTAATTAGTAAGGAAAACCCTATCTGAGCTTTTCTGTTACATGTGGTAATATACCAACTTACGTACTCTGTGGGGAAATGTGATGATTCTCTGTGATGGAAGGACGGAGGTTTGCTGTGGGGATCTGGTGCTGGTGCAGACAGTGTTTTGACACTGGTGGCAGTCTGCGTTAGTCCCATGTCAGGATTTGCCATATAAATGAGCCTTCTGCATGAATGATTATATTTCTGAAGATTTAGATTTCTACCATCTCTAATTAACAGAGATATTTATTAAGACTCTGGAAACTGGCTTACATACTCCAACTCTTGTAATTACACATGAAAATTTGTCATTGAAATTAAAATGTCAATTGACACAAATATTTTCAGTCCTGCCAAATTTAAAGAAATACAGAAAGAAATATTTTTTCAATATGCTTAGATATACCCCACCTATGTATAAATTTTTGTCCTAGATTGTAAAGTTGACTAGAGAGTATTCTTTTTTTTTGCAACTGAAAGCTTCTGAAAGCACATGGTTGTTATCTAAAATTCTAGAGAAAAAATATAAATTGGTTTTATTTACCCTCAGTTTTTCAATGTTTCTATTTGTGATTACTTTTTTTTTTTCAGGTAAGACATTAACCCAGCATCCTGGTTGAAGAGGGCCCTCGGGGGTAGAATAGAGATGGCATCAAAGCTATTTGGGACTTGGGCTTCTCTGTGCACATCTCCCCCTGCTTCTCTGTGCACATCTTTTCTTTGTCTTGCCTGCCTTGACTGAAAACTTTCCTAAACTAAGAATAGTTTCTTATTGCTAGTATGGTGAATATGTGGTGGGACATTATTTGCATATACATAATTAATGATTATTCAAGTCACTTAAAGATCCCGAGACATTTATAGTGAAAAGTCAGATGTCACCAAAGTGTTGTGGTAGAATTTAGAATCTGGCATTACAGATGCATATGTGAGCTGGAAGCAATCACGGTAACAGGTAACAGTTTCCACAGTGGTATTAAGTCATCCCAGTGCACTTCTCCATTTCATGGTGTGAAATGCTGTTTGGAGCGCTGCTTGTGTGCTGTTGAACTGCTGCCTTGAAATGCACATGGAAAACGCTACTTCTCTCAGTGCAAGGCTATATTATACAAAATATTTTAAAACAATATGTATGTAAATATTTAGCTTTAGGAGGTGAACCCGAAATTGAAGCAGAAAAGCTTGTGGTGTTTAAATTTGCGTTTATTTTTAAACATGACTTAACTTAGCTCATATGTTTCTTTCTGCCATATCCAGATGTCTTTGTTTTGAAGTTAAATATTTCTAAATGCAGACAAAAATGTGATCAGTGTATGATGACTGAAGAATTACTAGTATTAATTACTGTCTTAAGAGCTTTTTATTTTGAGTGTGCCATTAACTGTTGTGCTTGTGTTTTTCCACTATTTTCAGCTAAATGAGAAGGTGTTGTAAAGAACAGATAATTACTAATGGCTGCTACCATAATAATAAACACAATTTATGTTATTAAAGCGTAGAAAATTGAAGAAAATAAGGTGGATATAGTTTACTCCTGTTAAAATACTAGGTTTGTCTTTGTGTGTTAAAGGAGTATAGTAATTAAGGAAATACCAAAATTTTGGTTGGCCATTCCTTTATCATAGAATGATAGGTTGGAAAAGACCTCTAAGATCATCAAGTCCAACCATCACCCCAACACCACCATGCCTGCTAAACCGTATCTCAAAGTGCCACATCTACACGTTTTTTGAACACCTCCGGAGATGGTGACTCCACTGCTGCCCTGGGCAGCCTGTTCCCTTGTCTGACCTCTCTTTTAGTAAATAAATTTTTCCTAATATCTGTTCTAAACCTCCCCTGATGCAACTTGAGGCCATGCCTCTCATCCTATTGCTGGTTACCTGGGAGAAGAGACCAACACCCACCTCACTACAACCTCCTTTCAGGTAGTTGTAGAGAGCAATAAGGTCCGCCCTCAGCTTGCTCTTCTCCAGTCTGAACAGTCCCAGCTCCCTCAGTTGCTCCTCATAAGACTTGTTCTCTAGACCCCTCACCAGCCTTGTTGCCCTTCTCTGGACACACTCCAGCCCCTCAGTGTCCTTCTTGTAGTGAGGGGCCCAAAACTGAACACAGTACTCCAGGTGCGGCCACCAGTGCCGAGTACTGGGGCACGATCCCCTCCCTGCTCCTGCTGGCCACACCATTCCTGGTACAAGCCAGGATGCCGTTGGCCTTCTTGGCCACCTGGGCACACTGCTGGCTCATGTTCAGCCAGCTGTCGACCAGCACCCCGAGGTCCTTTTCTGCCGGGCAGCTTTCCAGCCACTCCTCCACAAGCCTGTAGCGTTGCGTGGGGTTGTTGTGAGCCAAGTGCAGGACCCGGCATTTCGCCTTGTTGAAACTCATACAGTTGGCCTCAGCCCATCAATCCAGCCTGTCCATATCCCTCTGCAGAGCCTTCCTACCCTGGAGCAGATCAACACTCCCTCCCAGCTTGGTGTCATCTGCAAACTTACTGAGGGAGCACTCAATCCCCTCATCCAGATCATTGATAAAGATGTTACACAAGACCGGACCCAAAACTGAGCCCTAAATAAATTAAGCTTTTAAAAAGAACTGTATTGTAATGCAATGACAGTTAATTTTTTTTTTTGGTGGAACTGATACTAACATCTATTCATGTTTCTTCCTAATGTAAACTCCGGTTGTATTCTGCCCTTGCAAAGCTCTGCCAATTGAAATTTGAGTCTTTCATAAGGTGAATTTCTTGGAAAGATTGTCAGGCGGAATGTTACATTTGTTTCCACCAACGAAGCTAGTGAAACAGAAAAAGTTTCCTCATGTTAAAAATATCAGAACATCTGGTGATTCCTTCTGCTGCCATGCAGGTTTGCAACAGAAATTGGAATTTGCCAGGGTATTAGCATTTATGTGATTTTTCTTTTAACTGATCTTGCGAAGGTATTCAGGGAAGGAGGCAAAAATGTTTGCAAGTGCTCAGTGCAAGATTTGTCTAGATCACTGCAGCTTGAGCTTCTGCAGCGAGGATTTCACTAAGTTAGCTTGATCTTGGATGTTAGTGGAAGTTTTCGCAGTTGTTCCCTGGGTTTTTTGATTAGGCTACAGTCAGTGTGACACGGTGTGAAGATGGCTGCTCTTCTCTGGTTCCAGACAATTCCCACTCTTACCCATCCAGACCAGGCTTGTCACTTTCTGAAGATCATGATTTCTGATTAAAAGTTGCGAAGGACAAGAGCTGGACTTGGAAATCGGGAAAAGGCACAAGGGAGAGGGGACTCTAGCTGGCAGGTACAAAGGAGGCTGGAAGGAGAAACCAGAACTTGAAGTGAGGAGGTGGCATAGAAGGACAGGGTAGCAGAGGTCCCTGGGAGTGCTCCTTGGGTGGGAAGTTGGGTACGTTATGAGGGGGTCTGTGCTGGGAGGTGAGAATGGGAACCTGTGAGTTTGGGGAGAGCAGGCAGCTGAGAAGGCTATGGGTGAGAACTGTCTGTGGGCCATGGAACAGAGAACTGGGGATAGAGGAGGATGGAGAAGAAGCCCAGAAAGGAGACGCCTTCAGCCTAGACCTGAATATACGTGAGTCTAGGAGATCTATGGAAGTTTCCCAGCTGTGCAGAGAAAAAACATTGTGCAGTTGTAGTATCCATTTTAATACAGTAGTGCAAAGGCTTTGAATTATGTTTGTATTAACACTGTAAATCCAGCACTTCTAAGTTTCAGCTGTTGGGTTTCGAACCATGATAATGTTTTTTTTAAAAAAAAAAATGGTTGGTTGTGGTATTATTGATTGCATGCTGAATTTTGTACATTATCATCACTAACCTTTGTAGAATTTTGGAAATGCTTCAGCAGATTGTTGCTGGATTTTATTGCCGGTTACCAGGGTATCACTAGAATGTAATACATCACTATGTAGAAATTTGCATCAGGCTTATGGAAAATGGCCATCTGCTGATAACTGAAAAGAAATACTGTTTTAAAAATAGGCCATTTATACATTTTTAGATGTGAGGATATTTCAGTGTTTGCTAGAATCGTAACAGCACCTCTGGTTTCTGATCTGCCAGAGCAACTTTTTGAAACATTTCCAAAAGACTGAATTATTTAGTTGCAGTGATGGAATTACAGTTGTCAACACAGAACTATGATACATGGTTGTGATAACAGAGAAATATAATTCAATACTGTACTATGTGATCAGACCAGAATTGTTTCATTGATGACTCAGTGCCCTTCCAAGCCATGTTGATGGAGGTTTGGATGAAGCTGGTGTTCCCACAAAACAGCACAGCTGCCTATCTTGCTATCTTGCAAAGTCTGTCCTTTGCAAACCATAAGCCCAAACGTACCATTTGCTTGCAAAGACATCATGTTATCTGACCTTCATCTACAAGAGGCTGAGATAACCCTACCCTAAACTGTTTTTGTTTGCTATTAAGAGTTATCCTTCTGAGGGCTGAATGCATCTAGTTTTATAATCTTTTGCGCTTCGCATCCTACCTAAATTGCACAGGTTGCTTACTCTTAAACTGTTGCCCTATATGAAGTAGTAGAATCTAGCGTGTTGCTAACTGTAGTTGCAGTTGATACTACCATTCCTCAAGTGATACATCAGCTATATAATTTTTCCCTGGACTGCCCAGGCTAGTGTGCTTGAGGTGGGTTTTGCAGCCATGTGCAGAAACCAAAGTTGTTGTTGTCATCTGCAGAAAAGGCCAGGTACCTGCTTAAAAATGGTGTGCTGAGGGCCGTCTTTTGCTGTGGCTAAATCTGCGTGAGATAAGTTTGTTTTTCTGCCCCTTCATCTCTTTTTCCCTTTTGCTTACATAGCATAGTACTGCGTAACTTTTGCAAGTTACTGATGCTGCTGTTGTCTGATGATTACATGTTTCTCTCATGATGATTGGTGTACCAGAAGTCGGTGTTTGGCCAGGTGTAACTATCCTCGTGGAAGGTCTGGCCCATACTAGATAAGCACGCAGTTTCTTTCAGTGAAGTCAGTATGTAAATAAATCTTTGAGGGGAAATTTACCTCTGCCTGTAGCATGATGTGTCAGTTGGCTGCTGTGAATGATACCAGTATGATAACAATATTGAGCTGACTATAATACATGAAGGAGAAAAATTGTTACAATATTTCCAGTGATGCTTTTCTTCTGGTTTAAAGAATAGATAGAGTCTCTCTGTTTCTCCTCCTCCACTGATGGATATCTTCCCTGTGGTGCAAAGTAGAAAAAAGTGTATTTATTCATAACAGTCAAGCCATGATGACATGAAGATCTGTATTAATTTACTCTGTGAGAGATCTCTGCAAAACACAGAACTTTTTTTTTCATGCTTTTTAAAACATACACATTCTGTCTCATATCCTACAAGGCTGAATACCTGTGAACATCCATAGTTATCTTTCTTTGTAAAACTCCTTGCAGCTGAATTTCAATAACTACCTCTTCTGCAATGGAAATAAATATGGTAATTGCTTTTCATGAAAGTAGGTTTTCTCCTTTCCTGTGAGAATTTCTTTAACTTCCTATATTTCTGTGTTGTGTGTTATGCTGAATTTCTGTTTATGTCTTATTTAAACAGTTTTAAACCTAACAAATGATGCCGAAGAGGTATAGGTAAGTGTCATATCTCGTTCAGAATGTTACATGGTAATATTCTTCAGGAATGAGATTTCAGTTTCAACTACAGAATCACAGAATGGTTGAGGCTAGCAGGGACCTCTGGATATCATCTCGTCCAAACCCAGGTTCAAGTGGGGTCACCTAGAGCCAGTTGCCCAGTACCATGTCCAGATGTCTTCTGAATATCTCCAAGGATGGAGACTCTACCACCTCCCTGGCCAACCTGTGCCAGTGCTCGTTTACCCTCAATGGGAAAAAGTGTTTCCTGATGTTCAGAGGGGACCTCCTGTTTTTCAGTGTGTACCCACTGCCTCTGGTCCTGTCACTGGGCACCACTGAGAAGAGCCTGGCTCCCTCCTCTTTGCACCCTCCCTGCAGGTATTTTCTTTACACCCTCCCTGCAGGTATTTATACACATTGATGAGCTCCCTCCTGATCCTTCCCTTCTCCAGGCTGAACAGTCCCAGATCTCTCAGCCTTGCCTCCTAGGAGAGATGCTCCAGTCCCTTCATCCTCTTGGTGGCCCTTGTCTGGACTGTCTTCAGTGTGTCCATGTCTGTCTTGTACTGGGGAGCCCAGCACTGGACCCAGAACTCCAGCTGTGGCATCACCAGTGCTGAGTAGAGGGGAAGGGTCACCTCTCTTGACTTCTGGCAATATTTTGTCTGAGGCAGCCCAGAATACCATTCACCTTCTTTGCAGCAGGGGCATGTTGCTGCTTCATGATCAATTTGGCATCCACCAGGACCCCAGGTCCTTTTCTGCCAAGCTGCTTTCCAGCTGGGCAGCCCCCAGCCTGTGCAGGTGCCTGGGGCTGTTCCCCCCCAGGTGCAGGACTTTGCACTTCCCCTTGTTGAACTGCGTGAGGTTCCCATCAGCTCATTTCTGCAGCCTGTCCAGGTCCCACTGGATGGAAGCATGACCCTCTGGCTCATCAACCTCTCCTACCAGTTTGGTGTCATTTGCAAACTTGCTGAGGGTACACGCTGCCCCATCATCCAGATCATTAATGAAGATATGAAACAGTATTGGACCCCTGGGGTAACTGCTAGTTACCGTCCTCCAAACAGACTTTGTTCTACTGATAATCAATCTCTGGGCCAGGCCATTCAGCTGGTTTTCAGCCCACCTCACTATTTGCTCATCTAGCCCACACATCAGCAGGTTGTCTAGGCAGATCTCATGAGAGACACTTTCAGAGGCACTCCTGAAGTCCAGGTAGACAATGTCCACTGCTGTCCTCTCGTCTGCCATGCCACTGTAGAAGCTGATCAAGTTGGTTAAGTGTGACTTGTTCTTGGTGAAGCCATGCTTATGACCCCTGATGATTTTCTTGTCTGTCATGTGCCTGGAAATTATTTTAAGGATTAGCTGCTCCATGATTTTCCCACAGATCAAGGTGAGGCTGACCAGCCTGTAGTCCCCCAGGTGCTTCTTCTTGACCTTGTTGGAGATAGGGTGACATTTGGTTTTCTTCAGTCTTTGGGCGCTTCACCATAATCAATCAAAGATTATGAAGAGTACTCTCACAATGACATCTGGCAATTCCCTCAGCACTTGTGGGTGCATCCCATCAGGGTATGCTCTTATGTGTGTCTGATTTGCTTAAGTCTTCCCTGATCCTCTTCCACCAAGAGTACATCTTCCTTGCTCCGACCTTTCCCCCTGGTCGCTGGGGCCTGGGGTTCCTGAAGGACGGTCTTGCTAGTAAAGATTGAGGTGAAGAAGACATTCAGTACTGCAGCCTCTTCCATGTCCTGTGTCACCAGGTCCCCTGCCTCATTCAGCAGTGGTCCACATTTTCCCTAGCCTTCCTTTTGTCACCTGCCTACTTACAGAAACCCTTCTTGTTGCCTTTGACATCCCTGCCCAGGTTCAATTCTGTTTGAGCTTTGCTTTCCTAACCTCATCCCTACATGCTTGGACTGTCTCTGTTTTCTTCCCACATTATCTGCCCTTGCTTCCACCTTCTGCATGCTTCCTTTTTGTGCTCGAATTTTGCCAGAAGCTCCTTGTTCATCCATGCAGGCCTGCAGGCATTTTGGCCTGACTTTCTGCTCTCTGGGATGGACTTCTCTTGAGCTTGGAGGAGGTGATCCTTGAACATCAACCAGCTTTCTTGGGCCTCTTTCCCTCCAGAGCCAAATCCCACTGGACTTTTCCAAAGAGCTGTTTGAGGAAGGCAAAGTATGCTCTCCTGAAGTCTGGGTTGTCATGTTGATTTTTGCCCTCCTCTCAGGGTCCTGAACTCCACAATCTGGTGGTCATCAGAGTGATCAAATAATATTTCTGTAAGTGCATGAACTATTGTGCATTTGAAGATGTTAGGAGTATAGTATACATTGGAACCAAAAACGAAAAAAAAAATTAAAAAGCACTAGGGAACTTTCTGTGAATAAACAAAATACTCACTTGCGGGAACATTTAGTAAGTTGATTCTGTGAGAAACTGTCTGAGTGGCAGGGGAAAGTAGTATCCTACTGTGATTAATTCCTTGTAAAAAATATACATCAGAAATTGTCAGTTTATTTAAATATTTCATTTCATTCTGCAGAATGCTATGGTTAGGATCTAGTAGATTTTGCATGGTTCTACTTTAAAAACGAAACAAAAAATAAATAGCAAATACAAAGGATGACCTATATTACTTCAAAAAAAAAAAAAAAAAAAGGAAAAGAGGAAAACATTTCCACTGTTCCTCTTTGTCCCCTTGCTGTTAATTTTGTGTCTGTTATAGTGGCTTTTCATGGAAGAAATTTTCCGTCCAAGAGAACAAAGGAAGAATTTTGCAGGTTTAGTTTTTACCAGATTTTGACATTGTGTATGTTCTATCACATGTATTGCTACCTTCATAAGGATTTGAAAAAGCAGTACTACAGAAATCATGGTAGGAAAGTTTAGATTTAGATATTTAGATTGTGTTTTTGAAATGCAGTGATGTGGGAGTTTCTAGTGATGAGTTTGCTGTTAATTCAGAATCCAGCTCAGTCTGTTCACCTAAATCATATTTGAAATTAAGCTTGCATTTGAAAGATGTATTCATAGTAAATTCAATCTAAGAAGAATCTGAAGAATTCCTGATGTGGGTATAGGTGCCCTGGTTGTTTAGCACTGCATAATGCCAAATTCCCTGGAGATGATAGACCTATCTGCATATCTGTGTGTTATTGTCAGTGACTAGTGGGACACCATTTCTGAGAAACAGGAGGTTCTACAGTGATCAAAATACATGCATAATCTGGTTAATTCATAGTTTATAAGCACAGCTCCTAATTAATTAAAATAAAGTTAAAATTCTGTAATCTCCTGCTCCTTTCCCTTGGAAGACACTGTCTCTTAACACCACTGTTCTATCATAGCTGTGTGAACGCTCAGTTTGGTACTTGGCACGATGAGGAGGAAGAAGTGGGAAGATGGCTAGAGGAAATCAACCTCAAAGTTCTGATAAAAAGTTAAATGAGTTTCTCATTTGTAAACATTTGCCATTATTGCTGATTCATGACTTCAGAGGGGTTTCGGGGCATGATTCTCACAACTGAGTTAGTGTTCATTTTAAAAATCTAACAGTAGAGAGGTTTTGTCCCTACTTCTGGACTGTTTAAACTCAATCTGTGCTCTTATATTCATGTGGTCTCTTCCTTTTTGATGTGTCATCACCAGAACTTAATGGCTTTTAGTGTGAAAAAAAACTGCAAACACACAAACAAGTAATATTAAGTTGCTGCAGATCAACAAAATATCTATGGTAAAACATGCTATATGTATGAGAAGTTATGATAATGTAAAATGTATAAATTTAAAAAAAAATATTCCCTACTTATAGGAAATGTAGATAAAAACGTAAGAGGACACTCAGGAATTTTTGAACTATTTTTGAAAAGGGTTTTTTTGGCTATTTTGTACCACCTATGGATTTCTCATTCCTTTCTTCTGCAATTGAAAATACATTATCAAAACCAGGTTTGCCATTGGGTCACTGAGAAATTAAAATGATGAATTTGTGTGGTCTTTTGGTGTCAATAAAATAATTCACTGTCTAGTTATTGTTCTGTTTTTCAGTATTTTCAGGATTATTTTTTTCCCATCCAACTGGGCTATGTCTAAAGCTGCGCTTTTTATTTGGCGGAGTGGGAATCGTGAAGAGTTGGTAACCTTAGATTATCTATCTGACTTCTCCTGGAGTGGTTAAAGGACAAAGTTGACAAGATTCAGTGGACATTAGTTAGGCTAAAGTGTAATACCCTGTCTCTTGTACACAAAAGATAAATAGAACAACTGATAGAGTAAGCTTTGTGTTAAATTTGAAATGCCAGTAATATACAGTACCATTGCCATGACAGTGATGCATTGTGCTTCATAGTGCATTTCATTTGAGGAGCTGAAATAAGCTGTACACCATTATTGATGCAATTCTGTCACTGTAGTATAAGAGAAGTTACATTTCAATTTGTTAATTACATTATGTTATATGCTTTATCAGAAATCTCGTTAGTCAGACTGATAACTCTGTTCCAGTTGCCTGGCTTGGACTTGCAGAGAGTAATGTGTCTTATTGGGGCATAGTTATGAAATTACACTTAAGAAAATATTTTATAGAAAAGGCTTTTAGAGGATTTTAATGATAGGCTGAGCTGGGACAGCTTTACTTTTTAAGAATGACAGTGTTGCAGCTTTTAAGCAGATTTGATGGCATTGCTTGAACAGACGTTGTGATTTAGTAATTTTGAGAGAATAGGTTAAAAAAAAAAGGTGACCATGACACATATAATTTTTAGACCACGGTGTCTCCTACTTATGTACTTAAAGATAAATTGTTAGCAAAACTGTTGGCAGTCCTTTCTCTCCTACCTCATAATAGTTGTATTTAGAGCCTGGAGGCTCAATCAGCAGATGTTTATTGAATTTTATGGTTTGCCTCTGGGTAGGCTTTTCTACTTTTTTTTTCTGTGCCCGCAGTTCATTCTCTTGCCTGTCTTACAGCTTTACTAAATGCCATGTGTGTTCTCAGCTTTCATTAACCCGTTCTTTCAGCCCTCTTGCAGTTGGTAATTCATTGTTGCTGCCCTTGATGCCTTTGCTTTTTACACGTGCCCATCTCCCTTTTCTCTGTCTCTGTATTTAATGTTACACTACAAGACTGCGCACAGTCCTCTGGAGTGCTCATGGATAGTCTTCAGAAAAGGAAGAAGGAATCCTGCGTCTTGCAGGGCTGACTGCATGAGGCTGCAACTGCGTGGGGAAAGGGGCCGATCCTGTTGGCACAATGGCATGTTTCTGCCCTGTAATTAATTTGCGTGATGTTGTAGCAAATGAATAGTCACAATTCAGTGACTGTTAGTCAGTGTAATAACGAAATACAATGAGCAATAGTGCTAAGGCTAGCACAGACATGGGCAGGGTGACCCCAGGTGCTGTTGGCCCAGCCGTAATGCAGTGCTGTGCTTTGGCTCAAAACCACTCCTGGTTGTATTTAGATTTAGAGTTCCTCAGGATTACACAGGACTTAACATCCTAACAATAAAGTACGATTTCTGGAGAACTTACGGTTAAGTGTTTTGCCTTAGGAACTGCTTTTTTGCTGTAGAGTACTCTGACAAGTCAAGCTTCATCAGCAGATATTTGACGTTGCGTGGTTTTCCTGGAGAACTCACAAGTGCTGATGGCCAGGTTGAGTTTTGCTGAGATTCCAGTGTGTCAGATTACAATTTTTCAAATAGCTGTTTCTTTAGATTTTAATTTGGATTACTACTGTGCTGACTGTAACTGATAATAGGTTGTATGAGGACACCTTTACCTTTTCCCTGTGATCCCTCCCACAATTTTCTGAAATATGCTCCTCTTCAGTAACTTTCCTGCTGTAGCTTTTGAGAGCTGTCTGCATGTGGTTAGTTTTGGTCATTCTGAGCTAGATTCCAAATAGTCATTTGCAAATGTTGTATGTCTAGTAGTTCCCTAGCCCCAGTGCCATTACCATTTCTGCTCCGTGCCTACAGTCTCTTATGGCAGCTGAAACAGAGAAGAAAACATAACAGTGTTTTGATGTTATTCTACCAAATACTCTTGTTTTCTTATAAAAGAATAAATGGCTTTGAACTTTAACTTAGTTCTGTTCAGTCCAGTGGTCTACTAACTTCTCTTTAGCATTTTAATAGAAATTATGAAAAATAATTCATCTAGATAAACTGAGACCTTTGTGACCAGAGTGAGGTCATGGACGTTTTAGCATTGCTACACTCCTTAGTGGTACTAACCCAAGTGTTTTTCTTTCACTGCTGCTGCATTTCATGCATAAAATTTTATATGCAGAAAGATAAAGACCTTGCAACCTCCTAATTAGCAAATCTAATAAGTGGTACACAATTTATGGTTATGTGCCAAGTACGTTGATTATGATTATGAAGTCAATATAATAATGCAATATAATAATTGCAATATAATAATGCAATTTGTCAATATAAATCAAAATCTTCCTCATTTAGAGCAAATTTTTATAAGCCTTATGAAAACATTGCTTCTCACTGGGCTGAAATAAAATCAACTATGAAGGAAAAAGAGAATGCAAAGGACAGAGTACAGTTCTTTGATTGGTCATGTTCCAAGAAATATTTTTTGCAAGCCTGGCAGTACGTTCAAATTTTAATTGCAACATATCCATTTATAATTTGCAAACATAAAAATAATATCCTTTTTTTTGGGGGGGTGAGTCTGTTTTTGTCAAAGTGCTTTTAAAATGGAATAAAGTGCAGTCCTAAAGCATCTGAAAGCTGCTGTTTCTATAGTACTGCTGAGAGGGTTCTGTCTGGTTTTGGCAGATAGAGTACTTCTGTCTAAGACTGGGTGACATTAAAAAGGTAATTAATTGATGTTGCTTGATCAATAGTTGCTAGCAAAAAATATTGATTGTCTTAGTAATAGACTAATAAAGATCACGTGATTTTGTGTTAGTTGGGTAGATAAGGATTTACAAGCATTTTTCCTTGCAACAATTTTATCTTTTCTCCTTTATTTCTCACTTCCATTTGAATTCTTAAGCTTTTCTTGGATTCATGTTGCTATGTTTGAGAGGGAAGTTATTTCTTTTCCATCAGAACCTTATTCTTGAACCTGATTTTTTATAACCAAACAAGGCAGTGCCGATACTAGCATTTTTAAGCACTCTGTCATACTAATATAACCTACAAAGAAAGTTATCAGAGCCACCAGAACAACAGGGCTCACAACGTCTTCTGGTTTGCTGACAAGTACTATGCACTTACAAAGCTGCTATTGCAGTTAGGAACCCTGATAGGCAATGGCTGAATTTTAGTATCGCAGTGCATATTCAGTGGGTCCTAGACTGCAGTTCAGTGACACAGTAAATTTGACTTCAAGAGCCGCATAGAGTGTAGAGGGGAGAGAGAGGGAGCGAAAAGGGAGAGGGAGAGGAAGGAAACAAGGAAAAATTTGTACTCGTTGTTTGGAGTTGTTAAAAATACTTTGATGTGTTCATTTTTTGCCAGCACGCTTCATACCAGGTCAGGTAAGGCCTGAACTACCTTACTTTTATGCCCGATTGTCTGTTGTCTGTGCTCCAATAGTCAGTATAAAGGTACAAGCTGGTATAAATGCTGTTATCATTCCTTCTGGATTATTCATTGGAAATACAGACATGTGAGCCTGTCCAATACAGATGGAATTTGTTCTGCTAGGGGTCTGGTGGTGTTGAGATACGGTTTTAATAACTGCGCTACCACCGTCTAAGCAGTAGCGTTTAGACATCTAGAAAGTACAGAAACAGGGCAGGGGAGGTGGGCACAGAGGTGCTTGAGCTCAGTGCTCTGCTTCCAGTGTTGCATTGCTGTAAGGGCAAAGTATGGAAGGAGATAAAAATCATAGTAGAAGGTGCTCTTCCTACAGATAATCTCAAAAATTTCTGCTATTTTTTCACAGAAGACTGGAGGATAGAGCTATATGGAGAAGGCAAGCTTCAAAGAGAAGCAATTATAGAAGACAGTAGTTTTTTTTACGTATTCGGACTCGTGTGTTAACACAGTAAAACATTAAAAGAAGCTAACATTTGAGGATATGACTAATCTTGCAAATGATCAATGTTTACTGAGGTGGGTTTACACATGTTCTTAGTGAGTTTTTACATGAAAACTGAAGTTACCAGTATGAAAACAATTCCTATTTTTATTAAAAAGCTTGATGAAGATTTTAGTACAGCTTTTTCGAAGTGTTCCGTGGCTGAATGAAAACCGGACTAGTGTCATGTGATTCTCTTGAAAAGTTTTTACAAGTGTTGGGAAACATTGTACAACTTTTTGAAAACCGTTTCAGAAAAAGATGTTGTTTGTAATTTGGGGAAAAAAAAATCAAAAGTAGTCCCATTTTCCACTTCATCAAAGCTTGTGAACTGATTGACTGTGGGTGGAGTCCATACACAGAGAAAAAATACATTTTAAATTCCTTTAGGAAAAGGCAAATCAGTGTACTGAAGCTGAACACAAGTGAAAGATAACTGCTTTCCTTCTGGGTCCCAAATGACAACATATATGATATATTACAGAGCTTTGTGATGCGGTAGCTGCAGGACATGAGCAAAACCACATGGGAATTTAATATCCTTGAGCCTTCTAAAGCTGCAATCCAGTCAACTGTTGTTTGTGCCATATAGCTTTCAAGAATTACAGCAGAATTCTTTGGACCTTTTTTAATGTGTAAGATTCTTGGCATGAATTCCAGTCAAGGTGGAGCAGAAAGCCATTAGAGACAGCAGAGATTCCAAATGGCTAATTGTTTTAAAAGGAAGAGCAGTAAGTGCATGTAGTGTATTTATACCAGGGCAAGGGGAAACTTGGTGATCCCTCCCTTCCCATGCTTAATTTAATCAGAAAAGAAATTACTCTTATTTGTGTCTATTTATCTACCTTTACAGGGTTGTTCTCAGCATTACTTAGTGTTTGTACAGTGTTTTGAAAACACAAAACACTGTGTATCTTCTACATATCATTTACCCCTTTAAAACATCACATGTATTGGAAAAAAAGATAGCTGTTTTTTATTTAAGTTAGGAGAGGGTCCTCTGTAGAAAAACTGTTTGCTGATGGAAAAAACCAGACATTGTTTGGATTTTTTTTTTTATTCTTTTTAAGCTAAACTATTTGCAGAATCATATTTTGAGAAATGAGGCTGACACATTCTGCTCCGAAAGTATCTGGATTTCATTTTTTCATTTGTTGCACAATTGATTTGAACCTCCGGAGTCTGGCCATTTGTTTCTCGTAATCTGTTGGTCAGTAATATTCTAGCTTTGTCCTCACCTTGTTGTAGTCTAAATGGACCGCTGTACTAACTTTTTTGGCTCTTGGAATATTTTATCTTGGGGCTTCAGCAGCCTCTCTAAAATGTTTCCCCCCATTCCCTTTTCCCCTGCCTCCAGTTTTGAATATATGGGGAATCCAGATTTTTTGAGCAATGCCATGCACTATTTCTGTTGCTGTTGTACCCATATCTTTTCCTTTGTTAACAGTGTGATACTAAATACGTTTTTCCCCATGTTTTTCTTCATGTTTTCCTACTCCTTTGAGCCCAGCTTTCTCTGGCAGTTTTCCAGAGAAAAGGATGTTGTTCCCCCAAAGGATTACTTGAATTATAATTTAAAACGTGACCATCTCAGGGTCTGTTTCTTTGTATCAAAATACTGGTCTTTGTTAGACTGAACGCACTAGAGAACATGTCTGACATGTCTGAAGTCTTACAGCCACCGTGAAAGTGGGTAGGATTAATTTTTTAAAAAGGCCCCTCTCTACTTTCTACCCATTCTCATCTCATTAGTTTCTGGTCTTTTCTGAAGACTGATCATTTGACCTATTAAACAAATACGCTGTTTCACTGTGGTAGTAATAATAATCTAAAAGCAATTACTTGGGCAGCTGTCCGAAGGGCTCTGGTATTTTGAAAACCTTATCTGCTATGAATCATGGAGCAGACTTGGCTGTTATTGAAAATCCAGACTGCCCAGTGTTCCAAAGTAATTTTCTGTCTGGCATCTTCTCAACAGGGCATAGCTATCAACGAAGCAAGAGAGATGGCAGTAATTAGACCAAGTCCTTATCTCTGCTCTGATATGTAGCTAACAATAAAGGATGTGGGAAATAAATGTACTCATATTAATGCATCCGTTTATACAGCATGTCTTTAAAGCAGGTAGCTGTACAGGAGAGTTTTCACTCTCATAGTAGATTTTCGCAGATTTTAGATTTTCTTTTTAAAGAATTAGCTTTCTCATAAACACAGTGTTTCCGTGTTTCTCTCTGATTTAAATTATATTGTTTGATAATAGCGTACTTCTGTAGCTTTGGCTGAGGTTCTTAGGATAAGAGTCTTTAACTCTCGGGCACATGATCTCTCCTTGGCACTTGGTTCTCTGGAAAAGTTTGTTTTATTAATGCCTATTTAATCTCAAATCAATCAAGAATTTATGTTGCATTGAATCTTGTCCAGGTTTTATCTGTGCCTCATGGTTACATCATGCTTTCTTGACTACAGCAAGTTCACTGTCTTGATAAAGCAAAGATTTAAGGGAGCTACTCTCCCCTGATGACTCATCTCCTGAAGAAGAACGAAAGAGTTTAACACAGGAGTCAATTATTCTTTAACAGACAGTGATTGGCCTTGATGGAGGTGAAAGCTGTGGATGAAATAAAACAAGAATGTGAAGCTCATTTCATAAAAACAATCCTGGTATAATCAGCTTGGCTTTCAGGGGTCAGGGGTTTATACAAGTCATGAGGAGTCATAATTTACACAAACCATGTCTTTCTTATCGTATTGACTGTATCTTTTAAGAGCCCTAATTATGCAATGCAAGTAATCATCAGGGGAGTTTGGGTTTAGGGTATATATTCAAAGTAATTTTTTTTTTAATTGCTAGAGCTTTGTCTTACATACTTTGAGTAAGTGCAGTAGTAAATGCTTAATTTAAAGGAATGCTGTCAACCAGAAACATACTCCTTTTTTATTTTTTTTTTTTTTTAGTTGACTGGAGCCTCAGAGACTATGCCAATTTCCTTGCCAGCATTGTGATTTCATGGCCACTCTGCTTTTTGCTTTTTTCAGGGTGTTTTTCTTTCCAGCAGACAATAAGAAAAATGATTATTTTATAATAAGCTTAGTAAAATATGTAAAATGTAGACTGCATGGAGTTAACTATTTTCCACAAGTAATAATGAATCTTCATAGCTCTGGTGTTGTGCCCTCTTTTTTTTTTTTAATTTAGGGATTTTCTGAACCTTCTCAGCATTCAGATTCTCGATTCTTTTGTTATAATATACTACATTCCCTAGTTAGCTGAAACTCCGGTTTCGAATGTGCCATGTTGAGGAGCTGACAGACAAGCTCCCGCACATCCTGCTGCAGCTGTCTGAGAGGCTGCCAGTCGCCAGCTGTCTGCAAAACCTCGGCTGGAGGCTGCTCTTTCCAACAGATGTCTCTGCTTTAACTTTTCTCAGTATAAAGCCCATCTCCTTTTGTTTTAAATCCCCCTTAATTAGGAGTATTGCCCTCCCTTTAGCGAAGAAATTCAGGTAGGACATCCAGAAGTGTTTAAGCTCACCACTGCTGGGAATGCTTGGTCTGCCATTGATGTATGAGACGTCAGTGTCCTGTGACACCCCATGGATAATATAATGATTTCTGCTCTTGCTTTAATGCAGCCTGGCTGGTCTATCATGAACTCTCAACTGAATCTTAGATGACCGTTCTTTCTGAAAGGATTCTCCAGTTCAATTTCGTCCATGCTCTCCCTTCACGTAGCCTGGCGGATAGTTTTACAACACATGCTGCTGCTCTCCTTTGCTTTCTTTGCTTCTTTCCACAAACAGTATGCATCCTTCAATATCTGTGTTCAACTCATTGTTTTCCTGTAGTGCCTGTTAGCTGTATATGCTGTGGATGCATAAATGTATAGACTTGCCAGTTGTTCCCACTTATGTCCTCCAAGTCCTAGCTGTGTTCTGCAGGCACAGCTCAGCTGCTGTGAGCTCTTGCCACACTGCACAATGCTCTTTTGCGTTACAAAATGTGGCCGTTGACGTGTAAATTAGTGGCTGCCCGAGGTCAGCGGCTGACTCTTGTGTTCTTTGTTTTAAAAAGCAGTATCCTGCCACTGACTGCATTGAAATTGGGAGCAAACTTTCCCTGCAGCATGGAACAAACTTTCAGTAGCATTTTCTGAATATCACTGCAGCAGCTGATATTGATGCCATGACAAATTCACGGAACAAAAGTAATCTTTACAAATATATCTGACAAGTTGCTCAGTACTAGGAAAGACTTTAAATGTATCTTTAAAAAAAAATCCCAGAAACAATCCTTGCATTTTTTCAATAAATAAATTTTTAATATTTATATGTGTTTCTGTGTCTGTAAGCATATTTTAAAATACTTTCAGGCAAGACATTAAACAGTACTTTCTTGTACTGTTTAGTTCTTGTATTGATGATTGGATCTTGCAATACTACTGGTAACAGTGTATTATCTTGGTGTTGCTTGCTATGAACTTGGGTCTCGGGAAGGGTCCATTTCTTTCCTCTTCTAAGTACCTATTTGATCAGGTTTAAGGGAGCAGCTGGAATGCATTGAGCTTGGCCCGGGGGCAAATGAGGAACGAGTTGAAAGCTTGTGGGTTAGAATTAAGGGACAGGCTCACACAGGTGACATTACGGTGGGTGTGTACTACAGGCCACCTGACCAGGAGGAGGAGGTTAATGAGGCCTTCTACAGGCAGCTGCAAGCAGCCTCACAATCACAGGCCCTGGTTCTCATGGGGAACTTCAACCACCCTGACATCAGCTGGGAAGACCATACAGCTAGGCAGGCGCAATCCAGGAGGTTCCTACAGAGCATCGATGATAACTTTCTGATGCAAGTGGTGGAGGAACCAACAAGGAAAGGCGCTCTGCTGGACCTTGTGTTAACAAACAAGGAGGGACTGGTGGAGGATGTGAAGGTTGGAGGTAGACTCGGCTGCAGTGACCATGAAATGGTCGAGTTCAGGATCCTGCGTGGAGGAAGCAGGGCAATAAGCAGGATCAAAACCTTGGACCTCAGGAGGGCTGACTTTGCCCTCTTCAAGGAGCTACCGGGAGGAATCCCTTGGGCCAGGGCTCTCAAAGGCAGGGGGGTCCAAGAGTGCTGGTTGCTTTTTAAACGTCACTTCCTCCATGCTCAGGAGCAATGCATCCCCCTGAGAAAGAAATGGAGCAAAGGAGGCAGGAGACCTGCATGGTTAAACAAGGAGCTTCTAGTGGAGATCAGGTGGAAGAGAAAGGTCCATGGAATGTGGAAAGAGGGACAGGCCACTTGGGAAGAGTACAGGAACGTGGTCAGAGCGTGCAGGGATGCAACGAGGAAGGCCAAAGCCCACCTGGAATTGAAGCTGGCAAGGGATGTCAAAAATAACAGAAGGGCTTCTTCAACTACATCAGCAGCAAAAGGAAGGCTCGAGACAATGTGGGGCCGCTGCTAAATGAGGCGGGTGTCCTGGTGACGGAGGATGCGGAGAAGGCAGAGCTACTGAATGCCTTCTTTGCTGCAGTCTTCAGTGCTAAGACTGGCCCTCAGGAATCCCAGGCCCTGGAGGTAAGAGAAGAAGCCTGCAGAGAGGACGACTTTCTCTTGGTCGAGGAGGACTGTGTGAGGGATCGCTTAAGCGATCTGGACACCCACAAATCCATGGGCCCCAATGGAATGCACCCACGAGTGCTGAGGGAGCTGGCGGATGTCATTGCTGAGCCACTCTCCATCATCTTTGAGAGGTCCTGGAGGACAGGAGAGGTGCCCGAGGACTGGAGAAAGGCCAATGTCACTCCAATCTTCAAAAAGGGCAAGAAGGAGGACCCAGGGAACTACAGGCCTGTCAGACTCACCTCCATCCCGGGAAAGCTGATGGAGCAGCTTATCCTGGAGGCCATCATCAAGCAAGTGGAGGAAAAGAAGGTTATCAGGAGTAGTCAGCATGGATTCACCAAGGGGAAATCATGCCTGACCAATCTAATAGCTTTCTACGATGACATGACTGGCTGGGTAGTCGAAGGGAGAGCTAGACTTCAGCAAGGCTTTTGATACAGTCTCCCATAATATCCTCCTAGGGAAGCTGAGGAAGTGTGGGCTGGATGAGTGGTCGGTGAAGTGGATTGAGAACTGGCTGAATGGCAGAACTCAGAGGGTTGTCATCAGTGGCGCTGAGTCTAGTTGGAGGCTGGTAACAAGGGGTGTCTCTCAGGGATCAGTACTGGGCCCAGACTTGTTTAACTTCTTCATCAACGACCTGGATGAAGAGTTGGAATGTACCCTCAGCAAGTTTGCTGATGACACCAAACTGGGAGGTGTGGTAGATACACCAGAAGGCTGTGCTGTCTTTGAGTGTGAGCTGGACAGGCTGGAGAGTTGGGCAGAGAGGAACCTGATGATGTTCAACAAAGGCAAATGCAGGGTCCTGCACCTGGGGAGGAACAACCCAATGCACCAGTACAGGCTTGGGGCAGACCTGCTGGAGAGCAGCTCTGCAGAGAGGGACCTGGGTGTCCTGGTGGACGACAGGTTAACCATGAGCCAGCAGTGTGCCCTGGCTGCCAAGAAAGCCAATGGGATCCTGGGGTGCATCAAGAAGAGTGTGGCCAGCAGGACGAGGGAGGTTGTCCTTCCCCTCTACACTGCCCTAGTGAGGCCTCATCTGGAGTACTGTGTCCAGTTCTGGGCGTCCCAGTTCAAGAAAGATGAAGAGCTACTGGAGAGAGTCCAGCGGAGGGCTACGAGCATGATGAGGGGACTGGAACATCTCTCCTGTGAGGAGAGGCTGAGGGAGCTGGGCTTGTTCAGCCTGAAGAAGAGAAGGCTGAGAGGGGACCTAATAAATGCTTATCAATATCTAAAGGGTGGGTGTCAGGAGGATGGGGCCAGACTCTTCTCAGTGGTGCCCAGGGACAGGACAAGGGGCAATGGGCACAAACTGAAGCACAGGAAGTTCCGTCTGAACATGAGGAAGAACTTCTTCCCTCTGAGGGTGACGGAGCCCTGGCACAGGCTGCCCAGGGAGGTTGTGGAGTCTCCTTCTCTGGAGATATTCAAGACCCGCCTGGACAAGGTCCTGTGCAGCCTGCTGTAGGTGACCCTGCTTCGGCAGGAGGGTTGGATAGATGACCCATAGAGGTCCCTTCCAACCCCTACCCTTCAGTGATTCTGTGATTATGTGATCAGCTGTTTTAACAATGATTTTCCAATAGTCGGTGGTATAATGGTGATTCAATCTGACAGATATGGCAACTAAACCCTGTCTTTGAATTCAGAAGAATCATACCATGCGTTTCTCTGTGTTGGTCACAGTTTGCATGTTGCTTTGAGGCTCCACAAGCTGTTCCACAGACTTCTATAACCATGTACAAATAAAACGTTCTGTTCTCTGAGATTTTTGAAGTCTTGGTAGACAAAATGTTAGAAATTTACTTTAATGCATCTAAGGTTGTAATAGATAAACATAAAGTGAAACTGTAATACTTATGCGTCCCGTTTATTTCACTGGTAGGCTAATCTGAGACTTTAAGGATGTGGTATTGTGCCAAGTACTGCCAGCATTTGCTGAAGTTAAAGTTTATCAAAAAACTTGATGTTTTGGTCAGTCCACCATCTCTTGCCTACTGTACTGAAAGGAGTGTGTGCTAATGCCACCTTAGTGTAAAATATCTTGATGGAGTCAGAGCACAGGTAAACACAGGAACATATAGGATATAGAACACATAGGACACCATAGTTTAGAAGGAAGTTGCCGAGGTTCTGGCAGTGTCCTCTGCTGACTCTGCACAAAGAATGGCAGCCTGTGGCAGAAGGGACAGCTGGAGAGCGGTAGCTTCATAAAAAGCTTCCACAACATCTTGTCCGAGTCTGTGAAACCAAGTTCTCTGCTAATGTCTCTCTTTGGTTGTGTTGCTGGGAAACTGCAAATGCCATGCTGAGGGACTACATGCTCTGTTTATACACACACTTGCAAAGATATTGTGGTTACTGATGCAAGTGAAGTGCTCTCAGGTACAGTTTTCTAGCTCTTACGCTTGTTATGAGAGGCTTAATCCTGGTACACATGCATTCTTTTCTTGGGTCTTGTCTATGTCAGTGGGTTTGCTGGCTTTCTGAATGGATGTGTCACTAAGTATGCAGCATAATTATTCTTAGTCTTCTTGCCAATTTAACTGGAGATGTGTTAACATCTTTGGCAGTTCAGTTATAATAGCTAGAAACATGCTTTCTCTTTGCAGTTTGCTGAGGTGGGTGTGCTATCAAAACTCCTGAAGTGTAGACCTGATGCGGAATTCCTGTTTATTTCCTGTACATGAATGAGGAATGCAAAGTTGTGCTCCAACTGTACGTTACTTGACAGTGCAGAAGAAAACATTGATACCACAGGAAGAACCCCCTTAAAGCAGCATCAATCAGTTTCTGCAACATATCACTCTTTGTTATTGTTGTTGTTCTTTTTCCCTTCTGTGTAAATTGTGCCAGATTTTCTGGAAATATTTACATGGAGACTGGACATTCTGTGAAAGCTTGGTCTGTGCTAAATGCAGATCTTTTTTGCGCTTTGGAGTTTTATGTTTACAGTACCTCTCAGCACCTAGAGAAGTATGTGAAGGAAGCTTGATAATATGTTTAAGGAGACTGATTACAAACAGACTGCTAAAGTAGCAAAGGCCTAGGTGCTTTTACCCCTCTTTTTCTACATATTGGCATGCCCAGCACCTTAATATGAGGACAGAAAATTTTCTTTAAACGAAGAATGAAGTAGACACCTTATGGAGTGTTTTGCAAAATGCCTTACAAACACAAACTGAATGTGCTTAAAATAAAAGCTGTTAGAGAACCTATGAATTGATACCATAGGTACCGTCACAGCTGCTGTACTCTTAGCCTGGCAAGCAAAAGTCCGGGTTTACCTTAAAGCATAGCATCCCCAAGCTATTGGCTACTTTTTGCACATAACTTTTTGTCACTTGCTTTAGAATTTGTCTCGTATCACCTGGCATGAATTTTTTTATTAGTTTCCACAAATCAGAATAGAAACTTCTCTTGTTCAGTTGAATTGTTATTTTTACAGCCAGCTTCTGTTGGTAGCAGAAGAAAGAGCAGTAAAGTATTCCCCGTGCTTTTGCTACTTGGTGACACCCTTCATACCACACCGTTTGCTCCCCAAGGACCACTGTGCAATACGGGGCAGAGAGACTCCGTGAATGGGACTGCACATCAGACCCAATAGTACCTGGATCATGGAGTCTGCAGCCTTGCTCTGGAGAGTAAAACCCTCTTCAGATCTTTGCTGCAGAGTTAAGTGTTGACACAAAGTGTCATGATTTCAAATGTTCATAGTACTTTGATGCAACAAAGCTCTGTTCCAGATGGAAGTCCTCAAACTCATCTCTGAAGTGTCTCAACCAGGTGAACTTTTTGTCTGTATGTTAACTTATGGTTCTTTTCTTGTGCCAAGTACCCTTGCCACTAGAAATGTCTCAGATCTATTTAAATGAACAGAAAAAAAATCCATTATCTAGCTCATATTATCAAATAAAATACAGATAATAGAGCTCACAAAATTATTGTAGGGAAATGGTTTCTAAAACACATAGAACCATCTGCTTTAAGTAAGCCATTTCCTAAATAGCATAAATTTATTATATCAGCATTTAATAAATAATGGTTTGGGGGTTTATTTTTTTAAAACACAACAATGGCTTCAGTTATGTGCATTCTATTCCAACAGAAAAAGTTAAGTCTGTAGGTTTTATTTACTTACTTTTTACGGTCCAGACATTCGCTTTGCAAGTATGCAGCATTTCTGAAAATAAGTTCTTCTAGTCACCAACAGACTTAATTCATACTACTGTGATGTGGTTATAACATCTGCCAGTCAGAAGCAGGGTGCTTATTGCAGTGAACTAATCCCTGTCTACAGCAGATTCCTGAGGCTTAGAAGTTAATGGCATGAATAACTTAATTCTTTTCAGAGTAGTGTTAATATTTTCACTTTCTGAAGGTAGCAGGAGGATTGAGTAGCTCATTCCATTGGTACATTGCTTTGAGAGTGTCTGCGGAGTAACAGACTGCTCTATTAACGTTACTCTGTAGCTTGCTCTTTTATAAAAAACACTGTATTTGGAAAAATAAATAAATAAATTTTGGAAAAAAAAAAAAAAAATTGTGGGGACTGTTTTTCCCTTACAGGCTTTGCCACAAACTGATCATGAAGATCATGAGATGCTCTGAAGGTTTTCAGTCATCTTGGAAATATCCTTACAGGAGTTAAATACTATGCTCCTTTTATACTTTGAATATCCTGTCCAATAAAAAAGGCCTAAGGTCACCTAGTTTTGGGGACTTCTCTGTGTTATTTAGTCCTTAAATTATGTTTTCAGTATTTCCATTTATTATGGAGACTCATAGGTACTCGTATGTAATTGTTTATTCTTGAATACCAATTTCCAGCTGTCCTGTTTAATGTAATACAGATTTCAGTAAAAAGATCACTAAAGAAGTGTACACTTCAACAGTTGCTGCCCTGAGTTGATACTAAGCTCTGGGATTGTACAATGCATTGTACATAAGGACTGCATCTTAATTTTCCTCTGTCTTGCGGTGTTTGTAACATAATAAGGAAATCAAAAGTACAACAGAACCATGTGATAAAAATAGTATTATTAAATCATTTATCCCTTTGGAATTTTAATTTTAAAACAAGTAGTAGGAATTATTGCCTGGCTTGGGAGGGAGTTAAAGTTGCACAGTTATATCCCTAAAATGACTTGTTTTGGCTTAGAATTGAACTAATTTATCTAAGTAAAAATAATATGGTAATTTTATGCATCATAATATCTATTTTTACAGCCATGAATATACATTTCATTCTCAGAGAAACCCTGAGGAATTGCCGGTTTGCAAATAGTGAAACTGAGCTATAACATGTCAATTATGAAATTGTTCCTACTCATCTAATTTTTGCTACTCTGAAGTTAAACACTGCTGCCAGTGATATGCCATTGCTTAGTTCTCACCACAGAATTGCCATTGATTCTGTAAATAGTTTTAGTCAAATTGCTCAGTTTTTGCTTCTGAATTCCCTGTTTTTTCATGCACACAGTATTTTTGCAGTTGATATTTTTCCAGAGATACTTTCCTTTTATCTTTATGTTTAAGTGCAAGCATCTACATGTGATTTTTTTTTTTTTTAAAAACAAACTTAATTAAAACAAACAAGGGAGGAACACAGGTTAAAAGCAGTAGTGTAGAATGAATATTAGAACTACTCCTTCCATTTAAGTGCAGGGTGTTCTCTGGGTTTTTTATTTGCTGTTATTTATATTTTTCCTGCTGCTAAAATACCACTGAATATGCAAAGTGGATACTGGAGAAAACACTGTGAACTCCAAGCTGTGATCACATGAAGCTTACAAGAAAGCTCATGGATTTCTGTCACTGTTTTTTTTTTAATCTGTTGCTTAGGGAAGCAGGCATCAGGTATAGTTTAACCAAAAGCAGGAGGAAAAAAGGAAGGACAGGACAGGTGGAAGGGAAATTTCATCCTTTACATCTCACATCTAGTTCAAGATTGTGTACAGTTTGTAGAGCTGAGCTTTTCAGGTACTTTGTGTTCCAGTTCAAGCCACCATCCGTGCAGTCAAGTATGTCTGACCTTCAGCCAAAGCCTAGCAAAACAGACCAACGTGATACCAACCTGTACTTGCAGGTAACAAGGGTAGTTGTGTGTTACCTCTGACTGTGGTTTGCAGTGCACGAAGAGCAGCAGTGAGAAATATAGCACTTCTAAGGAAAAAGAATTTGCAATTGGAGGAAGGAGCAAAAAACGTGAGACTACAGGATACGTGAAAACACTGTCATGGTCTGAATGGGCTTAATTGTTAATAATGTGCCTGAGTCTTCAGCTGATGGAACAGCAGAAGAGTAGGAGAGACAAATATGTATCTATCCTCTTAGAGCTGAATCCATTTAGTTCATAGACCGGAGTCCAACACAATTGTGAATGAGAATATATTTCACGTTAACAAAATAAAAGTGTAGGAAAAACGGGGAAGAGGCATTCCCATTAGAAGCATGCTCACATAAGGACTTACACTGACAAAACTGTAGTGCTTTATTGACAGACTATATAGTTGCATTGTCTATTACTGTACGTCATCCTCTATTACTTGGTCTTGGACAAGAGGTATACTGTGTGTATAATGTGTAGTTCTGCCCCCCTGCCCTTGTGGATTTCAGTTATAAAATTACACACACACACACACACACCCTGCTAAAGAAGCCCAATCCTCACATCAGTGATCTGGCTTGCTACTGTGATTTTCAGGTATTTAGGTGATTAAATTAATTGCACATTCCTTGGAGGAATCTGTACCTCATTCTGTGAAGTGTGCTTTATATGCCAAGAAGCACTAGCCGGGGCCTTCCAGATAGGAATCTCTGTATGCTGTAGTAGTCCCTATTGTAATTTAAAATCAATGCGGTATTCCTTTACAGCTGAGTTTTAGGGAAGAATCTATGGAAGCTAAATATCTAAATCCCAGGGAAATCAGTTTGTACTCTGAAAATGGAAAACTCCAGTTTCTATTTCTGGAGGCAGATTCCAAGATTGTCTCTAAATCTGTGCAAAACTGTAATTCTGTTTCAAGTAAGCTTTCTTCAGCATATCTTTTCAGTTCAGAGAAATGTTTTAAGCTTCCTTGTGATGTTTGAGGGAGGTACCAATACAGTCGAATATTAACCTCCATACGTAAACAAAAAGGAAAGGTGTTGCTGAGTATGTGCTCTGCTTTTTTTCATGTAGCAATTTATAGCTACTAATACATAAATAGCCAGGGTGCTAATTTAGTGGCCTAAAATACCTGAAGTTAGATGGCTAAATATACTTTTAGTATATGTGTCTAATAAAGTCACAAAAAACAGTAAGTCAAGTCAGCTTCCCTCCTTTTCTTAATTTAGTTCTTCAAATAGCAGCCTATCCCAACAGTTAGTAGGAGGGATGCTGATGATGGTCTTCTGTATTCTTTCAGGCATTCCTCAGTCCTCTCAAATCTGTTTTCTAATTTGTCCACATGAAGAATATTTTAACTTTTGAGCCATTGAATAGTTCAAAAAGATACCGCTTCACACCTGAGGTGTTGAAGTTTTTCTCTTCTGCCAGAAGGGCTAGTGGTAGATGTAAATGAGTGTTTTAATTTCTTTGGCATTTTTAAAATTTCTGTAGATTCTCTCCATATCATGTTTCAGATGACGATCAAAGAGGTAAAGTAATGCCGTATACCTTTGCTTGGCATTGGAGAACCCTTTAACTATATTTTTTGGAAGTCCATGTTAAGCAATTTGACCTCAGAGCTTGGTCTCTCATTTAAGGAATAAACACAGCAGACTTGTTTTTCCGTACTCTCCTGTGTGTGCGGTGTGTTAGCTAGTTACTGGTTACCAGTTGTGTGCCAGTCTGGCTTCAGTGTGCCTGGGACATCTGAAGCTGGGAAAGTTCCAGTGGCGGCAGCAATTTCAGTTCTGGTTAGTGCCAAGTCCTTTTTTTTAACAGTCCTTCCAGGCGACTTAGGTGAACAACAACTTCAACAGTATTTCCATGCAAGACACACTGCCTAGCTAAAAGAGCTGTCATACTCTGGGGCTGCTCAAGCTAGCAGTTTCTGGAAAACAGCTTAAGAAAACAGTCCCATTTGAAAAAAAAAGTTGATGACATCTAATGTACGTGTGAAAAAAAAATTGTATCTACTATTATCTAGAGTGCTGTAATTAATTAACACCCTTGTGATGAAAGGAAGTAGAGTTATTCCCATACTATGTGTGAGAAAACAGTAGGAGCTTGTCCACACAGGGCTGTTTTGCAGTTGTGCTGTTAGCCAGTGCACTGCTGTATTTAAACAGCTGTAATTACACTGGTAGAATTCCCTGAGTGTGACTCTCCTCTGAGTAAAAATATGCCCTTTTTCTGGTTTGAGGTGTACAGCTTTGGAAGCAATTTGAACTGAGCCAAAAAAAGAAAAATAACACCAACTTTGTGGCTAAATACAAAATAAGACGAAATACACAGTAAGTTGTACTCAGTAACTACAGTGTTTTAAACATTTCCCTCATCCTGTATAGCTTTCCTGGCTAGACAAGCCTTGAATAGGTTAGTAGTGTGCTTGTGTCACTCTTTGTTCTGCTTGTTAATACTGTATTACTGTTTCTTTGTGTCCATCTGTCTGCTCCCTGTATCATTTCTACACATCTTCTCGGTATTTTGCTTGGCCTAGAGGGTTGCTTTTGCAGAAGAGTTCATACATCCAACGGTAGTGTAAAAGCAGATCTAAGAGCAGTAGTCTGACCTGTGTCACCTTTATTACAGGATGTATAATATTTATTTGTATTAATGTTAAATGTTAAATACAATCCTATTAACATTTAGGTGAAATGTGAAATATCCATGTGGAAAGCTCTGCAGCTCAAGTCTAACCTGTTAGATCAAACCTACTCCCATGCAAAAGAATCTGCTGCAGACTGAGCGAATTCTGCTCGTATTATAGAACAGGGAAAAAAAATGGAAAAAGAGAAGACATTAAATGCAGTAGGAATTGTGTCTTAATCTATTTTTCTGCATTTCTGTGGGTATTTTGGTCATATGGCTAGGTTAAGTCAACTCAAGTGTTCTTCTTTGCAATCTGGTGTAGCTGGCATTTTTGCTTTTGTTTAGAAGATGCAGATATTTTTTTATGGTTTCTTGATGACCTTGGAAATTACATCAACTGGAAACTATACATTGCACATGGAATGATCTAGAAAATTACCTGTTCTGTATCTCTGACAGTTTAAGAGTGCTTCATAATGTATATTTTGTTATACAATCTAGCTACGTGCTTCCCAAGTGTTGGAGTCTTTAGCATTTTCTTCAGGAGGTGATTACACAACTCTTCTGAATTTTGTTGTCAGGAACTCCTTTTTTTAAGCTTTAAGTATTCTTTGTTTTACTCCAACATTCTTACATTTACCTTCTTTTAACTCTCTGCATTTCTGGTTTTTTGTGTGCAGAAGAGAAATGTGATTTTTCTTTTTTTAATTGCAACAATGATGCTAATTTGAGTGCAGTAGCCAAATTTTCAAGTTAGTAACTTGAAAATTCAGCTGCCAGGTAGTTCTTCCTGGACAATCATTAATTCCCAGTCTTCAAACTGATTTCCTCATTTCTTTTTCTTTCTTCTTTCCACCCTGAACATGGTTAAATTACATGGTTGCTTAGGTAGGTTTACATACTTAGTAACAATTTGTAGTAGTAAGTTAATGTTAACCCAAGTACTATTCAGCAGAGTAACCTTTGTCTCTCAAAGCTATAATTATTTTCTTGCATTTCAGTGAGATTTCCAGCTGTTTCTAAATGCTTATGCTCATATTTTTCTTCATCTGCATGTTGGTTCATATTAACTCATGTATGAATTGGGACAAGCCCATCACTCACAGGAAAATGAGAAAAATGGCCTCTTCTCTTCCCAGTGAAGAGAGGAAAGCAGAATTTAAAACTTCTTACAACTCTTCACAAGCGTTCTCTTTCACAAGACAAGTGCTGTTTTTTTAATGTGGCTGCATGTGGCTGTGTACATCTTTACATCTGGATGCTGTTTGAGAAGTCTTTAATAGTCTTGCAGTCACACTGCAAGACGATAAAGCGTTAGACCAGAAGTATTGCTTGTGAAGAGCACTTACAACTCCTGAATAACACCCAGTGCAATTTCACAGTAGGGAAGTTGTCCAAGGATTTAGACCAGAGAATATCTCATCTTTCACTATATATTCTGTACATGTGAGTTTCCTTTTTTTTTTCTTTAAATAACTTCTAATGACTGTCTTATCCTAGAGGTAGTAACTTGTGTAAACTTTTATCTGTGATCATTTTAAGGTGGCAGTATTTACCTCCTGTGGTGTTGGCAGGTTAAAAGGAGAGAGGATGGAAACCTGTATGAGGAGGAAGTCTACTTGTTAACTTGGTTAGAAGAGCCAAGGTTTTTGGTTGTGGTGATTTTTTTTCTTTTTAAAAAATGATGATATAAAATCTGTGTCAGTACAAAGATTTGCATGTCAGCACTTGACTTGTTATTACTTTGTTGGTTTCTTGCCTTGTGTTTCTGACCCATGGCAAATGTTTCCAACCTAACACTGCAAAGAGTCCTTGAATACTCCTGATCCTTTCAAGAAGTGTCCTTGGGTAGCCACCAGTGCAGACACAAGAGAAGAGGTGCCAAAAATGTGTCTTGGAGAATTATGTAAGCAAGCAAGTTCTCTCTGGAAACATAGTATTTGGAAATCTTCCCATGTCATCACAGCAGTTACACCCCATAATCCCATCCTGATCCATACGGGACTTTCCGACTGAAGATTAGAGCAGCAGGGTTGGCTGGTAGGTTGTGCTTTCGTCAGCATTTATGTAATTTTCTAGTTATGTGAAAGTGCAAACCCTTTGATTTTTGAAACTCGTTACTGATTAGTGCTGGCCTGAAGAGTTGCTTGTTTAAAGGGTAGAACTGTGTTCAGTGGCTGATAACTGATGCATGAATTTTGTGAATCAAACTACCATTTCTTCATTATTTTGTTGAGGCCAGTGGCTGAAAACCATTTGACATGTTTACCTTGTTTGAAGGAGAAAATTGTCTTAACCGATATGATTACATTTAGTTTTCCCATTTTAGCATTCAAACACTTTGTATTATATTATAAAATGTGAGGTACTGGAGAAGAAGAGGAATGTTCAGTTTTGAGCATTTAACGTGCCTAAAATTAGATTTAGTCCTAATGTGATGAACATTTGTGCATGTCATTGATTTGCTTGTTTATTTCATAGTTGATAATTCCATTTTTCAAAAGTAAGCATACGTATTTATTTTTGCTCTGAGGTCCAAGTTCTAACCTGTTACAGGAAGTTGGACCTTTGATTACCGTTACTGAAAATTAGCAACAGGTATGCAAAAGCAGAGTTTAATTCTAATCTTTATTGTGCTTACTACTGCTTAAAAAAAAACCCAAACAAACAAGAAACAAAAAAACCCACAACTGGTAGAGAATCCTAACACTGGATCCTAAGAAACTGTCGTTCTGAGGAAACCTTTCTGCACTAAGAGAACATAAACAGCTACTACTACCCATGGACAAACTACCTTTGTTTAAGGAAACATAACTTAA
This sequence comes from Opisthocomus hoazin, assembly GCF_030867145.1. Classification (NCBI taxonomy): domain Eukaryota; kingdom Metazoa; phylum Chordata; class Aves; order Opisthocomiformes; family Opisthocomidae; genus Opisthocomus; species Opisthocomus hoazin. Next base: position 15,702,628 of record NC_134454.1, on the reverse strand, counting down.
TATGTTCCTTCTTTACTTTTGTTTCATCATTAAAATGCACAGTCCAGGATGGATGCTAGAATATGATGTTATCTGTGTATTAAAATAATTTTTTTTGCATCTGACTGCTCAGGGTGCATATGTTGCCTTGACTCGTGATAATCCCATGCAATGATTTGAGCACAATTCTTATTTCTTGACCTCTGATGTTAATCTAGCAAGAATTAGTTTACTGCTGATGATAGTTGACAGGAAGAACAGGAAAAACTGAAAAAAAGCTTTTCTTTTCCTAGTTCATTTGATTTTGCTGCTGTTGCTGAAGGGCGTAGTTCAGATACAGGATGCGGGGTAACTGCAAGTATATTTCCATTCCATTTAACAGTCTAAGAATTTTTCAGGTTTTTCTTTAAAGCCCCCTCCCAAGACACATGTGGCTCATGCCACATTTTTTTCCTGCTTACACGTACATCTTTTCTTTAGCTTTCCTAAATCAATATACTTCATGAGAATGGAGAGGTCAGTGAGAGAAATGGTTTTCTCAAATTACATACTGCTCATATGTGGCTGTGTTTGTATGCGTATTACAGCTGTTGCTTTGTCTCAGTGACAAGTCTGAATCTAGATCATTTTATTCAGCCTCTGATCTTCATAGTCTTTAGTAAAATAACCCCTAATACAGTCATATATAGAGAGACCTTAAAATCAGTTTATGTTCCTTTCAAGTAATCCAGGGACCTAAAGCCATTTTGCTCTGACGGGGATTCTGCTCTGTCCTCTTGTTTTGTTCTGGCTTTCTTGAGCAGAATCTGGCCATTTCTATAAGATAAAAAAATTCTTACCAAAAATAACTTTTAATTGTTTTACAAATAGTATACAGTGGAAGGACTAAAGAAGGCTTACTCTGGCAATGCATAAGTGCTGGAAGATGTTTAGTAAAACATTTTTATGCAAATAGAACTATCTAAAAGTGTTTTGTCGTGGTTAGTTCAGCTGTTCACAATGATAAAATACTTTGTGTTTTGCAGGACGTAATGTTTCTATTGAACAGCTGCAGAGTCAGTGACGAATGCTCCTCTAGAATTAGGTGAAGGTGGAGCATTGGCCACCATCGATAGTGGGTCAGATCTGTAGTATGGAGAGAAGCTGCACACAAAGGGAGCTTTTGAAGACTTGATTTACTGACGTGCTTTTCACAAGACCTGTGTAACTGTATGTTGCAATCCATACAGCTGTAGCAAACAACTGGACTAAGGATTCAACAGCGCCTCTGTATGGGAGCTGGACTGCAGATAATTGCGAACATTAGATTCCTGGCCTGGTGTTCAGGCCATGCTCAGATTTTGGACTGCCGTGTTCTCTACAGCAAATTCCATGAGGGCTCGTAGGTCATTGTGAAACCAGCCTGAAGTGAGTCTGGAAGTGGCTTCTGCTTATCTCATACTTCCAAACAAGACATAAGACAAATTAAATAGCTATCTGTCTCAACTATTCTGTGCCACTCAGGGTTTTGAATACTTGCTTGAATTAAGGGATGAGTGGTTATAGATACAGGCCAGTTTTAAATAGTGTTTTAATACTGAGCCTGTGGTAGCTGGTGGCTTGTCTCTGACTAAATTCTGCCAGGTTCTGTTTCATGGAGCAGAAGCTGTATATCAGAATTATTCATGCAGGGAAGGACCTGAGGATATCCCTAAACAGACTTCTTGCTCGCAGCAGAGTCGATACTGAATTCAGACCAGGCAGCTCAAGGCTTTACTCACTTAGGTCTGGAATCCTCTAAGGAGATTTCCTCTAACAGCATCTCTTGTCAACCCTTTCTGCTGTTTGGCTGTCCTCACACAGAAAAGGTTGTTCCATACATCTGGCTGGAACCTCCTCTGTTTCCACTGATTTCCATTATCCCTTGTCCTCCCACCATGCACCTCAGTAGAGAACGTGGGTATATCTGCTTGATAACTTCTGCAAAGGCTGTGTGAGGTTACCCAAAGCTGCGTCATGTCGAATCTGAACAAGCCAAGTTCTCACAGCCTTTCCTCAAGCACTTCAGCCTCCTGACCATCTTGTTGGCCTTTGGCTAGATTTGTTCAAGTTTATTAACATTTTTCATGTACTGTGAGGCCCAAAACCAAACACATACTTCCAGATGTAGTCTAAAGAGTGCAGAGTAAATAAATGGGAGTATTCATCTAGCTTGATCTCCTGTCTGCATTTATGTTGGTAAAATCCAGGTTGCTTCAGTCTTCATTGCTGCCATTGTGCCCTGCTGGCTCTCCACTAAGACTTACAGCCCCTTTTTAACAGAGCTGTTGCCCAGTCAGTCAGTTCTCATCATGCCCCATTGCAGAGTTTAGTTAGTCTCATTGCATTTCTCCTTGTTGAATTTAATGACGTTGCTGCTGGCCCACTCCTCCAGCCTATTTATGTCCCTTTCAATGGCAACCCTGCCCTTGAGTGTATCATGGAAATGGAGGATGACAGAGATCATTAATAATGGTAGCCAAAGTTTAATCAAAGAAAGAACAAAAGATACCGTAATCTTTGTATCATACCTTCTCCATTAAAATATAGCCATTTTCAGGCACAGTGCTACAGTGCACCAAGCAGCTGTGAATGGTAAATTGGAGGGAAGTCAATATACCTCTGTTTTCTCTACTAAGAGTAATATTCAAACTAAGAGATAGTTCTACTTGCATAAAAATGTTTTACTACTTTACTTTCTCTACTAAGAGAAAACACGTAGTTATCTGGAGGTACATAGATATTATCCATTGTCACGCAGCTTCTGTGTTGTCACTGAGCATACTTTGCTGTTGGCTTCTGTCAGTTACTGGTTTTCTTTTCAGCCATCAATTAATATACATGAAGTATACTCCTATGTAGGAGAAATTGAGTGGGGTTTCCCACATTATTCTTAATGGAAGGGGCTGGAAGATAAGCCTGTTTTTTCACTCCCAATGTGGTATGTATTTATGTATGTATGTATAGCAAAGCTTTATTTAATATCTGCTTTCCTTGTCTGAAATAGGAAGTCAAAAAATGCAATGAGAAATTGAGAAAAATAGAAAGAATGAAAAAATCTTTGATGGACTACATAAAACTTCCAGAGAAATATCCCACGTTGGTACTAAATACTAAACTGTATTGTCAGACATACAGGGCTCAGTTACACATTACTGTGAAGTGTATTTTCAGGATACTTGTCTGGAGTCAAAGATCTGATAAACTTTTATAGATAATGGAGAACATTTCTGGGACTGCTCATTCTGAAATGGAACCACTTGTGCCAATAGGAACCTAAGATTTAAAAAGAAAAGCATTCAAGAAGAACCTTTCTTTTATGCGTGTAGCCTAGGTGTTTATAAAGATTTCTAAGAAACAAAGGCATACTTAGAAGTAAATTAAAATCTCGTTATGGGTGAACTACTGAAAGTACGGTTCAAGTATAGTTTAAAGTAATTCTGAAAAAAAAAGTAATACCAGGAAGATCAAAGTTGATAATTGTCCTCAGTGAATGCCATAGTGATATCCAAGTTACTGACACATACTGAAGTGGGGGAAGTGGTTCAGAGGCTTTTGTTGTTGCTGTTATCTCTTTTGGAAGAGCTTTTAAAAGTCTTTGATTATATGGATCTTTTTGCATAAAGCCTCTTTCCTCCTCTTATGTCGTCTGTATTTCTTCTGTAATTTCTTTTGTGCCTTTTTGTGATACCTTCTGTGAATTTCATAGGACCTGACTTCTCTTATGCAGGTAATGAGTTACTGGTTTATATAGGCTCCAGAGACATGCTATATCATTTTCTTTGTGATCCCCTGTAATGAATCTTTTTCGTTAGTGATTAAGTTTTACTAAAACTTTTGGTTTCATTGTGACTTCTCATTTTGACAGCTAAGTGTAGCATTACTTGGTTGTTATGGCATGCTGTCTTGTTTAATTGGCTTTAAAATGTCTTCCTTACCTCTTACTTCTATTGGTGGTCAAGCTAAAATAAGACTCTAGAAATGAGCAAGTTAATGTTCCAGTGTTAAGCACTGTATAAGTTGTAAATGTTGTGCAGTTTGCTATTGTTAATAAAGAATGTTTTATTCAAATGGGAAGACAGTCTTCTAGTTTGGGGAATTTCTGAAGAAACATAAAACTGCTTTGACTAGAATGGCTCTCATAACTCTCTTGGCCTTTGGTGACCACTCTAGATTGTTCCTGGTAGGGCACCTATTACAGATACTATTTTTACCTTTGATTGGAAGATGCAGTGTCCAGAAATTTTTTTCAGAAAGCACAACTTGAAATGTTTTGCACAATAAACTGGGCTTGGTCAACTGAATTTAAGTATCATTTCAGATTTAAATCAGTAAAGATTTTACCTAAAGAAGTAACAAACGCCAGCTTTTCTGAGACTTTTTATTTTCTGTTTTTTTGAGTAGATCACAGAGGTATTCATGAACACATAGGGAACAACTCAGTTTAAAAAGTCAACTGATGGCAGAGGTTGGATTAATTGAATACATAATCCAGTTAAAATGCCTGGGTTTTAAATTACAGGGAAAGTTACTGAAGCTGATCCTCACTGAAGAGGATCTTTTGAAATTGGGTGATTGTATGCTTTATCACTGTTGCAGTTCTAGCTATGTTAACTTTCTGTCAGATCAGGGACAAATTTTGAAACTATGGTAGTTACCTGGAGTTTGCCAGACTAACTGACGAATTGGATACAGAATTTCTAGAATCATAGAATCATTCACATTGGAAAAGACCCATTAAATCATCCAGTCTGACCGTTAACCTAACAGTACCAAGTCCACCACTGAACCACGTCCCTGAAGCGCCATGTCTACACATCTTTTAAATACCTCGAGGGATGGTGACTCAACCACGTCCCTGGGCAGCCTGTTCCAATGCTTGATAGCCCTTTCAAGGAAGAAATTTTTTCCTGATACCAAACCTAAACCTCCCCTGGTGCAACTTGATGCCATTTCCTCTTGTCCTGTCACTTGCTACTTGACAAAAGAGACTGACATTCACCTCACTACAGAATATGACAGAACGCTGAAGCTTGGCTATGGCTTTTCATGTCTGGATGCCTTTTTAAATGTAGTCGTTTTTACAGGGCATTGTAAGCTTTTTCTGTGTGATTTACGTGGCAGAAGAATGGGAAGTGGTTTGTTTTCTGAAGAATGAAAGATGCTGAAAATGACATGCAGTTCCTGGTGCTACCGGTGAAAACAAAATATCAGGACAACTACAGTTTGCCTCTTTTAAATTTCAGATTTGAACAGGCTTTGCAAAACATAGTGCCAGTTAATGAGTTGTTCATCACAAAGAAGACCGAACATTAGTGCAAATAGAGTTGACATAGATGTCAGATGTAGATTGGACATTCGAAGATATGCTGACCTGGTTAAATAGTCTCAAAGCAAATTTAGAACAGAATGTATACTAAAACCTTCCTGATTACTGGTAAAACTCCACTCCTAAATCACAACCTCTCAAGTCATTCCTTAAAGAGTTACTGATGAGTTGGCAAGAACAGACTGCTATGCTATTTAAAGTGTTGCAGCTGTCAAGAAAATTTGCCTGAATTTGAGCAGGATTTCCTTCTGGAAATTAGACTAACAAGGATGTAGCAGAAGTGGTTAAATGATGTTTCGTAACAGACTTGGCTGCACAGAAGGAATGTAACAGGTAAAAGGTCATATCCTGTAAACGAAGCTCTCATTTCTCACTTGCCGGTAGTTAACGAATTGTAACCAGACACAGCATGCACTGTGGTCGAACGTGGGATTTCAAGAGAAGGTTTTAGTGGATGAATTGAATTCCGTAGTGCTTACACAAGACATGTAGAAATCTTGGATTACAATGGGGAGGCATGAAGACTCTTCATCTCTTATGATTAGAAAAATACTGCTTGTCTTGATTGTGCCACATAGTTTGAGCATTAACATGGGCTGGTCAGACAGTTTTTTGCTTCTTACAGAAAGTGGGGCCAGATATAAGCAAGTGTTAGCACGACCTGGAAGACACTGATGGAAGACATATAGCAATCCAGAATATTTTCTGTGTTTCTGAGGTAATGAAAATCTCGTCTTTGACAGCAGTGCTGCAGCGTTGTTACAGTCAAATGGATTTAGTCTATGCACAACTGTTGCTTTTCTCTGGACCTACTGCATGACAGAATCCCTCCGTAATGAGTGGAACTGCTTCACGAAAAAGCATAGAGTGATTGACCCATCACTCCCAAAACCATCCTCCTTAGGACCCGCTGGAAAGATACAGGAGGTAAGTGTATGGTGGTGTTCTCTGATGCTTTGTATGAGAGGAAGTCATGTTTTGCTGTCTTTCACTTCTGGGTGTACAAAACATACTGGGTTTTGTCAATATTACCTTAAGAAAAAAGAGAAAAAAGGGAAATCTCTGTGTGTTGCTTGAGAGGCCAATATTTTGTTTGTTTTGACAAGGTAAATCCAGTGATTTTTCCCTTCACTCTTTTTTCCCTCAAAAATAAAGAAATTTCAGAAACCTGCTCATATGTGGATAGAAAAACTCTTTTGAAAGTTGGGTTAGAAGTTAAATTTGTTAATTTAGAATTAAGTTAGAATGAAGTTAATGCAGAATTGAATTTTAAAAGAGCAAATACTATACTGATGGATACTTCCATATCCTGAATGACAATAAACCTTTCGATTTGGTAACGCCTTGTTGCTCTTAATGTGGTTATTTACTCTTAGCTACTGGAGCAAAGCCATATTTCTTCTCTCATGATATAGAGATGTAGTGGAACCCTGTGGAATTTAGTTCTGTATATTTGTGTCACTGCACACAAATGGCATAGGCAACTGGAAAAGGTCCACCTGCTTAATTTTCAGTTCCCCACAGTCTCTCAGAGCACAGCCAGGTTGAATGTTTAAAATCTTGCATGGGAAGAAGACCCAGCCAAGCCATTGTCTCCCAGGAAGGAAGAGATAACTGGCTGTCCAGATCTTTGTGAGTCCTAGCAGCTGCTGGGCTGATGCATTCTCTGGATTGGGGATTTTAGGAGGCTGGTAGCTAGACTATTTTTTTGTTAACTGAACTCTATTTGCCTATAAAAATAGTGGGTAAAATATAAGGGGTAATAAAACAAACATCAGCTGTCTCCAAGGGAAGCATTGTTTAAGAAGAAAAAATAATACCTTTGGATTAAAAATGGGGTTTATGTTTTTCTGGAAATCCTTTTGAATATTATGTTAATATTCTATCCTGTTGTATAGTGTATTATGTTAGTATTCCTGCAGTGTTTATACATCTTTTTTCTGTTACCATTGGGGTTTTTTTGCTTTTTGACTCTTGTGAGAATATTGATTCACAAATTATTTAAAATTGAGTACAGTTCTGCAGACTAGAACCAAAGCAAGCTATCCAGGCTGTGCTTTTGAGGGCATGATCTTGAGTACACTCACTAGAACAATATTGCTAATCAGTATTACAAGGAGAGAATAAAGTACAAGTAAAGTTCTAAATGAGACCCTCAGAACACTCTTTCTAAAATAAACACCTATGAAAAGAGAAATATCTCAAGCAGTAAGAGTGTGTGGGCTCCCCTGGGTCCCTTTATGCTCTCTCTATCTCAGTGAAGCTTAAAATAATGTCACGCTCTGTTGCAAAAAGAGAAATGGACTCTTTCCCCTTTTAAACAGAGAAAAAAACAAAAACTTCGTATCTGATGCTGCTTGCTTTCTGCTGCCCCAATCAATTGCCATTCACAGTGTGCCAGGAAAACTGCTGATCATCCCCTGATCCAATAAGCAGTGCAGGAGTTAGTGATTCACACTCCACAAACCGCTACTGTCACTAGCACCTGAGCTGCTTCCTCTCAGAGATCAGCTGCTGACATCTTTCAAAACTTGAACTTGTCAGTCCTCAGACTTGCCTCTGCATCAGTTACGTTCCATCACATTTTGCAGTTTTCACTGTGATAGTAAGAGCTGAAGACCAGTTATTATTTTTCTAAATTTGCAATGTAGAGGAGAGAAAGCAGCTTTGCAAAGGAGCTGATGTCATGTTGGAGCTCACCATGCTGGTTTCTGAGTGTTAACTCTCCTCTGCAGGAATAACATCTTGAATTTGCGTTTTATGGGTAGAGGTTGAGTTTGAGATCAAAGATCATAAGGTACCAGGGCTTTTCTGATCCTCCTATTCTGTTAGAACTGTAATTTAGGCATTACTTTCGTTTATTACCTAGTGTAGAGGAGGTACTAGTGAAACTGTCAGCTGCTGTGCTAGAGAACCAACAAAGGCTAAGTTGCAGTGGGGTACCGACTGGCTCCAGTGTGCTGTGATCCTTTTTGTAACAGATTAAATACAGAGGATATAGAATAGCAGAGAGATAAAGACATAAGTCAGCTGAAGAATGGAAAACAGAGACTAGTATTCCTTTCCAGTATCTCAGTATAGCACGAAACCCTTCTGCTGTTGGAAGTCCAGGAAAAATTTCCCTGAGAAAGAAAGGTGAATATATGGTTATTTTAGAAATGGGCCAATTGCGTACATAGAGCACTACATCTATTAAATGCTAACAGAAAAAACTTACCCATTAGCCTGTGTGTGTAATTAATATTAAGTATGCATACAAATGCAAACAGGGCTCCTTAGTGAATATCACTGTGTCATAGAGGTATAGCAGTCTTTAGATTCTACTAAAACAGTAATACTGATGGCATCTTAGAACAGAACAATTCTAGTTGTAAGGACCTACAACAATCATCTAGTCCAACCGCTTGACTACTGCAGGGCTGACCAAAAGTTGAATAAAATTATGAAAAGCATTGTCCAAATGCCTTTTAAACACTGACAGGCATGGGGCATCAACCATGTCTCTAGGAAACCTGTTCCAGTGTTTGACCACCCTCTCGGTAAATAAATGATTCCTAATGTCCGGTCTAAACCTCCCCTGACACAGCTTTGAACCACTCCTAGATGTCCTGTCACTGTATCCCAGGCAGAAGAGCTCAGCACTTCCCTCTCCATGTCCCCTCCTCAGCCCAAAGTCCTCAGCCACTCCTCACACGACATGTCTTCCAGCCTTTCCACGAGCTTTGTTGCTGTCCTCTGTATGTATTCACATTGTTCTTAAATCATGGGGCCCAGAACTGCACACAGTGCTCAAGGTGAGGCCACACCAACACTAAATACAACGGCACAGTCACCTCCTTGGCCAGCTGGCTGGGCTGGGTCTGATGCACCCCAGGCTGCAGAGGTTTTGCCCCCTTGGCTGCCAGGGCAGCTGCTGTCTCACACTGAGCCTGCTGCCAGCCAGCACCCCCAGGTCCCCTTCTGCAGGGCTGCTCTCCAGCCACTCCTCTCCCAGTTTATACTTGTGCCTGGTGTTACTCCATTCCAGCTGCAGAATCTGGCATTTGTCCTTGTGAAATTTCATGCCATTGAGGATTGGTTGCCTAGTGCTCCAATCTATCTAGAACCCTCTGCAAGGCCTGTCGTCTCTTGAGAGAGTCAACAGCACCTCCCGGCTTGGTATCATTAACAAACTTACTAATGGTGCATTCAACTCCTGCATCCAGATCATTGATGAGTGTATGGAACAGAACTAGCCCTAGGACTGAGCCCTGAGGAACACCGCTGGTGACCAGTCACCAGCCAGATGTAGCCCCATTCACTACAACCTGTTGAGCTCTGCCCTTCAGCCAGCTCTTCACCCAGTGCACTGTGAACCTGCTCATCCCACAGTTGGCCAACTTGTCCAGAAGGATGCCATGAAGGACAGCATCAAAAGCCTTACAAAAATCCAGAGAAACCACATCCACCACCTTCCCTTCATCCCCTAGGCAGGTGACCTTACTGTAGAAGGATATCAAATTAGTTAAACAGGACTTCCCCTTTGTGAACCCATGTTGCCTGTGCCTGATGGTGGCACTGTTCTTTAAATGCCTTTCAGTAGTACCCAGTATGATCTGCTCCGTAATTTTTCCAGGAAATGAGGTTAGACTAACAGGTCTGTAGTTCCCTGGGTCTTCCCTCACACCCTTGTTATAAATTTGACTAACATTGGCTAGCTTCCGGTCAGCAGGGACCTCCCCAGACTCCCAAGACCGTTGGGAGATGATTAAGAGGGGTCCTACGGTAGCATCTGCTGGCTCCTTCAGTACCCTGGGATGAATGCCATCAGGCCCCATAGACTTGTGAACGTTCAGCTGACACAGCTGGTCCCTTACAATTTCAGTGTCCGCGAATGGAAAGTCACTGTTCCCGCACTTGTGGTCCTCTGACTCTGGGGACCGAACATCCCAAGGTCTAGCCATATTATTAAAGACTGAGTCAAAAAAAGCATTGAATGCCTCCCCCTTTTCTTCATCCCTATTAGTCATACGACCATCTTCAACAAGTATCTGTCTGATGTTTTCTTTAGACCTCCTTTTGCTATAAACATACTTAAGAAAGCCTTTCTTGTTGTCTAATACAGCACTGGCCAGTTTCAACTCTTATTCGGCTTTGGCCTTTCATGTCTTCTCCCTGCATATATGAACCACAGCTCTGTAATATTCCTGCAAAGCCTGACCTTGCTTCCAGAGATTCTACAATTTGTTCTTCCTCTTGAGCTCCACGAGTAGTTCCCTGTTCAGCCAAGCTGGTCTTGTGCCCTGCTTACTTGACTTATGACACAGTGGAGTTGCCTGATCCTGTGCTTCTAAAAGGTGATTCTTAAAAACTGACCAACACTCATGGACTTCTAAGCCCTCAAAAGCAGCTTCCAAGGTACGCTGCTAAGTAACTCCCTGAATAGCTTTAAGTGTGCTCTCTTGAAGTCCGGCATAGCAATTCTGCTGTCCTTTTTTCCCATTACACTGAAAATTTAAACTCAACCATTTGATGATCACAGTGGCCAGGAGAGCCTTCTGCCATCACAGGCCTCATGAGTCCTTCTCTATTCACAAATAACAATTGTAGAATCACAGAATCATAGAATACTTTGTGACAAGAAGTTCTCTGCCACAAACTTCAAGAACTTCCAAGACCTGCTCATCACTGCAGTATAATATTCCCACGTGATGACTAGGAAGTTGAAATCTCCCACAAGGACAAGGGCTACCAATCCAGAGATATCTTCAAAATGCATGTGGAATAACTCATCAGTGCTAACATTCTGGATGGGCAGTCAGTGGCAGACATCCACTATAACATCTCCGTTGTTTTCCATCCCCCTAATCCTCACCCAGAGGCTCTCAACCACATCACCACTAACTGTAAGGGCTATACAATCAAACCTCTCTCTCACATACAGTGCGACACCTCCACACCGCCTGCTCTGCCTGTCCCTCCTGAACAGCCTGTAGCCCTGTATCCCAGCACTCCAGTCATGGGAATCATTCCACCAAGTCTCATTAATACCAATGATTTCATGGTTCTGGGAACTAACCAACGCTTCCAGTTCATCCTGTTTGTTTCTCATACTGAATGTTTTGGTGTACAGATATTTCAGATATGCTCCTGAGCTCTTCGGGCTCCCAGGAGCAGCGTAAATGTTCCCGCTAGCATTACCACCCTCAGGCAATGCCACGCCAACCCTTGCCTTGCCTTCAGCAATCCTGTTGGTATCCCCTTCCCCTGCTGATTCTACTTTAAAGTGCTCTGGATCAGTCCCACCAGCTTATGTCCAGAAATACGTTTTCCCCATTGGGACAGGTGGATCTCGTCAGGCCACAGCATACCTTGTGCCTCGAAGACTCTTCCATGGTCTAAGAACCCAAAGTTTTAGCAGAGGCACCAGTCCTGGACCCAGGTATTGATATTTTGGGCTCGCCTGTTTCTTCCAAAATCTCTCCCTATTACTGGGAGGATTGAGGAAAACACTGCTTGTGCTCCTGAAATTTTTAACATTCTTGCCAGGGCCCTGAAATCTGTTTTGTTTTGATCGACCTTAGACTTTTTGTGCAACATCGTTGGTAACCACAATCTTCTCCGATTTCAGCTGAGACCTTTTTTTATCTTAAGGACAGAGACTATTTTGACTAGGCATTTTGTCTTAAAATTAAAGACTACGTCAAACAGAACACTTATCTCATGATAACCTTTCAAATACATGCACAGTTGCAGAGCTACTTATTTGTGGACTGTGATGACAGTGGTACTGTTGTGTTTATAGATTAGTTTTCTGCTTTTACTCTGCCTTTGGTTCCATGCATATGTAGAAAAACTTTGCATAAAGAAATGGTAGTGAGAATTGATCTAAAACAGTAATTAACTGTGGGTTCAGCTAATATTGAGGCTGAAGTTTAATAATTCAGGAGTGTTGCCCTGGATTACCAAAATATTTTGGGCTCTTGATCCTACTGTAATACAGTATTAGAAATATTAGAAATTGCTAGCTGTGTATGATAGTGTGTTAGCTATTGTACATGTCTGTGTGCATGCATGCTAACTTGCTCATGTTACAGCTCTGAAAAATAAAGAAATGCCTGCTTCAGATATTGCTGCCGGAACTCTGCCAATTTAACAAATAGACCTTCTCCTTAAACTGCAAAGAGAATAGGTGCTCTCAGAGATGAAAAATTAAGTAATTTTAAAAGTTTGTCAGATGTTCTTCCAAGTCCTCCTATTTTCATAGTTTTGTTTTAAGTGAGGACAGGGAGCTGGGACAACAAGCTGTTTTGGTGAACAAAACCACTGAGCAACATTTAAGCAGAAATCTGATAGTTAATACTTGCTACTAGGAAGGGTCTTTTTTCTTTCAAAATGTTTACTGTGAAAAATGAGTAACAGTAAGTTTTGTCTACTTCCACTTGCGTAATATCCTTCTGCTCCTAATACTTTAAACTTTGAAAGTACCTGAACAACATTAAGGAGTAATACTGTGTTGTGTATTTCAGTTTACTGGTGATTTGCTGCTAGCTTATTCTTGAAACGGTTAGATATTTTGTGTTCAAAATGGACATTATTTGGAATCGCTTATGTGTAAGGCTAAGGTGAGCCTGGTTGAAGGAGGGCTTGCTACAAGTTCGAAAGGTTTTAAATATGCCTGACACAATGATTGAGGATTGTTCAGCATTCAAAATAATCCTTCTGCTATTCTTTTTACACCTTCTTGTGATGTTTTTTCTTCAGATGATTTACTAGTTTGTTGCACATTGAAATACATGGGTAGACGTCACAAAGCTTGCACATTTATTGATTTATTCCTGTCCATGTGGTTGTTTTATACGTGAACCTGGTAGTGTGCACAGCTTCAGTCACTGAGAATTACCTCAGTAATAATCCCAATAGTTTAAAAAAACAATAAAAAACCCTCTCCTAAATTTAGCCAAATTTGTATAGCTGCTATTTCCACAAAATTCTTCAGTGATGGAATACGGGTAGAAATTTTATAATTTAGTGTTTTATTTCTTGATATTGAAAATTGTTCTTGTGTTGCTTATTATGTTTTGTGATCTGCATGTAAATGACCCTTTCCTTTTGGATGACTGAAATGCTGACATCCCAGTCACTAAACAACTGTACATCTCACTGTTCATGAGAGGTTGGCGTCATAGGCTCCTGGGGACTGTTGTGTCCCCCAGCAGAACAGTTCATCTTGCTTTACTCCCAGCTCACATTTAAATGCCCCTAGGAAGTATGGTAGCTAGAAGCAGGCTCTGTGGATTGTGCTTGTGTCAGTCGAATTTCTGATGCTGAAAGGTGGTCAGGAAATCTAGGTACATGAACTGAAAACCTTCTGAGCTTCGTTTGATTTACTGGGCATGTTCAGAGGGTCTTTCAGAGGGCATGGGCACACACCCACTGCCTTGGCAGTGTTACGGTTTCATCATGACTTTGTGAGAGTCAAGATTGTTCTCTGCTGTGGCAAGGCTGCTCTGATGGGTATTGCCCTCTGCTTGAGTACTCACAGGGAGTACGGTGCTCCGGAATACTCCGGGTAACTTCAAATTTATTTATTTGGCTTTGGTAAGGGAAAGATCAGGAAGCTTGGTTACACTTGAATTCTATTCAGATACATGCTCAAACGTATCATCGCTTATTTGCTGACATCTCAGTGCACAGGTGTGACCAGTACCCCCTGCTCCCAACCCCTGGAAATGCTGTTAGCATAATTAACACCATTTTACAAGGCAAGCAGCCATTCTCTGTGACAAAGCGGGTCACATGCTCATTCCCTTTCCCTCATTACCAGGCCCGGAAGGTCCTGTGCACCAAGTAGACAAACCAAACAGATTTCTCCCCCCCCCCCCCCCCCCCCGCCTCAAGATTCCTGGGCACCAGGCCAATTACTCCTTCCTTGCTGGCCTTGAAGGTCCCAGGCACCTAGCCAAGGCAGTGCTGGTGGTGGCCCCATCACAGAGCAGGGAACCGTAACAGCACCCAGAGCACTGTCCATAAAACCGAGCAGTTACCAGTACTAAGTGGGAAACTGGGACCAGAGCTGCTCCTGGACAGTGAGACCAGGACCCTCCGGTGGCCAGGGACACCTCCACCATCATCTGCTTCTTCCACGGACTGAGTGACTCATGTTCCTTTACATGATCTTTGAGTCTAGATTATGATTGTTATACTGATACAGCAAACCATCTATTAAGATATGACCCAATCTGCAATCTACAGAGGGTCCAGGTAGTTAGAAATTATGTTAAATTGTCTTATAAATTCCCTATTAGGCTACTTACAGATAGTACTGTATTGATTCTACTTGTAGAAGTCCTGTGCCATTCTAATCACAATTTCTGTGCTATACTAATCTTAGTATTCTGATAGGATTAAGTGCCATAATTATTCTGCCATGCCAAGGATCCCTAAAAGAACCAGTCCATCCCCTCAATGTCGGGTCACAACAGATTGTAGTATTTCATACACAGAATACATTTGAATTCTCAATTTCATTAAGGGTCATGAAAAATTATGTCTGTGATCTTGAGTTATCACGAGAGCATCAGCAAAAATCTCTCCACTAGCTTTGTTTTTCCCTTGAGCTTTGTGGACTGTTGTCACCAACAAGTATTTCCTTCTTTTGAAAGAGACTTTATTCTGTTTCTGCTTGAAAACCTTCAGTGCAACAGAGGGTTCTGCCAGCATGACAAGTTCAGTCCTTCTCCATATTTTGAATGTATCTGAATAAAAGTTGGTAGCGTATTGTATTCTTTAGGTAATTTTGAGACATTGTCCGTTGCTTTATTTTGTGAAAAGATGTGCAGAGAGAAATGGAGTAGTAGACAAATCAGAACACAGATACTCGCACTAATGATGTCGCTTGCTGCTGGCCATTGATTAAAGGATCCTTCCACTTCCGTTGTCACCTAAGTGCCATTGTTTAGTGTTAGTGTCACAGGGTGGAAAATCTTTTAATGACGCAGTGTTCATGTAATGTTTAAACTTCTGCTGATGTGCTGCTACAGACATGAAGAAAATTCGACTTTTTTATTTTTTTGGTAGACATAACTTGTCTAGGTCTTGTAGCTTTCAGTTAACCCACTTTGGGCTCAATTTTGACTGGGATATAAATCGTAGGGATTCACAGTGCTGTTACATAGCCTACTTGTCTGTGCTAATCAAGTCTCACATTTCAGCTGCAATCCTTTCTTCCAAGAGTACTTCTAACAGTACTAATCTCATCAGGGCATTACATAAACAGAGGACAACCAAAATGTTGCTGGTGGCAGGAGCAGTAGTCCTGGGGGCTTGATTCATTACCCAGGAGTGAAGGGCATTCCACTCTTATTCACTAGTCTTCATACCTGTGTTTGTGCCACTGAGCTGCTCTGGAGAAAGCCCTGTGCAGGATTTGTCCGTTGCCTCTTTAGATTAGATTCTCCCTTGCAGCCTTGGTTTCTTTGGTGATGGAAAGAAACAGTACCGTTGGTAGCATATGAGTGAATCTTTTCCTGCTGTAGGCACAAAACTCCCTCTCCTGTAATGCTCACTGGGTGATTTCATCTGATACCATTGCCAAAGTGGTAGGTGAGGCTACAGCTGGATGGAAATACCTCTGCTGCTCGTCTCTCCCCTCTCTGCTCCCACAGTATTTTCTGTACTCTCTCAAATGCGGGTTCCTTCACATGCTGCATTCTTGGCTGTTTTTATGTACGAAACCTGTATGATGATGTGATTCCAGCTTTAAGAATTTTAAACTCCTCAGAAATCCTAATCTTGTCCTCCTTGTTTTGCACTTTCTGTTAACCGCGCTGTATTACGTTCTCCCAAAGGAAAGTCTTCCTTTGCAAATTACTTTTTTTCCCATTCCCGTGATGTTTACTACAAAACTTATGTGCTGTTTAGCTACCTAAATCCCAAAGATACCTTGGTAAAACCACAGTGTGTATGCTTAAGGTACTCTCCTTGCTGACTGATCACTGATCTAATCACCTGCTTCTTCTGCTGTACTGTGCTGGACTTGCACTTACAGTCCTCTACAGTCCTCAGCTTTGATAGAACTTCTCTCAATCTGTTTTCCTCTTCTTTTCCTCCTACTCTTTGTGCTCTTCCAGATTCTATTCCTTTTCAGCCAAGATGACACTGGATTTTGTTGATGTTAGTGAAAACAAGCAGCACTGAATTTGAGGGGAAGTGAGGTAAAAGGAATTGTTCTTGCCCACTCAGGCAGCAGCCAGACAAGCTGGCGTACAAGCCAAACGATTTGGCGTGGGTGAGGAGGTGGAAGGCTCTGGGCAGAGAGCAGGAGCAGGGCTGGCTCTTTCCTGTACTGAGAGGAGAGTTTCTATTTCACTGGTGGCTGCTCTGCTTCTGGAGGCTTATGCTCTTCTGCCTGCAAGGCACCACGTCCTGTTTGGGCTGAATCAATTGGCTGCACAGACAGTGAGGGTCTGGAAGCAAGCTTGTGGGAGTGGGACCAAACAGATCTGTGTTCAAATGGAAAATCTTTAATAGGGAAAGCAAGCTTTGGGGAGTTGTAAAATTTATACTGATAAATGAGAACACAATTTCTTAAGACCTGTAAAAGTGGTAGGCCCATATGACATCAGACCAGAAGTCCAGCTACCCCCCAGTACAGGGAAGACATGGACCTGTTGGAGCAGGTCCAGGGGAGGGCCACAAAAATGATCAGAGGGCTGGAACACCTCCCCTGTGAGGAAAGGCTGAGAGAGTTGGGGCTGAACAGCCTGGAGAAGAGAAGGCTGTGGGGACACCTTGTAGCAGCCTTCCAGTACCTAAAGGAGACCTACAGGAAAGATGGGGACAGTGTTTTTAGCAGGGCCTGTAGTGATAGGACAAGGTGTAATGGTTTTAAACTAAAAGAGGGTAGATTCAGACTGGCTATAAGGAAGAAATGTTTTACAGTGAGAGTGACGAAACAGTGGAACAGGTTGCCCAGAGAAGTGGTAGATGTCCCGTCCCTGGAAACATTCAAGGTCAGGTTGGACGGGGCTCTGCGCAACCTGATCTGGTCGAAGATGTCCCAGCTCATTTTATGGGGGTTTGGACCAGATGACCTTTAAAGGTCCCTTCTGACCCAAACTGTTCTATGATTTCTGTGATTCTGTGGTCTGGTTTCAGATAGTGACTGAGAATAGATGCTTGCTTGAAAGTAAGACAGTGAGGTACTGCTGTCCTTCACCAGTCGTATTCAGCAGGGGACTTCCTGAGCTAGAGCTGTTTTGCTGGTAGGGTGTTCTGCTTAATGGTTTTTGAAGAATTTTTCTTGCATTAATGGAAAAGTTAGTTCTTGAATCTATGTAAACTGAAAGTATCAGCAAAGTTTCAGGGCAGTGGTCTCAAGGTCTGCTGGCATACTGTGTAAAGGTACCTTTAGTTTATATTGAACCTGGCATCTGATTGTTTCCAGTGTCGCAACTTTATTTTTGTATTATGAGACAATAAAGAGTCATTCCTTGATTTTCTTTTCCTTAACAGTCTTTTTTTATACTCTAATTACTTTTCTTGTTGTAGCCTTGGATTGTCCTTGCCATCCATTTTTATTTTATTTTTAGCTCACTAATGTCTTTGCATACCTGAATTAGTTATCGTTTAATAGCCTCACCCTCAGACTAACACATTGGTTTTTGTTTGTTCAATCCTTTTCCCAGAAACATTTCCAAAACAGATTGTCTTAATGTTTTATCCTTATTTTATTTTACAGTTAAAGGTATTTTTTCTTGCCTTAGCATGTGATTTGTCTGTATTAATTTTTCAATCTTGTATTTGGCCTTGCTGGGATAGAGTTAATTTTCTTCACAGCAGCTCGTATGGTGCTGTGTTTTACATTTTTAATCAAAGTAATGCAGATAACACACTAATGTTTTAGCTGTTGCTGAACAGTGCTTGCACAGGATCCAGGGTTTTTCTGTTTCTCACTTTGCCCGCCCCCAGTGAATAGACTTGGGGGGGTGCACAAGGAGTTGGGAGGGGACACAACCAGGCAGATGACCTGAACTATCCAAAGAGGTATTCCATGCCATGTAAAGTCATGCTCAGCAGGAAGAAGAAAGAGGAGGGGGTTTGAAGGGGTTAGCCATATTCTGCTCAGGAACTGGCTAGGCATTGGTCGGCCTGTGGGATGTGGCAAGCAAATACCTTTGCCTTGCTTGTTTACTTGTGTTTTCTTTCTCTCTTTTTCTCCTTCACATATTAAACAATATTTATCTCAACCCACAACTTTTCTTGCTTTTACTCTTCCTTTCCTCTTACCCTGTCCCATGAGCAATACCTGTGTGGTGCTTAGCTGCCTACTGGGGTTAAACCACAACATCTCTATAGACATTTTCTTATAGACATTTTCTATAGACACTTTCTTATTTAATACAATGTGTTTGGTTCCACCTTCTTGAGGAACAGAGTCTGTGTTCTGACTCTACAGACAGAGGTGTAAAAGGGGTTAAGGGTTAGACTTGCAAGTGCTGCACTGTCACTTTCATTAAAACAGAACAAAAAGAACATTGTGTTTAGCTATAAAGATGGTGAATAGCCGAAAGCCTCTAACTGGAACCAGTTATTAGAATTTGAGGTTTTAATGTTAACTCCTTGATTTTTTGTAAGCTATGATATCAGTCAGATACAGCTTTGCAACATTTCATGTCTATAGCTCACTGGAGATCATACTGCATCACCTCAGCGTTCTTCCTAACAGCTTTGGCAGACACTGAAACACAGGAGGTTTCTCCAGAGCATCAGGAAACAATTTTCCCTGTGAGGGCACGTAGTGGGTTTGCGTGGCAAGGTTTTGGTAGTGGAGGGATGCAGAGGTGGCTTCTGTGAAAAGCTGCCAGAGGCTTCCCCGGTGTCC
Source organism: Opisthocomus hoazin (assembly GCF_030867145.1). Taxonomy (NCBI): domain Eukaryota; kingdom Metazoa; phylum Chordata; class Aves; order Opisthocomiformes; family Opisthocomidae; genus Opisthocomus; species Opisthocomus hoazin. The sequence continues at coordinate 15,683,438 of NC_134454.1, read as the reverse complement.
AACAAAGCCAGTGCCAGCCAGCTCCATGATGGACCCACCACTGGGCAAGGCCAAGCCCATCAGCAGTGCTGGTAGCACCTCTGGGATAAAATACTTGTAAAATACTTGAGAAGGGGGGAAAAACCCATGCAACAGCAACTGCAGCCGGGAGAGAGGAGTGAGACGATGTGAGAGAAACAACCCTGCAGACACTAAGGGTGGTGAAGAAGGAGGGAGAGGAGGTGCTCCAGGCTCCAGAGCAGGGATACCTCTGCAGCCTGTGGAGGAGAAGACCGTGGTGAGGCAGGCTGTCCCCCTGCAGCCCATGGAGGTCCACGGTGGAGCAGACACCCATCTGCAGCCCATGGAGGACCACACACCAGAGCAGGTGGATGTCCAAAGGAAGCTGTGACCCCATGGAAAGCCCACGCTGGAGCAGGCTTCTGGCAGGACCTGTGGCCCTATGGAGAGAGGAGCTCACGCCAGAGCAGGTTTGCTGGCAGGGCTTGTGACCCCGTGGAGGACCCACGCTGGAGCAGCCTGTTCCTGAAGGACTGTGACCGGTGCGAAGGACCCATGCTGGAGCAATTTGTGGAGGACTGTCTTCTGTGAGTGGAGGAGACATGCTGGAGCAGGGGAAGAGTGTGAGGAGTGTGAGGGAGGTTCTCCTTCCCCTCTACTCTGCCCTAGTGAGGCCCCGTCTGGAGTACTCTGTGCAGTTCTGGGCCCCCGAGTTCAAGAAAGATGAGGAGCTGCTGGAGAGTGTCCAGCGCAGGACTACGAGGATGATGAGGGGGCTAGAGCATCTCTCCTACGAGGAAAGGCTGAGGGAGCTGGACTTGTTTAGCCTGAAGAAGAGAAGTCTGCAAGGGGACCTTATCTCAAGAGTGGGTGTCAGGAGGATTGGGCCAAACTCTTTTCAGTGATGCCCAGCGACAGGACAAGGGGCAATGGGCACAAACCGAAGCAGAGGAAGTTCTGTCTGAAGATGAGGAAGAACTTCTTCCCTCTGAGGGTGACGGAGCCCTGGAACAGGCTGCCCAGGGAGGCTGTGGAGTCTCCTTCTCTGGAGATATTCAAGACCCGCCTGGACAAGGTCCTGTGCAGCCTCCTGTAGGTGACCCTGCTTCGGCAGGGGGGTTGGAAAACGGAAACACACATCAGAAACCAAGCCCACTCGGAGGGATTGCACAGTTTGGCATTCAGCGTCACCGCACCTTGCGTATGGGAGGTGGCCTAACGCAACAGCCATGGATCCTGCTGCACAGTTTATGGCAACTGAAAGAAAATTTGATTCTCGTAGGTGACCCTGCTTCGGCAGGAGGGTTGGATAGATGACCCACAGAGGTCTTTTCCAACCCCAAACATTCTGTGATTCTGTGTGATTCTGTGAGTCCTCCCGCTGAGGAGGAAGGAGCGGCAGAGACAATGTGTGATGAACTGACTGTAACCCCCATTCCCCGTCCCCCTTGGCAGGGGGAGGAGGCAGAGGAGCCAGGAGTGAAGCTGAGCCCAGGAAGTGGGAGAAAGGTGTTTTTTAGATTTGTTTTTATTTCTCATTAGTTTACTCTCACTTTTGATTGGCAGTAAATTGATTTTCCCCAAGCTGATTCTGTTTTGCCCATGACAGCAATTACTGAGTGATTTCCCTGTCCCTCTCTCGACCCATGAGCCTTTCGTTGTATTTTCTCTCCCCTGTCCAGCTGAGGAGGGTAGTGATGGAGCGGCTTTGGTGGGCACCTGGTGTCCAGCCAGGGTCAACCCACCACAGGGCGACCAAACACTGACACAGGTTGCCCACAGAGGTTGTGGAGTCTCCATCCCTGGAGATGTTCAAAAGCCATCTGGACACAATCCTGGGCAACCAGGTCCAGATGACCCTGCTTGAGCAGGCAATTGGACCGGATGACCTCTGGGGGTCCCCTCCATCCTCAACCATTCCGTCATTCTGTGATATTATTTTAAAGGGCTAATGTTATGATGAAATATTACCTTTGATGCATATTAATCTGAGGAGCTGCTTTTACTATTAATAAAGATTTTACCAGACACTGCTGGGGATGTTGTAAAAGAGAACTGGTTAATAATAAAAGAAAAGAGCAATAGGGGTTAATTTTGTCAAAGAGCTTTAGAAAAATCGTTTACTTTCCAAACTCAGGATGTGAGGTTGTTCAGATGAAGGATAGTGATAGCAGGGGGACATGATTCTGTAAATACTTGTTTATTAAAATATTCTGAAGTAAGGTTAATATGGCTGCTAGTTGGAGGAAATGTGTTCAGAAACCAGGGTGCATATCAGTGTTAAGTTTAGTGCATGTGCAGACAAATCTGTTTTACATGGGTGGAAGTACTGAAATAATGCTGAAGAAAGTTTTGAGGCAACATAAGACGAAAATTGCTGGGGACATCTTTCTGTAATAGTAATTGTACTCATATAACAGTGTAAAAGGGAATAATTTTGTGACACCAGTGAGAGATTGACTCTGAAATGGGGCTGTTTGTAATGGGAAAATATTTTTGAGTGACAGTAGTTTTGGGTGACAGATTACTTAGGCTTAAATTTAGACTAGAATCCATTACCTCTCTGATGCTTATATAGTAAATAAGGAGTGTTAAGAATCACATCTGATACTGAAAAATGGAAGTGTAAAATTCACTTAATTACTTTTTTTGTTATCTCACACCTGAGTAGATTATGTGATCTGCTCTTACTATATATGCATATAGTAGATATATATCTGCACATAGACTATGTAAACCTCTTGAGGGAAAGTCAAAACCATTTTTAAAAGAGGTTATCTTGAGGTCTCAGTCATGCTTTCAGGCATAGTGAGTTTTCATGGCTGAGACTGTCCAGCTGCTGCTACCACCTTTCTGAGGTTGTTTTTGTCTGTACGAGGTCTGGCCCAGCTGGACATCAACTGGGCTTCTCAGCCACGTCGTTTGCGTTGTTACCCAGTGATGCAGCCAGAAGCTGGGAATGATTGACGCTCGGTGGCGATGGCTGTGAGCTGCCGTGGCTCAGGAAGAGGTGTATATTCTGGAGGTAATCAGAGAGGTTGGCTAGGGGAAGAACTGCTTCAGCTGCACTGTCTAACCCTTCCTGGCAGTGGGAGTCAGCGCCGTTGGCCGGGCCTTCTGCCCTCCTTTCACAGTACGGAAGGGATACAGCTGTAGTTTTTGTTACAACAAGAAATGTTTTCATATTTCATCATAAATTCCTAATGGAAAGGAGACAAGGTTGTTTTCACAGCAGCTGAGCTAAACCCCTGCAATCGTCTGCTATAATCCACCTTACCTAGTTTACCCAATGCTAAACAAAAACTGCAATCCAAGAGCTGTTATTTGCCAAGTTTTCTGAACACCAAAACACATCTTTTTTGTGATTAAGATAGCGATACTGAAATCCACACAACCTTGCTTTTTCAACCATGCATCTGTTTAAAACTATTTCCCCATATGAAATGTGGAATACAGTGTGAGTATGGAGTCAGTACAACTTAATAGGATTAAAAAAATGAGAAGCTTGAATAATACTTGGATAGCTCTTTACAATTAAATCAATGACCTGTGATCAGAGCATTCTGCTGGAAACTTCTCCTGCAAGCCATACTACCTGTTAGCCTATAAAACCACATCTCTGTTTGCTTAAGGATTACGTGCTCTTGCACTCTGTCTCCATATTTTTATATAAAAATTAAAAGTAAGAAAATAGTATTCCTGCATAAAATGTTTTGTGCTGACAGAGTTTACCCTAAGGGATTACTGTCTTTGGAAAAGAACAAACACAGCAGTTGTCTTGAGTTTATACGCTTGTAGTTATTATACAATTATGAATTGAACATGTCTCTACTAAATGCTGAAAGTGTTCTCAGAAAGTTACGACGGACTGAGTCTGATGTTCAATAGGGATTAGGCCACAAGTGTCTCCAGAATACAGAGACCTGAAATACTGTGTCCCTCAGTATGATGGGTGTCAGGTTGGAAGCTCCCAAAAAACATGCCTAAGCATCAGTAAAATAGAAGACCCCTTGTATTTTGTTAAGGATATTATCTCTGCATTTTTGTGTCAGTGTTAAACATCTAGATCATATGTGTAACTCAAAAAGAAAACCTGGAACATGAAAAGCAGATGGTGGGTTTGTTCCATATATTGTAGAAATACCTCTGCTTTTAGTACTTGAATGGTGGTTGTCTTAGTGATAAATGAAGCAGAAATGAATATAGTCGCTAACTTATTAGCTCATATAGCAACAGGAAAAAAAAAACAACATAAAAAAAGCCCTTTTCTTTAACCATACAGTTAACTTATTATTATCTGAGGAGGCAGAAGGAGAAGGTGCACAGAGTTGAAAAGTGCAGTTACAGCACTGTGGATTTTCTAACTCTACTCGTCCTTCAGCTGTTTTGTCTCCACATTCCAAGCACTTTGTAGTGCTGAAGCTGTTCCAAACAGTTTTTATTGTGTGAAATAACTAGGAATATAGATACAGTATGCAAAAGCTTTTTGTCTGTTGCTTACTCTCCTAATTACTACTGCACTTGAAAGGCTGGGAGAGATAGTTAACTTGAAGATAGATTTCTGAGGTAGACCACTTTGGCAGTCTTCTTTTGTTTTGAGTCATGAGAAGTGTTCCCCAGGTGCTCCCCAGAGGTCAGTACTCGGCCCAGTCTTGTTCAACTTCTTCATCAGTGGCCAGGATGAAGGGACAGAGTGCACCCTCAGCAAGTTGCCTGATGACACGAAACTGGGAGGAGTGGTGGATACACCAGAAGGCTGTGCTGCCATTCAGCGAGACCTGAACAGGCTGGAAAGTTGGATGCAGAGGAACCTGATGAAATTCAACAAGGGCAAGTGCAGGGTCCTGCACCTCGGGAGGAACAACCCCATGCACCAGTACAGGCTTGGGGCGGACCTGCTGGAAAGCAGCTCTGCAGAGAGGGACCTGGATGTCCTGGTGGACGACAGGTTGACCATGAGCCAGCAGTGTGCCCTGGCTGCCAACAAGTCCAATGGGATCAGGGGATGCATCAAGAGGAGTGTGGCCAGCAGGTCGAGGGAGGTTCTCCTCCCCCTCTACTCTGCCCTAGTGAGGCCTCATCTGGAGTACTGTGTCCAGTTCTGGGCTCCCCAGTTCAAGAAAGACGAGGAGCTACTGGAGAGAGTCCAGCGGAGGGCTATGAGGATGATGAGGGGACTGGAGCATCTCTCCTGTGAGGAGATGCTGAGGGAGCTGGGCTTGTTCAGCCTAAAGAAGAGAAGGCTGAGAGGGGACCTAATAAATACTTATCAATATCTTAAGGGTGGGTATCAAGAGAACGGGGCCAGACTCTTCTCAGTGGTGCCCAGTGATAGGACAAGGGGCAATGGGAACAAACTGAAGCACAGGAAGTTCCAGCTGACCATGGGGAAGAACTTCTTCCCTCTGAGGGTGATGGAGCCCTGGAACAGGCTGCCCAGGGAGGTTGTGGAGTCTCCTTCTCTGGAGACACTCAAAACCAGCCTGGACGCGGTCCTGTGCAGCCTCCTGTAGGTGACCCTGCTTTGGCAGGGGGTTGGACTAGGTGATTCCCAGAGGTCCCTTCCAACCCCTACCATTCTGTGATTCAGTGTTTCTCTGTGTTTGAATGCCCGTGAGTATCAGGAATGTATTAAATTTAAAAAAAAAAAAGCAAGCTTTAAAAATCTTGTAGATTTGTAAAATATAACAGTTAAATTAATTCATTGGAAAATCCTGTCTTCTAAAGAAAGAAATATTTAAAAATTAAATTTAAAATTCAGAATTTAAATCTCAATTTTAAATCTATTTCTCTCTGTATATGGGCTCAGACTGTAAAACAAATTGGTTGAAATAATCATATATCGGTTTAGTTATGTACAAAACCTAATGTAATGAAAAATGTGAAAATTGAAATAATTTTATCTTGTCAATGTAATTGGCTTTGCCTCTGTGACACAAAAATGTCTTTGTACTTACAAAACATACCTGCAATGTAAATTTCACTAAAATGTTAGTGTTGAAAGGGTAAGTGTCCACTGGTATATCTGAATAATTTATTTGACAATGCCAAAAACAACTAGAAGTTGAAGAAATGTGTCGCTCGGGGTGTTTCATTTAGGTGGTACAACTGTGGGACGCCTTGCTCTCACAAGACTTGTGGAAGCCCACTGAAGTCGTGGAATAGAACTGCCTTGGGCCATCCCCAGGTGTTCATCCTAAGGCGGGGTGCAAGTCTTTGAGCTAAAACAGTGCATTTGGCTTTGTCTGCTGTCTGGAGAGCTGCTGGCTCGGCAGCTGCAACTGTTGGTGCTGATGCCTGGGTGCTGCGTCCACTGCGTGCACTCCGTGAGGCACTACGCAGACAACTGCTCTGCTCGAGGGTGGGCTGATTCGGCTGCTTTGTGCAAGTTGGTGAGGGACTGCTCCGTCAGCACAGCCCTGGGGTGGTAGCATGGGGCAGTAATCTCTGGATCCAGAGGAGGACATCCCTCCGTCTTCTGGGGAGAGTTTGGGAGGTGCAGAATCTGCCTGATGCAGCATGCTTCAAATTAGCATTGTAGGTGAATGTTTCAAAATGGATCTGGCAAAACCAGTGTTGGTGAGTTACCATATCAAACTTGTCACAGAGGCAGATAATTGCTAGGTGGGGTTATCCAGCCTGTGTTATGCAGGAGGTCAGATTAGATCATCGCTGTTTCTTCTGGTTTTAAATTCTGTGACTCTAATGCAACCAGTTGTTCCATGCAATCACTGTCCATACTTGTTTATCACTGACACACCCAAATCGGCTTGCATCCCTATGTGGCTCACACTGTAACAGACCTGTCTGTTTCCAGGGCATGAAGAGCTTTCCCATAGGTCACCGTGGTAAGCAAAATGGAACTTTAAAAATTATATACTTGCGAGACATGGAATTAATTCAGGAGGAGAGAGGGCAATTGAAAATTATGGAATTTTGAATTAGAAATCTGAGTACTCTTAACTAACTTAAGCTAAATCGGTAGACCTGTTTTAAACTGAGGCAGCACTTCACTCAAATTTAGAAACAGGAATAACAAAACCACAAATGCAGAATTGTGTGTTATATAAAATTATGTTATTGTGTATTGTGTATGTTATTATTATATATTATGTATATTATAAAATATAACATGTTATTATATATTATTATGTTCTTAATACAGAATTAAGGACAAACTAGATGGGTCAGCTTGCAGTAAGCTGCAGTTGTTTGAAAGCCTTTTGTATGATGTTGACTGCATTCAAATGAACGTTAAGTCTGTTTCCGTCGTTGGATTTCAGAGTACTAGTCGTTGGCCAAAAGGCTGGTACAATCGGATGTACTTGGTATTCCTGAAAAGAATGCCTTTTTGTAGTTCAGGTGTGTGTAAGCAGCCCTATACTTGTTCTGGTAAACTTTCATCTCTCCCTTTATTTTCACAAATGCTGGTTACAGGCATGGATTTACCTGTGCATGCAGTTTTAGGCCAAATCTGAAGGCATGAGTAGCAAAAGTTTAACCCTCTTTTCATGAAAATTACGAAGAGAGAGATAAAAGGCTAGGTTTTCAGACAGAGTTTGTATGCATGAAATATGTAAAAGCTGTTACATGAATGTGTATATATAAAAGTACAAAAGAAACTAATTGTTGAAAAAGTTTTTTTTTTTTAAGCTTGTGTGAATAGAAGTTAATTTTTAGCTCTGCAGATTGAAATCTGTTGGTCGTATTGAACTGGTTAGCGTTACTGCAGTGCTGTCTGCCGTGTTTGTGAGATAGAAAGCTCTCCTCTCCCTGAGTTCATTGCTTCCCGGAAATGATTGTTTTGCCAGGCATATTGCTTTTTGAAGAAGGGAAGGGAAGACATGATTTTCAAAGAAGGACAAGACTGGAATGCATGTCAGAGAACTGCTCCCATTTTTAATAAGGTTTCAGTCAGCACCACTCTGCACTTACTGCCCTGCCCCAATTTATCTCTCTGTTAGAATACTTAGTTTTATTTGGAGCAATTCAATGGTAGAGTTACTATGGGTAGGATGATCATCATGCAATCAGTTTGCTGGTGACTGTAGATTTCCCTCCTTTATTTGCAGGGTCTGGGGTAGGATGATGAGTCTGTTGAGTGTTTTCCTCAATCAAATACTGCATTTGAGATGGTATTTAAATTTTTCTCAATAAAGCTCATTAAAAATTACTAATAAGGCTTATTTTTGATGGAAAATTGCCTAAATATTGCACTCACTGTTACCTTTGATACATTCCAAACATTTTTTAAATGTCTTTCTGACAGATGGTCTGCATAGGTCTTCTCTGGAATCAGCTATTCCCATTAACAGAGGGAACATAAATAGGTCAGATAAAGCCACTAACTGTTCTAATGTAATTCAGGAGCACTGGGCATAACACAGGCTTTTGGTACAACAGCACATCTTTCTAATTATTGTCTGAGGAATATGTTGCAGCCTATCCAAAGGAAATTTGTGCGCAGAGCTGTTGTTTTTATTGTATTTTTCTCTGACACCCCTTGCTGGTTTTGTTTATATAGTTTGGCTGGATATTTGGTGTGGTTTGGCTGGATATTGATTTAATTTCTCTGAAACAAAAAAACAGATTTAAAAAGTAATGATCAAAAAATCTTTCTAAAATCCAGTTTGCCTTTAAAAGAAGATGAAGAAGGTTTAAAGGCTGAAGTAAACATGACGATTTGCTACAGAGGCTATTTTTGAGCTTACCATTTCTGCAAGGTGCCCAGGGATTACGCTGGTATTACTATTTTAATTGTTTGCTAGCTGTAAACAGGTATATTTTGGGGAAGTGGGGAGGTGGTTATAGCTACTTACAGCTTTCAGTGTTATCATTACTGTTTGGCAGAATGCCCTTCTGTGTCTCAGGTGAAATGTTTTCCAAATGTGAGTGCTTCAGAGGCTGGTCTGTCATTGGCTTTGGCCATTTCATTGCACTATAAATGTGAAGTTTTTAACATTTTCCTTCAGAAGTTCCTTTTGATAGTATAAGGCTTAGTTGTTCCTGGTGGTGTAAACCATTGTCAGAAGCACCTACCTCTGGTCTGATGCTTTCAATACAATTTTATTGAAATGCTTTGACAATGTCAATGTGCTGGTCAGAACCTTGTGTATTTGAGGATACATTTAAAGGACGATATCAGAGAGTTTTTCACTTTAGTTACTAGGGAGCAGTTTAAGCAAGTTTATGCAGCCAATTTCAGTAGGTTTGTTTATTTAAAGCACAAAAGGGGGAAAGAAACCCAGAAGGAAACTGTTGAGCACAAAAGCAGCTGAAGCAAATAAATCCTGAAAAGTTGCACATAATCTAAACCACCTTTTAAAATACTGCAGTTTGATGATGAAGCCAGAGCAGCTCCTCAGGGTTACAGAGGCATGTTGGTATCAGTTATGAGGAAAGGAATTGGAAGCACAGCTTGGCATATATCACAAATGCACAGCTCAACAGTGGTGTGGCACTTGGGGCAGGGGCAGAGTCTGAAACAGCGTTGGAACAGAGCAATTGTAGAGAAATTGTGAAGAATAAACTGGAGATACCTGTGCACTTAATAGTAGCATAGTAGAACAGCAGGACTACGTGGATAACATTCGTTTGGGTTTTTTTTTAAATCACATAATGGTAAAATCTTGCCAGTCAGGACTGTCATAGAATGTATACAGAGACAGTGACTTGGAGAGATAAAACTAGACTGACTACCAGTGCCGTTCACCTGGTGTGTGAGGTTAGGAGCACCAAAACAGTCTGCCCAAGGAAGCTCAGTGTCACTCAAGACACCGAACAGCCATTATTTGTGGAAGTATTGTCAAATAATTCCATTTTCTTTAAATACATTGCTAATCTTGAAGTAATGAACAAGATTTAATTTTCTTTGCGGTATTCAATCAAATTTCCAAATTACTTCTTATAACAGGAACATGTATCTATACAAAAATATTCATATGTTCCAGTGTTTAACTCCATATGTGCAAGTGTATGTATTTAGGGAATTCAGTTTTCAGTAAATCAGTTTTTAAATCTCAGAATTAGTTTTCAGTAAAATAGCTCACAACTGAAATTTGTCATTCGTATTCAAACCAAAAAGTGTGCTGAAATTTATCATCCAGCCATGCAGTGTCAATTAATACAGGGTTTTTTTGTTTACAATTTCTGCAAGAGATGGGCATTCTTTTGCAAATTATTGGCTCTTTTAGAGGAGCTTCTTTCCATAAGAAAGTGCTTTGTAATGTTTTTATACAAAACCATAGGGAAAGAGACAAAAATACTAGTTTTTTCTAGAGAAAGGCTTGCAAGCAGCAGTGACAAATAACGTGCATTTTCAAATATAAAGCATCATATGTGGATAATAACGTGACAGTCTATGTTGCGACACACTGGAGTTGGCTGTGTTGTTAGGATCGGCAACCCAGAACTTTATTTGGAACGGATTTTAGTGTGGTGACATTCGTAAGCTGAGTATTGACAATGATATGTGATTTTATTGCTCTTCTGCTGAGTTTTAGGAACCACATACATCTTGTACATGTCATGTTTTCATGGTTTCTTGTTTTTTCATTAATGACAATGCCGACTATAGATTGAGGTTTAAGAACTCAGATATTTCACAGAAAAGGAGACTAGAGTACATTCTGGATGCCCCATGAGTGGATAAAATCGTATGCTTTAATTTACCTTATTAAATAATGTAGTACTGCTTCATCAAAGTCATGTTTAGCACTGCAAACACAGATGAATGTGCATGTCTTTAGATTCAAATAATAGTTTCCCTTTCTCTGCTGTTTCTATCCTGTGACTTCTTATATTGAACTGTAGAGCATTCTGTCCTCTGTTGTTGCATATGTGTGTTTATTATTGTAGGTTTGTTACTTGGAAATTTACTACAAATGTAAGCGCTTGAAAATAAATCTTTTGCCAATCTGGAAATGTGATATGCAAAAGGAATGCTCTTCAGCCTCCAGATAAGGTCCGCAAAGTACCACTGAGACGTAAAGTAATCTGTGGTTTGGGTCATCCTGAAAGCTCTTATTGATATGAGATGAGTCTCAATGGAGAAGTCCTGCTGTTACGTGCTCATCGTATACCGACTGAGAGCAGGGGGATCGACTTAGAGAGGAGGCTGAAGCTGAGATATTTCCTATGCTGCAGAGACTGAGAGTGTGAAAGGAGCTAATGCTTCATTAAGCTGCACTGATTAAAAAATTGCAGTGTTCGTTAGGCATGATATGGTCTGTTCACTGCTAATGGGACAAGTAAGCAGTTTATTAAGGTAAGGGCATTGTTCTTCAGAAGCAGATATGAGAAGCTTTGTTTGTTTTGTATGTGGGTTTTTGTAAAGTGCAGTTTGCTGCCTTGCTATCTGAAAAGAAATTGGCTGCTCTGTAACATAGCATTGTCAGAGAAACAACTGGAATGCAGAAATGCCTTTGAACTCAGGATGGATTTGTTTTTGCTTCCCAGGCAGTCAGCATCAGTGTTTTTAACAAAAGGGAGGAGTCTGATTACCACAAGGTTTCCTGTTTGTGTGGATAAGGAGCTTTCATAAAGAAACAGGAAAACAGAAATTCTCACAAATAATCAGTATTCTGCTGCATTTTGTGACTTTCTGTACAAATCATAAAAGAAGCAGAAATAAGTATCTGCAAAATACGGACGGCTGTGCAGAAGGTAGTGAGAGAAAAGTACGGCCAAAAATGCAGAATTATGCAAAATGCCTCTCCATTAATGGGCTTACGTGGTTGATGGTATTTGGCGAGAGATGTGTTGATGGGTGTTCATGCTGGTCCCTACGGGGGCTACAGGATAGCCTGAGGTTTGTAGGTGAAGAAGGAGGGGGTAGAGCGGGAGGAGGTTTTCCTCCCGTTCGAGGAAGGCAACTTTCCTGCTGTTTGGGGAGCATGGCACTTACTCAGCGTGTACTTGAAGGACTAGTTGCTGGACTGGCCACTCCTCCTTTCCAGGGCATTTAGCTCTCGCCCCTTCCTTTCCCAAGTATGTATACACATACGTGCACACGCTCATGAACAAGGAAGGCTTTCCAGAGGAAGCACACAGTTGCTGAAAGAACTCCTGTCTCTGCGTAGGATTTCTCCCGGAGAGGCTTTCAGGGTGTCGGTAGGCTGGCAGGGTGCTCCGGTGGCCAGGGCTCCTGGGGTGCTGCCGACTGCCCTGGGGCTGCTGCCGTTCACCTTCCGCTCGTGTGGGGACCGAACAAAACCCGCAGCCAGAAGTACAGCTCGGGGTGAGAAAACAAACCCTATGGTCTAGGTGAGTTAGTTGATTTGTGTTTCTTCTAAAAGCAGGAGGGAGCAGTCATCGTGTCCTGTTGCAGCTCTGTAGACATGAGGGCGGAATACTAAGGCATCTTTATTTCCTCTGGTTTGTGTTCCCCCCTCTTGCTCTCACAACTTTGTTTGACTTGAATGTTGTGCTATGGTCACACCACGGCGATGCCGTGCGTTTATTTCCTGACCTGCAGGTTTGTCTTTGTGGCCGTGGGGACTTTGGCCAGGCGGGGTAAAGGAGGGAGAAGTTAGCGGAGGGGAACCTGGAGGGCTGCAGTGGGCGGACAGCTTGTTTTTCTGCAAGAAGTCGTGTGCTGGGACAGCCCTGACGCCAGCCATGTGTACTCACCCCAGTGCTGAGGGTGAGAGACCCAGATAAGGCAGCAAGAGAGCAGATGATTGGTGACAGGGTGGATTTTTTATGCCTCCCCCCGCCATTTTTCTGCAGCTAAAGCTTATTTCATCTGCTTTATAATGGGACAAGTACCGAGGGGGACCGCAGACGGGTGCCAGCCTGTGTGAACAAAACATAACTTTTCTTAATCAAAGTTTTAATGTAGGAGTGTTGGTCTTCGGATAATAAATATTTCTATCCTGCATGTCTAACCTCTGCATGATCTTAACTGGGAGGAGCAGCAACTTAAAACATTATTCTGATTTTTTCTGCACTGTAAATACCTTTATGTTTGTGTGAACAGGGGAGTGAGTGATTAGCTCACCGAGTATCTCAGAAAGGATTAGGACAAGTCTTATAAATCATAAACTCTCTGTCGCCCTTGTGCACTGAGATTGCTACCCTGTATTTCAGAGGTGAATGTAGGTTACAGGGAGAGGAAGTGCTGGTGGTGCTGGGTGGTAATTAAGCGGCCTGAATATAAAGATTTCAGATATGTGAAATACTGGGAATGGGAGCTCCAGCAAGAGAATGGAAGGAGAGCACATACTAGACATACAGGTGAGATGAATTACATGACTGAGCTGACCATGGAAACTTTAAAAATGAGAAAGAATTTTTACTTTCTAGGAAGGTTAAATTAGTGAAGGATCTAGAGAGCTACAGGGAAACTTTGTACTCTTAAAAAATAAACAAAACAAAACCTCATGTCACAGTAAATTTATTCTTTCCTTTGATCTGAAATCTGCTCCATAGCTTTTAATGACCTCCATCCTCACAATTAATGGAAGAGAAATAATTAACAGGCTTATTTTATATAAAATGTTCAGAAGATTTTTGCAGAGGCTGTGTAGTGGAAATAAATACAGCATCTTGAACTCCTTAACTAAAATGCCTTTTTTTAAAGTAATTGTTTAACAAATTCTGCCTGTACTTGTGTTAAAGTACTGATTGCAGTGAATATGGTGTTGACAACATTTTAAAATGGCTTTTTACCATATTTTACCTGAGTATAAAGAATTTATATCATTATATTTTGATCAGCATGATAACTTGCATTGCCAGCTGGAAACATGGCAGAGGTCAGCTGCAAGCATAAACCTGTTTTCGGTTATCAGTCGTTTTAGTTCACATCAGTATATTTATTGTAATGCCAAATACAGACTGGTTGTAAATGGTGTTCTGATGTGAACCTGCCTGGCAGTACAGCAGAGCTAGAGACAAATAAAACATACGAGATAGTACTTAATTACAATAATCATTAGCATTTAGACCACACACCTGAACACACTGTATTTGGAGGGAACTTAATTTCTGTGCATTCTGGACTAGAGCGTAAACTCTTTTGGACCAGACTACATAGGTGTTTTCTGTGTGTGGCGGGGCCTACACAAAATGGTCTGTTGCAACAGATAATAGTAATAAAGTTTTCTCATAAAAAACATACCATTCTTTTTAATAACCATTTCCCCTTTAATCTCAGTTATTGTATAACAGCTATTGTTACAGCCTTAGCCCGCTTCCACATCTTTGCATACATTAGATTCTTTTGTTAGTAAACAAAGCAAACCTTCACCAGTCAGCTCTTGCGCATGCTAGTACAGGTAAGCCCCAGCAGCCTCTAATGCGTTTGCTTTGTCTCCATCTTACGAGAAAGGGCGCAAAGGGCAATCGTGAAGACTCCTGGAACCCTCTCTAATTTAGTGCTGCTGTGATAGCCACAGAGCTCATGAGAATTGCAGCAGTTGTGGCAAGGGGAGGAATTGTACACGATTTGCTCAAACAGGAAAAGTTCTTGCTACCGACTAAACAATAAACAAGGTAGAAAAGGACAGTCCGTTTCACTCTTCACCTCCACCTGTGCGTTAGGGGTCATGATCGTGCCTGTGCCACATCCAGAATTGCTTCTAAACTTCATTTTTTGCTCCGAGTTGGTCAGCGCTTCTGAAGAATGCTGCAAACACTATCTCTGCTTTCTTAAATGGTTGTTACTTGCTTTGGGAGGCTGAGACGAGACAGAAGGGATTTATAGTACAGGATCCTCTTCTCCATTTGCTTCCCTGAGGCTTAGCTACTTTCCTGTTGTTGAGGAAGTTGGGAGGGAGCTGTGTTCCAAAGCATGCTCTTGGGAAATCCAAAGAACCTTTTCCAAAGATAACTGTGCTTTAAAAAATTTTTTTTTTTTTTTTTTTCCAGTCTGGTTCCTAAGTTTGAAGGCTTTTTAGCAGTTACAGTAAGAGAAAGATGTACAGCAGCCTTCCCTCTCACTGTATGTTTCTTTGGTATTGTCTGGGTAACATTTCAAACAGTCCTTGCTTTGTTTCATGCCTAGCTTACTGTTTCGTTGGTGCAGGCCTTTCAAAGTGTCTGACCTTGTTTGTTTGTTTTATTCTTTCCACTTCATTTTGGAGGTGCTTGAGCTGATTTACATTAGCACTGTATCCATGCTCTATGAATCAGTGTACACCAAAACTTCACACCTAGAGAAGAAGCCACCACCTTTTTGCTGTGTTCCCTTTCCTCCTGTTAAAGAGCGGTCGTTACAAACTTTGAGTGAGAGTGGGAGGTGTGATGCCTACAGTGCCCTTTGCCGCTCTAGGCACATTCACCATTTACCAATCTAATATTAAGTCCGTTTTCCACCTTGTGTCAGCAGCGACAGAAGTTCAAGCACATTGTTCACTTCCTTCATTGCTATCACAAGGGCAGCGGTTGCATAGACAGGACTCAGGTGGTTTTATTTTTAGCAGTACATTGTCTGCTCCTGCTCAGTATGTGGTACAGATTACCTCAGCCCAAATACAGTAAGGAATAAGGAATAATTTTAATCTTCCATATGGACTATGTAAATATTACTGTCTTTATTTCCTCTGAAATGCAGGAATTTAATCTATACTAAAGACAACACCTCCGATAGGTTGCCTTTCTGATCCAATGTGGTAAATCCTCTATTTCCAGTCAAAACACACACTTTATTGTTGCTATTAGAGACCTCCTTTCACATCCCTTTGTCATTGTGTAACACTGTAGCAAAGTGAACAAGGAGAGCTAGTATGTGTGGGGTCTAAATGTTCAGCCATGTCCACAGGCCTTCCTCTTGTACATTCTTCCTCTTCCTTGTTTGAAGTCATTGCATGCTTTACAGCTGTCACTGGGACACTGGCCTGTGCCTGGAGAGGCAAGCAAGCACGTCTTAACGCTCTTGTTTGCTCACATGTTCTTTCTGATTGTCTTTTATTAACACCCCCCACCCAGTTGTTAACACAGTCTGTCACTCAGAGAGGGGAGAAATTTCGCCTCCCTATGGACAGAATGCTGTGGGAAGCATAAGCAAGCAGCTGGAAACCAAGAGTGAAAGATTACAGCCCAACAGCAGACTTGCGCATTTCTCACTAGGGTTGCCATTCTGCTTTTCAGCATTTGGGTACACAATAGTTATTTTTACACCACTAGTTTTCAGAATTAAATTTGGGGAAATCTGTCACAGTCCTGCTTACCTGACGGCTATTTTTTCCTCCTCTAGGAGATGCCTTCAGGAATTCAAAAAACATGCAAAAGCGAGCCGTTCCCCATGGAACTCTATACACCTGAATGAAACACCTGCACAAAAAAAAAATCTCCACAGAGACAGCAGAGGTGTTTTGAGAGGTGGTACAAGTTAGGATGTGAAGACAACAGCATCTTTCCATGTCATTTTAGGTGTCTCGGGGGAGTTATGCAAACAGTCACAATGACCAAAGCACAAAGCAGGTCATTAATGATACAGAAAGACATTGGAGAGGAAGAAACAACAAGCTTCACGAAGAATCTTGCTGTGAAGCAAGCAGAGATAGCCCTTCTGTCTTGCTGATGAGTGTTGCCAAAAGGATGGCGCTAGCTTTCCCACTCCGAGGGAGATGGAGGTCAGGCAAAGAGAGAGATCATTGATACATTCCTTATTAGCGATGTGGACAGAAGGCACCCGTAGGCAGTACGGTGTGTGATTGATGCCCAACAGTCTGGGTGTGACTGACTCCAAACATAAGGCAGGTAGGAAGAAGCAGCATAGATCTGTGGGCAACTGTGAAGGTCCAGGTATGTGTTGACAAGATGGTGATAGCAAGGTACTCAAGGTGTGACCCACTGAGTTTCCTAGTGAGTCATGAAGTTTCCTAGTGAGTCATTATGGATCGTTATGAGGACTGAGAAAATAGATGTTTCCCTGAAGTATCTCAGCTGAGAGACTTTTCTGTTCTGGAGGAGCCTTTCCGAAGGAGGAATAGATGCCATTCTCTGACAATGGAAACAGCATTTGTCCCTTTGATCTTTATGCTGGGACTTGTTTCACTGTTGCAGGCTAGTTCCATGCTCTTGACTAAGAACCAGGGTTCATGGTCATAGTATCTCCTGGGCTTTCTTCCTAAGCAGAGTTTGCTTGGCTTCCTCTAGGATTTGACAGTTAGCTTTGCTATCGGTTTTGTCCATTTTTTTCTTCCCTTAGAGCTTCCATACAAAACAGAAGTTTAATAATAAAGAATCTGGAAGAAGTTTCATGGCCATGGCCTTTAGCCAGTTTTCACTCCTACAGAAGGAGCCTTTTGGACATGGTAAAATTCATTTCAGATGAGTTGTGAAAGCTACAGTGCATGTGACCCCTGTGTGCTATACCCGTAAGTCATTTTGTGTTCTAGCCATTACAGAATAAGGGGCAGATCAGTATTTGATGATTTTCCAAGTTGCTTCTCTCTGAAATTAGTTGTGCATTAGTCAGACCTGCAGGGGCAAACCTTTTTCTTGCTGAGTTGGATTACAGCCAGCATTAAAGCAGCAAACTCAGAATCGCTCGTCTGGAAGTGAACTGCCTCCTTTTTTAAAAGCTATTTTTAGGCGATTGTTGAAGTCTCCTCCTCTGGCATGGAGTACATTTTCTGTGTTTTAGTGAGTTATATAGCATCTCATTTACGTTTTGGAAAGCTCATTTTAACAGGCTGAATTAGCACATCTTTTCAGTTCATACGTTTAGGTAGATTTAAAAAACAGTGCTAGACTTAGTTACTTCCTGCTCCTGCTTGGTCATTTATCCTCTTTGTCATTGTTGCTGTTGTAATCACGCAGTGAAACAAAATTAGGCTTTGGAGTGTATTTGGAAGAAGGGAGAGGGCCAAGGTGCTGTAACAGATTCATTCTCTCACCTGGGAACACACTGGGTCGCCCTGTGCTGTGGGGCACTGTGTGCGTTGACCCCCTCCAGCAGCCAAGCCCCCGGCCAGCGCTTTCCTCACTGCCCTGCAGCAGGATGGGGGAGAGAATCAGGACAGGCCTTCTGTGGTGAGCCTGGAAAGACACCAAAGGCAAGATTAGAAGAATGCAAATCAAAACTAGTCTAGGCTATCCGGTTAATGGTTTTACATGCTTTTCCAGAGTGTTGCTCATTTATGACAAGGATGACTCTTCTAAAGAATTCAGGCACAATTCTTTTATTCTTACCAGAGATATATTTTAAAAGAAGCTATTAGCTTATGCACAAGAGGTAATAATGCAATAATAAAAATCTGTTGGTATAAATCTAGTTGTGCTGGTAAGTTTTCTTTGTTCTAAATGCAAGTTATATTTTTTAAGACTTTTAGGGAAAGAATAGCTCTATACTTGAGGTTTTTCTGGGGCTTTTTTCCTTTTTTTGTTTTCAAATACACTTTTGTGTTCTAAAGACAAGAGATTAAGAGGTCTAAATGCAAGGACAGTTTTTAAAGGTGTCATAGAACACTGGCTGTGGCAAAGGCCTCAGAGATTATTTGCTCAGCTGTTTCAGTTAGTGCAGAATTTCTCTCTATTCTGTTCCTAACACTAGTGCTCAGCATACCTTTGTATGTAGACCTTTGTATACTACTATTGTGTAGTATTTTAGAACCTTTTCCAACACTTCAATGTGTCTTGAATAATGGAAACTCAAAAATGTGTCTTGGGAGATTGTTCAGATTGAACATAATCATATAGTCAGAAAAAAAATCACGATATACATCCCTTTCTTACTCTTCCTTACCTAAATTCTTGTGGGCCAAAATGCATTTCCTCATTGGGTCCATACCCTGGAATTAGCTGCTCATGCTCCTTGCCATTTAGCCAGATTATGGAGCTCAACTTCACATGCATCACAGATGTACAAATCCGTTTTGATGAAGGTAGCAGTTGAGAGTAAGTAGATGGGCACACAAAGCAATCAGGTGAGTAGCTTTATGCTTCTCAATGTTTTTTTTTCTGAATTTCCCTCAGTACTTCAGTCTGTGCTTTGTATTCAGTTTCTGAGGACTGAATGGATTATTCCAGATGGCTTCTTACCTGAGCTGCACAGGCAAGAACTGTCATCTTCTTGATCCCCTAACAGGACCCCTTCCATAACGACACAGTTCTTTCTCCAGCTGCTTCTCTTTGTGTGTCCCTCAGGCCCTCCTACGTGCTAACTCACTCTTAGTGGAGTATCCTCTCATCTGATATTATCTGGCCTTCTTCCAAATTCACTTTAATTTCCAAACCATCTTTGCAGGTCTTTTGTATTGTTTCTTAATCTTCACTGATGTTTCCAGCACCACCCCACTTACTCTCATTTGCAGATGTCATTAGTTCATTTTTAGTTCCCTTTTATAGGTACTGAAGAGGTTAGATAAGATGGGACTCACCAGTTAATACCTCTGCACATGTTAGTACCTTGTTTGTTTGCTGTGTAATGGCATTGTTTATGTCTAAGTTCATTAAATTTGAAATTAAGTGTTCCGGAGGCACTTGAAGTTTCTGCTTAAATTGAATATATTCTGTGGTTGCAACATGTAGGGCTTTTTTGTTTGGGTGTTTGACTGGGTTTTTTGTTTTGTTTTTTAATAAAATAGTGATGGGAGAATGGGAGATAAGCCACTTCCTGCTGTAGCCTTGTTGCATTTCTGTAAGTGTGCTTGGGAAGACTTTTTCATTATTCCTTTTTTTTTTTTACCTCTTAGCAGCTGGGCATTATTGGTAGAGCTGTTTAGCTAACAAAAGCCATTGTGTTTTTAAATCCGTTGTGCCTTGTACTCTAGATCCATTATTTTCTACACCCATTATGGTTATGCATCCAGTTTGGGGCCTGCTGGTACCCTAGAGTTGAGTGACTCCAGTGGAGGGCTACCAAGATGATCAGACGCTGGAGCACTTGGTGTGGGAGGAGGCTTCTTCAGTCTGAAGAAAGGATGGCTACAGACAGAAGCCTCCTATGCCGGCAGGGTGATTATTATGGCAAGTAAGTCAGGCTCTTGCTGAGGTGCATAGTGGGAGGGTGCATAGACAATATCCATAAATTGAATCACAGGATCATAGGATAGTTTCCGTTGGAAGGGACCTTCAAAGATCAGGTAGTCCAACCCCCGTGCAGTGAGCAAGGACATTTTCAATGAGATCCGGCTGTGCAGAGCCCCGTCCAACCTGACCTTGATGTTTCCAGGGTCAGATAATCTACCACCTCTCTTGGGCAACACTGTTCCGCTGTTTCACCATCCTCGTAGTAAAAAATTTCTTCTTTATATCTAGTCTGAATCTATCCTCCCTTAGTTTAAAAGTATTACCCCTTGTCCTGTCACTACAGGCCCTGCTAAAAAGCCTGTCCTCATCCCTAAGCCCCATTTCAATACTGAAAGACCACAGTAAGGTCTCCCCGCAGCCTTCTCTTCTCCAGGCTGAACAGCCCCAACTCTCCCAGCCTTTCCTCATAGCAGAGGTGTTCCACCCCTTGGACCATTTTTGTAGCCCTCCTTTGGACCCGCTCCAACAGGTCCATGTCTTTCCTGTGCTGAGGGCTCCAGAGCTGGACGCAGGACTCCAGGTGGGGTCTCACCAGAGCAGAGCAGAGGGGTGGAATCACCTCCCGTGACCTACTGGCCATGCTTCTCTTGGTGCAGCCCAGAAGTTAACTGAATAGATGGGAAAAAAAGTTTGCTGTGAAGACAGTGAAGCACGTAAACTGGTTGCTCAGAGAGGTGATGTGGTCTCCTTCCATGGAGGCTTTGAAGACCCAACTGTACAAAAACTGCTGAACAACCTTGACTCTGCTGTGAGCAGGAGATTGGGCCAGAGACCTACCATCCAATGTGAATCATTCTACATTCATCAGCCTTATACCACTCCTGATCATTCACATTGTCCATGTGTCTGGGTTTGCTTCCCTGTGTGAGTAACAGTAAGTACATTGGATTAGCTGTAGTTTCATAGGCCTTCTCAAATCCAGGTTGCATTTCCAAACATACCTCCTATGTACACTGACAGATGTATTTTTATCTACTGGTAGGTGCTTTGTAAAGAACTAAATTGGTCGTCTTTTAAAATGAGGGTAAGAACTCTGTTTGTCAGCTCATCTTATATTTCCATGATGTCTGACAACAGCACGCATTACTATGATTAATTTATAATAGAAAACAGGGCGTTCTGAAACGACAGCAGGACTTCCATGAAATGTGGACAAGTTGGAACTAACATAAGCTATATATACTATTTCAATTCCCATCTGAGGTCCTGCTTTCTTAGCTATAAATCATGTACAGCCCCTTTTACATACTCTGTTCTGGACACTAGTGTTCAGTGCAGCTTGTGTATGTCGTTGTTCCTTTTTAATTTACTTTCTCCTCTGTGTTCTATCTGCTGCATTAAAATATTTTAAGGTACAGGATGAGATCCATAAAGTCTTTTTTGTTTGCTTCAGGTACAGGAGGGCTTTGTAAGCTTTTCTTGCTTCTCTGTTCAGCAGAGACAGATTGAAATATCTTGAGTTTAATACCTACTACACAAGTTCAAAAAAAGCGTTACCAAATTTTAATGTCTACAATGGGAAAAAGCCTCATTTCCATATTCATTGTAGTACAACAATAGGAGCTTTTCTTTTATTCCCTCCATGTTTTTTGCTTCAGACAGATAAAATCACTGGTGCATTTGTGGTTTTATGTGAATGAAATGTCTCTCCTCAATTACTATTTCAAAACAAGCTTGCTAACTCCCATTGTCCTGACCTAAAAAATCCATTATTTGTCACCAAAAATCTGGCAATGTCACCTCACTTTTCATTTTTAGAAAAAGGAGTATTGACCTTAGAGTTTTATTAGTTGCTAAGATCTAACCATTTTTGTATCAGTGCTGTAGTGCACAGTAGAATAGCATAGTAAGCAGTGTTAACACTATGTTTTGCCTGCCAAAATACATCCATAAAATTCACTGGGGGCCAGGATGGTTGAATGATTAGAGCATTGGTCTGGGAAATGAAACACCTGGCTTCCAATGCCAGGTCTGCCGTTCCCTGTCTGATGTTTGCAAAAGAAAAGCAATTTCATTTATTCATGCCTATGGAGAGAAATATCATTACACACTTCTGTAAAGTGTTTATATGGTACTTCTCACTTAAAAATTTTTCAGTATTATTCATTTTATGTTCTGACTTAGCTTAGAATATCCCAAGGATTCTTAAACAGTAGCATGTGGTTTTTGCAGACTTCAGTTCAGGAGAGTTGACCATAATGAGCCTCCCGACTCAGTCTTTAAATGTGATAGAGGAGTTTCTAGATGTAATGCTATTGTCAGTATTGTTTGGAAGGTCAGACTAAATGACTTGAGCTTCAAGAACATGAAATTATCTGGGGTGTTTTTTTTGTTGTTTGTTTGTTTTTTGTTGGGGAGATTGG
This sequence comes from Opisthocomus hoazin, assembly GCF_030867145.1. Classification (NCBI taxonomy): domain Eukaryota; kingdom Metazoa; phylum Chordata; class Aves; order Opisthocomiformes; family Opisthocomidae; genus Opisthocomus; species Opisthocomus hoazin. The sequence continues at coordinate 15,661,095 of NC_134454.1, read as the reverse complement.
GGGAGTGTTGTTTAGTTAGTTATTGGGGCTTTTTTAGTGTAACATGTAAACTGCATCAGTTAAACACCACAATGCTATTTTGGTTTTACCTAGCTGAGAGACTTAATTGAAGAGCGAATGAGGACTTTTTCTTAAATCTCTGCCTGTGTAATAATTTTTTTTTAAATTGTGTGAAAGATCATCATGTAATTCTGTCACACTGGGCATGGAAGAGTCTCCGCTCTTCCCATGGTCTGTGGGCAGTGTGGAAGAGGAGATGTAATAGTTTCAAAGTGGATGATTCAGACTGGTGGGAGAAACAGCTTCATCCCATGTGTAAAGACTAGAAACCCAAAATCAGCTTGGATAGAAATTAAGGTACAATGTGTAAGGCCTACTGGGATTTTAGAGGGCTGGGACATTCCCATCTGTGTACATTCTGCCTGTGGCTGAGGAGCGGGTTGAGCAGACAGAGCGGTTGATTCTCACAGTTTCCATAATTTTTTTTGGCAGTTCAAATCTGTCCATTGATAGTCACATAGCTGAGGATGTGAAACAAAACTCAATTTTCCCTTGGCTGATTGTGCTGCATTTGTACCTCCTGCAGTATATAGTTCTGGGATATGGGGTAACGCTGGAACTGTTAAGTCGGTAACACTCCAAAAATGTGCATGAGTTGTGCAGAAAGATGTTTGTGTTTAAATGTAATGTGCATGCCTGGAGCCATCTGGTTTATACTGTCCTCAAATTTGTTTCCAGATCTCTGTATTATTTTCTGATTTTGTAATGTAGTGGAACATTTGCTATTAATTAGAAAAGTCCTTAATGTCATTACTCTAGAAAGGCAGCTAACTTAAATCTCAGGAAACTCAAGTATATTAATTCAAAGCAGGGTGGTCTAATTCACAGCACCATTTATAGACCAAGTCCACAGTCTGCCATCACAACCTTTGGGGAATAGGGGGGTGACTATGTAAGCCCTACAGCTGAATGTCTCTCTAGGTGCTTTTACACAGCCTGATAAGGAAGCTATGAGCTGCTGTTGCTGCATCCTCATACGAAAAGGAAGAGGAGGCAAAACTGACAATTCCAGAGTATGACTGGTGGGCAGTACTGAATTATACAGCCAGCTGCTTCTACCTGGGAGGAGGGACATAAAATAGGTGTCACAAATCTTCTGTCACCACTGGGGATTCTGGATCACTGTGACTCAGAAAAAGCTCTGCTAGTCACAATACATCAGCATTCCTGCTCTGCTTTCTAACAGCAGCCAAACTGGCATTTATTCTTATCCATATGTGGAAAAGGGGGAAAGACAGGGGAGATAGGGCTACTGTGGTATGCCACGTGTTGCACTCCTGTAGGCTTCCTCTTCAGTCTCATGCTTTTGCCAGGCAGTGGAACTGACCTCAGCAAAAAGTTTTAACCAGGTTAGTACAAATCCAGTTTTGACCCACAGCAGCTTGAGGAGACTCTGTAATGTTCTGCTGGTGCCGGGAGGGACTGTTTCAGTCTTATAATATGTGTATAAATGGAGCTTCAATGGAAGTTTTGGGTATGTAGGAACTGTGCATGGTCAGAGCAGATTATGAAGTTCTCTAGTTCTCTGCTGTTGAGGCTGTACAAATGAGAAGTCTCAGTAACAGGATTAAAGAGCACTACAAATTACATTTATAAAAATACTCTGCTGCAATTATTTGAGAAGATAAATTTGAGAATTTCATATAGTTGTTGGACACAATCTGAGGAAAGATTTCTTCCCTTCCTGCCCCTCACCTCCCTTCCTTCAAGAAGTACCTGCAACTGAATTCAACTGGATGTTAATGTATGGTATGTTAGGAATATGAAAAATTGCACTAAAATTTACATATACGTGACAGTTAAACCACACCATACATGCAGTTACACTTTTGAGATTACAATTTCTTTGAAGTAGGAGGTAAACACTAGAACTGAGACTTGTTTGATCTCCAGTATGGAAGTTTGATGGAATATGTTTTTTTAGAAAATTTCTGTATCAGTCCAGGCCTTAGAAGTAGCTCTTTCAAAGTGTGTCCTAACAGAAGCTGACACCTTTTTACTGTAGCAATATATAATGTATATCAGTACATTTTTATTTGGAGTGACACAGACTTTCAGATACACGGTCTGGTTCTGGAACCTTAGGACAAGAGAAGAAAACTACTTACTTTCCCCATTTTTCTGGGTCAAATCCAATTTTATTTTTTCTCCTTGTTATATTGGACTTTTGGATTCCTGCTGATCAGATTGCCTTACAGTGACATTAGAGCAACTAAGCTGGCAGCATGGTATGCCATTATGTGGCTCAAGTAGGAGTAAATTCACAGTGGCATCTGTAGCTCTTCTATGCTTCCAGTCGTTGAGCCTGCAAGAGTACTTTGCAGAGTGCTTTATATGCTCAGTGACTGAAATAGAACTGTGTCTGGAGGGTTAAGTTGAGATCACAACATAATGTTTCTTCCTTTAAAAGGAAACTGTTGGCTTGCTTTTAGTTATTTCCCTGGTCTTAACCCCCTCAGAAATTTCAACATCTGCATGGCTAGAAGAAAGAGTCGCTAATACAGTCTGAAGTTCACTTAGGCAAATTGAGTAAACAGTTAAGCATATGCTTCAGAATCAACTCCGTGGGTCCCAGGTTCTGCGGTGAAACTTCCTCCAACGTGGAAATAGTGGGGCCTCTGGTGGGATTAGAGGAGGAGTAAAAGACACAGCGATGATGAGTCTGTTGCTAGGACTGCAAGCCTTGTAGCAAGGTAGAATGCTACCCTGTGTGCGCAGGACTGTGGGGAGACTGGGAGGAGGGATGTGCACATTTGGCTGATCGGGGTTCACTTTGCAGGCCCCAAATTGTTGCTGCTTCTATCAAGCTAACTGCTTCCAGCTTTTCTGCTTGTACTTCAGTGGGAGCTGTGTGAATTGTTTCAAGCTTGGCTGTTTCTTGATAATAGTTTTGTGTAAAATTCAGTCTCTGTCCATCTAACGACAAATTCAGCTTCTGAGAATCAGATGAGGCATAGCTGTGTATGAAAGTTAGCCAGCAGTACCTTTTTGTGTAGTTTCTTTGAGCAGACACAATGCTTTTATGTTACCTGAATATGGACTGAGAAAGATGGGGGGTGGGGTTGGGAGAAGGAGGAACGAGCACCTTCTTATTGCAGAGTAAGACTATCCTTGTGAAGAATTAATGACAGCTTAATTAATGTTAGTTTTCTACAACTACCACTTTTTTAAAAAAAAATGAATTGTTACAGCAGGGTTTCAAAAGTTTGTGTTTCAGTCTATGTTCCAAAATACTCTGGCACGTGATTCAGCAGTGAGGTGCACTTCAGCTAAGTTAAATCATGAAGCATTACACAATTTTGAGGAGGTTAAAGAAAAAAAAAAAAAAACCAACAGAAATGACAGGTTACTTTTTAATTTTGCTGTTCTTTTCCAGCAATAACACATTTTAGACTTTGCCCTTGCTGTTATAAATCTGATCCTTGTCACGAAGTCTTTTTAAAAATACCTCTTTATCGACTTCAATTTCTGGAAAGAGGCTTTGAGATTTTACGCTCTCTGGGGATTACGTATCTGTGGCAGCTGAGAATGTTGCCTCTGCTGCATACTCAGCATTGCAGCTGGAATAGGCAAAAATGGTGCCTGCAAACAGAGACAATATTTATTGCTCCCTGCAATTAGGTAAATAGCTGCATCAGTGCATAACAGCAGGAGGGAGAGGGTTAATGAGGGGGCTAATTCTGTCCTCAGAGGGACCACAGGGCTGATTGGAAACAGCTGCTGTACCGCAGCCCCCAGACTGCACAGAGCGATGCTGCGGTGAGCCCGGCAGCTTTGGCGAACAGAGGGAGCAGCAGGAGAATGGTACATGGGGAAAATACTAAAAAATCCAGAAAGGAAAGGACATCAAAAACTATCCCAGGCCTGGTTCCTTGAGAGAGGAGAAATAGTAACAGGGAGAAGAGAAGGAAGGGAGAGTTTGGGCTGGAACTGCAGTCTTGAGGAGGGGGTGCAGCCATCTGCATGCCCTTGACCTCTCTGTCTGACAAGGCTTACAATGAAGTGAACATGGTATAGTGTATGTGTAGCTTGGGTGTTAAAACAGCGCAGCTGTGTTAATGGCGTGCTTAGCTGAGCTGGCTGGCTCTGTTAGAAAGTTGGGGAAATGTTGCCCAGGATGGATCCTGGCTACATGTGGCAGCGATTCACCAGAACTGCATATTTCTGATGGCATTTGTCAAAACGTGAATGAAAATATGAGTTTGCTTCATTGATGTCAGCAACGTAAGATTCAAGTTATCCATAGCTCTGTAGGATATGAATAATTCGTGTAGTTGTCATCTCTGGTACATACCATGATGTTGTCACCTGAAAGCTGGCTTCTTTCTACACCTGTCGTGTGCATAGACATGCCTTGTGTTCCTGCGCACATACTGGTAGTTGTTACCAGCATTCATACACAACGCCTTTCAGCAGATGCCTGTGTCTGCATTTTGAACGGATGCTTGCTTCTGTGGCAGAGGATACTCGTTAAAGCCCCAGAAATGCTTTAGCTTAAGCTGCAGCCTACTTGCTTCAGAGAGAGGAAACTGCTAGTGCCTTTCCCACTGCTTTCTCCTAAAGACAAACATTTTTTCCTGCAATTGATATAGATAGCTGAGGAGGGAGGGGAAACCAACTTCGAACTTGTCAGCACAAAGAACCATGGGATATACCCCAGAGATATACTTGAGAACACAAGGATTGCTTATATACAGGCTAGATTGACCCAAATGTTAACATAGCAGAGGCCAGTGATGTAACATAAGCATAGATTTAGGTTGCTGACAGCAAAAAATGGTTAGCCTTGTCAGCTGTGTGGCCAAGCACTGTCGCACGGGGCTGTAATGTGTTGAGCACCAGAACTGCAAAACCAGAGTGCGCGAAAGAAAGGCAGAAGGGGGGATCAAAAGTGAAAGAGCACCTTCTGTTAAATAAATTAGGGCATGTCAGCCTCAGATGATAAGAGAGAAAAAGGGGTGTATGTTTTGAGAGAGCTTTATAAATTCACAAGTGATACAGAGAAGACCAAAAGGGGCAAAAGTAGTCCTTGAGGTCCAGAACATGCTAAGCAATACCAGGCAAGCATTGCAAATGTGTAGCCAGTTCTTACACTTTTTCTTCAACTTCTGTGATTCACCTCTCTCAGAGGCAGCATTCTGGACTGTCAACCTGTGGTCTGGCCTGATACAGCACTTCTTAAGTATGCTGTTTGAACCAGGAAACTTGCTTTAAGATGGGAAGAATATGATCCTTTTCACTGATATTTCTTCAGTTAGATTGGAGTGGTTACTGTTTCATTATTTAAATTATTTTAAAGACAATACTTTTTAGCATATTGAGATTTTAGAGCGCAGAGGAGCTATTTTTGAGAATGTAAATTAAAAATAAAATAATGCAACAAGGTAACTCTTCACCTGAATTATGAAGTATCATGTTACACAAATGGTGAAGCCATGGAATATGAAAAAAAGTAATTTCCACTTTCATTCTGCCAAATTATGTGATTAATATGCCATATGCTATATAAAGATACAAATGAGTGCTATATGAGTGAGGAACACGTTCTATGCAGAATTAACACGGAATAGCTTTAGCTTTGGTATCAGCAAACATTTGGTTCTATGTAATGTGCAGGGCTGAAAAATAAGCCATATGTTAAATGGATTAAGGCACTGTTGATCCTTTTCTGTCAGGACAATTAACATGAGTAAAATATTTGCCCTACTTTAAACAGATAAGGAGATACTATATTGTGTTCCTCTTAAGATTGATGTTCCTATATGGGCTGGCAGAGAGCACAAGATTTATTTCCAGAATCTGATGCAGATTTATAGCTGTGCCAGTTACTGCTTGAAAGCTTTTTATGAGCCTTGTTCACAGCGAGTGTTTTTTTGTGTATGTTAGTGAAAGTGGTCATAAGGATGCAGATATTTTGGAGTGCTAAATGGGATGTGTGACATGTACAATGCCTTTAAATTACAAATTTTATATTGTCATGACCCCTGATTTTCTTTTATATATGTGCATATGTGGGCGTGCATTTGTATGATATAAACATAAAAAATGTATTTTATTAAATGCTTTAGAAGTAACTTCCTGTGCTGTCCTGACTTCCTTAGAGAATTAGTAATGTTTTTTGTGTTATTATTTGATGATTTAAAGCAAAGAAAATTACACTCAAGGAGAGAGTGACAATCTCAGGGGATGTGCACTTTCCGTGGAACTGTGCTCTGGACTCATAAATATCTATGTGGCTCCTGTTTATTTAATAGAATTGCATGGGTGAAATACGGGGTTGAATTTGGTATTCAGAGTCCAAGATAAGGAGTGAACCTGCCTTGGGCTTGGTGGAGACACTCACATAATGGTGGAAATACTATGTAAATTAATCTCAAAATATTAGAGCAGTTGCTATTTTTAATTTTTGTTTGACTGAAGTGTTCAACTTTGCTAATTATAAGCATCTGTAATTTCATTAAGTGCAATTAAATTTTGAGTGTGTGTATATACCAGTGAAGATAAATTGTCCAATAGACACTCTGAAACACTTAAATCTTAACTTCTATTCTTTTTCAGAGAAATTGCAGGGAAAAGGTCATATAAAATGAGTAGTCTTAATCAAAATACATAGTAGTCTGGTTAGAAAATGTCTTTTCCATTTGCAGAAAATTTTGACATTTAAGAAAATTGTTATGCACTTTCTCCTGACGAGCAAGGGATTTTTTTTTTATGTCAATTGAAGAAGAAAACAGAGACATCCTCACTTGAAGAGGAACTAAAGCTCATCTGCCAAGTCCCTGCATCTGAACTTATGATACAAAAGAATAAAAATGAGCTCGTTATGGGAGGAGAGATTGTGAGAAACAGATTTAATCTTGTACTAGGATTTACCAGACACCTTTCCCCACTCAAGAGTTGTGCAGACAGAGTTGTGAACTGGGCTGAGATTCTAGCCATTACATTCGTGAATGACACTTAATTTGATTAGCTTCAGGTTTGTAATTACTGGCTACTTGTACCTTTGAATTATTTGTGATGCTATCTTTACAAATTGCTATCACCAGTTGACTCAAATGTTCTAGCATGGTTTTGTCATGCTACAGACACTGGATTCTCTGCGAATTTTACAACTACTTCCTTTTATATTTGGAGAAGCCTGCTAAATAAATGGCTTTAAAAGTATGAAGCCACCTGAACAAAATGCTATGCCTGACACTATAGACAAAGATACCATGTTGGATTATTAGTCCAGGGCACAAAAACCAGACAATACTACTCCTGAGTGAATAATATATCCAGGTATTACTGAAATACTAAAAAATCTATCTACATTAATTCCTATTCAGTAAACAGATTGAAGTGTGCCAGCTGTGCAGACTTGCCTGTGCTAGTGCAATTGATGATAAACATTTATCAGTGTTTATTTTGACCTTTTCAGTTGTCTGTGCGTAGGAGGTTGCATTGCTTACAATATAAGCCATATAGTGACTCTAAAAGAAAAATACATTCATGCAGCTGAATTTTTTTCAAAAAGTCTGGTTCATGAATGGTATATCTCTGGTCTGTCTACTTACTTCTAAAGGTAGTTTACATCAGGAACGAGTTTGAGGCATCATGCAGAAATCTAGCATAAGGTTTTCTGATGGTTAGCACCAGATATGAACCTGCAAATAACTGGTATCAGCTGGAGCACAACAAGATGGTGGAGGGTTTTTTCAGTTTCTCAGTCCTCCAAGTCACTGTTTTGGTCTGACACAAAAAAAACTAATGGTTTTCATTAATGCAATTTTTTTTTCACATTTTTCCAGAGAGAGGAAGAGGGTTTAATTTAAATTCTTCAAGAAGAGATTTATGTCAAATGATTTATGTGATAGACAGCAAGAACTTTTCTGGATAGACCTATGGACTGTTTTTAGAAGGAAGGGAGTTTGTTAGGATAGAACATAGAAATTGTGCTTGAAATTTTTCTTTATTTAACATGCTTTCATCAAGAACTGAGGTTAGTTGTTTTTCTAAGCATTAAAAAAAATATTAATCACTGGTGTATTAAAGCCCAGCTAAGCAGATGCTTCGTATCTTTTTCTGTTGCAAACAAACTCCTGTAACAGTGTTGTAGTAACTCTCTTTTTGAACCTTTTCTTTGTAACATATGCATTTTTAAAGCTGATTGATCACAGAGCCTTATCAGGGCTGTGTTTTGCAACAGTGATTGTTTTCTATCCAATTTGTTAAAATTATAGTTTCAGTAATAACATCCAATGCAGTGGGAAAACTCCACAGGAAGTAATGGAAAGGATCCCGCAGTTTGCCACCCATTTGCAAAGCTTTCAGTGAAATCAGTCTGCTTTTCCCTGGTGTGTTGACCAGGTAATAAGAAAGAGGAGGCAATGAAAGCTGCAGGACCTGAGAAGTCTGGAAATACCAGAATGCACTGGATATTGCTTGTGAGTGAAATACTCAAAGATAACTTTTACAAAGGTTTATGTCATGTAGCTAGAAGGAAATTCCTCTGTCTTCCTGCAGGGACTGAAGTAATAGCAGTGCAGGTAGTTTTGCTCTCTGGGGGTTTGTATTAATTTTGAAGATGTTTCGCTTGGGGAAATCGTGCATCCAGTCTTGGACTGGTTAGCTGCTAAAGATTGCTAGGCAAAAGAACTGAGGTCTGCCTAAAACGGCAGTGACTTGTGCTAAGACGGGACCTGCGACAGTGAGACACCGACCTGGCAAAGTAGCACAGACAACTCTGAGATTTACAGCCAGGAGTGTAAGTGTGGGTGGTGCTTGGTAAACCACGTACAACTTGAGTCTTGTTTATAGTATGCTATCTTTCTAAAAACGTTTTAAAAACAGTACTTTCTTGAAAGCTAGGAGGTCACCGGAGATCTCAACTCATTTTCTGCTTGTTCTCCACTGACCCTGGGGGCCATGTAATTGGTGGGTGCGATTACAGGTGGAACGGGTCCTGGGAAGGATGGCCATCAGAAGCCCTGTGAAGAGGGGTTGGGTGATGGCCTGAGGTTAAAGACGCAGGGAGGGGAATATGAAGATTTCAGAGATGCAGCTGACCTTGAAATGATGAAGTAATTAAGAACTACACTAAATGGCTTTTGTTAAGCAAGCACATGCTCATCCAGAGAATTTTGCTGCCCCAACTAGGGGCTCTAAAGTTGTTTAGCTGCTTCTAAAAATCATTTCAGAGCTATAGTTTTGGAAGGTACAAAATGGACGTTGTGATAAAGCACTTTCGGGCATGAGCTGCCTAAGAAAACCTGGGAAGGTGTTTTCTTGCTATGAATTTCAAATAATTGGACAAGCACATTCTAGGAGGTTTAGCTGATGAGTTTGGTGGGGTTTTTTGTTTCTCTTTTTTTTTTTTTCCCCCACTGCTGAAGCATCAGATTTGGTCTTACGGTGGAAACAGAGTGCTGGATGTGATGGATCACTGATTTCACCTAGCAACACAAATTTTGTTTCTCTAAATTTACGGTGACAGCAGATCATGCGGGTCATACTGTAGACAAAGATGCGTGCACAGCTTTGTTGCTAGTCCGTAGTCTTACCTTTGGAAACCAGAAATAATCTTCTGGTCGAGAAGTTTTGAAAAGAACACAAGAACCATGGTATGCTTTTAAAAATTATTATTAAATAGCATAATAAGTAGTATAATTTTTTAGTGGCTCTTGAATGGTGATATTTGGTTTGAAAGACCTGGATTTTTCACAGTCAGAAGAGACTGAAGTTCAAGGAGCAAGTTAAGGTGATACAAATAACGTGGGCTGCCCAGCAACGGGAAAGTTAAGGTTCTTAAGAATCCCAAAAGAGTAAACTTTGTGTATTCAGATTTTTGTCTCTTTTGACTACTTTTAGGTCTCCTTTTTAGGCTTTTCTTCTCATGTCACCTAAAATTTTCTTTTCCATGAAGGTGTAAACATCTGTTGTAATAGAAGCAGAGCCATTAGTCTGGTGCTCAGGCACACTCAGAAGTACTAAAACTGATCCTGCTCACCAGAATAGCATTTGCTTACCTGTTTTTTGAACAATCTGGTCATGTTTTTTCGTTATCAAACACTTTTTACTGTGATTAAGGTGGGAGTTTTTTGTTAGTTTGTTTTAAGAAATGGTTTGAAATCTTCACAAGTCCCTGCAAATTACAATTTCCAGTTAAAAAAAAATTCACTTGAAATTGTTTATAAGTAATGCACACAGATTGAACACATCTGCACATTTTTCAAATTAAAGCAAAGTATGTCTTACAAACACTTGGTCTTTGTTTTTCTAGAATTTGGATGGCTCCATCCTGGCTTGTGTTGGCACATTATTTGTTTAGTATTGCACAAGCGTATGAAGTAACTGTCTAGTATCCAATATGACAATAATTACTTTAGCAGTATAGTCACAAAATGTCCATTTTGTATGTCACTCTAAAAATCTGTAGGCTTTTTATTAGAAGAAGGCAGTTGTTTCAAACATATAGTTTCAGGCCATGTTTGTAGGCGCATCCAGCAATTCAGTGGTGCCGCTTTTTCAGTCATTTTGACTTTGCCTTAGGTAATTATTTAAAGGGCTGTTCACTGTGGCATTTCAGGGCTATGCTCTAGAGATCACAGAACTGAAATTGTCTAGGGAATATCGAGCTGTCCTGTCACTGCTTCTGGGAGATGGTTGTTCTTTTAAGTTTTTCCACTCCGTCTTGTCAGTGCATTCAGAGAAATGGACTTTGATTACATTTATTTCCTCACATGAACCATAAAAATGCACCTTTCATGGAGCATGGCCAGGAGAAGGTGGCATGAAAATTGTGTAGAACTGAGAAGAAAAATGGTTGAGAGTAGCTACACATTGACGTAATGATCACTTTAAGTAAGTGTACTATTTGCAAGTAGTGCTGTTTTGTGCTCCTGATAAAATCTAATCTGGACAATGCCTTTGAGTTTTTGTGTACAGCCAGTGTCTGTAACACCGGTTTCATATCTTTAACTTCTCTCTTAGAAAGATTTTTAAGCTTTGCCAAGATTTTTCTTGATTTTGAAATTATTTTTTTTAAGAAATTTCTTGGTTTTGTGAACCTGTGCTGTAATTTGTTTTAGGTTTTTTGTTCTGTGTACGTTTTTTCCTCTTGTACCTTTATTACATGTCTTTGGCATATATGCTGTGTGTTAGCATGACAGGTTCTCATTCACCTCAGCAGATGAGCGCCAGCCTTGTCCAAGCTTTTCCTGGGCTGACCCTGATACTGTTCTCTGCTGTTATTAATGAAAGGTAGCAACGCACAGCGCAGTCACAGTCCCAAGATTCCTGAAGTCAAAATGCAAGCAAGGTTTTGTTGTTTTGTGTCTTAAAATGTGTTTTCATTACGGACTTACATTACCCACCTTTTATTTCCTTGAGAGCTATTGTAGGTTTTAGTCATATTTCACTCTTTCCTTTGAAGAAGGAAAAATACAGTGTATAGGCATTTGTTGTTTTGCCCTTTCTGCAGTTCTAGCTGGGATTCTGAATGTATTTTCAATGCTATCCTCTACACCTCCCATCTCTCATCTTACAAAGCAGCTTGGGTTTTCATATCCGGTGTAGTGTCCAGTGTCATTTGATAACAAAAACATGGGGAGGTTTTCAGAGATAGGGCAGCGTTCTGAATATTTGATCAGGTGTTTTTCTGTATACTGCCTGTCATCAAAATAAGTAGTAGCAATACACAGAAAACATCCGCGTTGTGGGCTGTTTGCACTAAACCATGCAAAATGAAACTGGGAAACAAAAGAGAGAAGACTATGTCAGAGCCCAGCACTGTCTGACCAGGTTATTTTAGATATTCCATGCATGGAGGTTGCCATGTTTAACATTAGATTTACTTATTTGGACATAGTTGATGTTACATGGAGTTTCTGATTTAGATGAGTGGTACAAAACAAATTGGAAACATGATACAAGCGTAAGTTACGTGTAGCAGAATATAACAATTGCAATACACAGTTCAATCGTGGCACCAATACGATTCCCATTACCAGTCTTTATAATACGCTCACTGTCACAATGCTGGGCATCCACAGTCTTGCTAGGAAGGCATCCATGGGTTGAAGCCAGCTCAAGTCCTTTACTCTCTTTGAAATTCTTTTGCTAGTTTTCTGGGTTCTACACACTGGGTTGTGCTGAGCCACATATACACCTCCCTCTTGTTGCCCTGGCTAACTCAGGGAGACATTCACACTCTTTTAATGAACATAGGGAGAAACCTTTACATCACCAGCTGATCCACTCAGCTGTTGGTAGTGGTTTATACAAAGCAAAGACCACTCTCAGGTCCCCTTGGTGCTGAGATCACTTCAGCTTCTTGGCAACAGCTGCGAGCAGTCCCAGCCTGCGTTGTTCCCCGAGCTTCAGGGGTATGTCTCTCTGGCGCATCTCTGCTGAGCATTCTTACATGGTAGGGGTTTACTGGTCAGTCACAGAAGATGCACATAGAACAAATAAATTGGTCTTTTAGTGTCTGGCTGGTCTATATTGCTATCTCCTTACCGCGATGTTGATGCTTTTATGGCTCCCTTGTTATGTCAAGAAGTTACATTTCTGACCGTCTATTCCCAAGCTGATGTGCAGCCGTTCTGTAGCTGAGGAAGGCAGGAAACAAGAGGAAAAAGATAAGATTAGTTCTTTAATTTCACAGAGAAGGACGTACTTAGGTCTGTTTTGTGATTTCTGTGTTGAAAATAGCAAACATATGCAGTGACTACAGCTGATATTAGCAATATGGTTTAATTAGTCTGGTTCCAGGCTCAGGGAAAGAAAAATGTGGATCAGACTTAGTAATGAGGATCACAGTTCACAATGGCAGGGAAAAATGCTGAGTGTAAGAGTAATTGCATTGCTTTGCAGTGCTTTAACCTTAACCTGTCATTTTTTCAGCACTCTCCTTCATTGCCCCTTGCATGTTTCTCTTTTTTTGTTCATGGCCTCAGAACACTTCCAGCAATCTGTACTACAGACATGTCAGTAGTCCTCTGCTCCCTTGGCATGTGGTTCATATTACTGTCCCATCCACTTTTGTATTCTTTTCCCCACAAAATTCTTGAGAAACCGAACTGCCAGTAAATACTGTTTTAATTATACCCACATAGAATATTTCACAAAGCCCAGCACCAAAAGCAGTGTTTAAAGCACGGTGCGAAATATACATCATTAAATCATGTCTGCAGTATTGTATGAAATGTTTGTAGAAGCAAATATAATGGGGAAGAGACTGCAGTCGTAAAGGAGGCTGGAGGAGAGGTCAGGATGTTGCTTTTCCTAAGCTTGTGCTTTTTATTTTTTAATTTTTGTGTCTTTCAAAACTCAGATGTACAGTGCTTTGCGTTTTAAAGATAGCATGCTATACACTGTTACTTTATAATAATAATAATAGTAATAGAAATAATTGTTGTTGTATATTTAATATGTAAAATCCTGGCAGGATAGTATTGGGTATAAAATGTGGTGCATATACATTTCAAAAAACAACCTGCTGTTGTCCTTGCAAAAAATTTCATAGAAATGTAGCTTCTAAGTTAAGGTAGGTGATGCATTTTTTTCTTAATACCGTGCATCTAATTTATTTTCTGAATGAATTCTTATTTCCTTGGATGATAGTAGAGAAGCAAGTTGGCCTTTTCAGTCATTGCTCTCGCATGTGTTGACCTTGTCTGTCCTGTTGGACAGTTTGGAGGCATCAGCATCACATAGTTGGCTTTCTCCTGGTGTAATTCAATACTAGCTCTATTGGATCAGTAAAAAGTTCATGAATACAGGCTTTGTCAATGAACTCTTTTCTCTCTCTATAATGTAGTTCTCTGTGGGAGCTGTTGCTTAAAGGTTCAGACCAGTGTGTTGTACAGACAGAAATCTTTGTGGTATCTGCATTAATTTTTACAGACTTCTGAGGTTTTGATCTGTGTCATAATCTTGTGTCATTAAGAGGCAGCCCACCTTGAACTAGAAATGTCTGTTATAAAGGTTAGTGATAGTAACTCTGCCTTGTCTATCACTGTTTGCTGAGGGGAGAAAAAAAGCAGTATGCCCCATGGCTACTTCCACTGTCCTTTTTTTCTCCACTGTTGTATCCCATAGTGATTCAATGCTGCAAAGTTACAGTCGCGACTGGTCTGCTGCCTTCCAGTCGAGATTCTTAAATGGAATCTTTCCAACTTTAGTATTTTGGATTATTAAATTTGCATTCAAAATGTGAGCTTTTTTTCACTGGAATGACTTTTTTTGTTAACTGTAGCTCTTTGCTTGGATGCATCCTTGTTTGTTTTACAGCAGCATCCAAACATCCGTGTTCCAGTTCTCACCCTGCTGTGTGCTATACAAGCGCACTGGGAAGCGTCATCTGTGGGAACACTCACACCTGAAGGGAAGGTGCAGCAATACTTTGTTAACACCTTTTTTAAGGGAGGAAAGCTTGGCTCTGCCAAGAATACACAGCTACACTAGCTGTGTTAACCTTATTACGTGTTGCAGCAGTAGCTGGAGGCACTGCTTGCGTACGACTTACTGCAGTGTGCACTGGGTGCGCACATGAAACCGAAGAGCATCCTGGGCAGCCCTCCTCTGCATGTGATGACTTCCTGTTGTCCAGTCTGCCCTTTCTGTAACTTTCTTTTATTTTAATTATTTTATTAGTACTTGGAAACTGCACCAGTCTTATCTTTTCCTTATGAAAGGACAGGATAATTTTGGATAGCAAAAGATGCAACAAACTTTCCTTGTAATTAGTAAAGAAATCCTTTGGTTGCTGGAAAAGAGAGACGCTATATTGAACAGGGAGGCTGTTGTAACTCACATATTGGATACCCTTGTTTGGCAGGAGCTGCCGGGCCAGGCAGTAGTGTTGCTATAAAACTAGACACAATTCATGCTGTTTCTTACCCAGTTTGGTGTGTGCTAGGGGATCTGATGAAGAGCTGAGGTGACTGCCGTGTGGGAAGAGGACAAAGACAAATCCATAGGAAGTCTGCCTCATTAGTACCACTGTTCAAAGAACAAGTTGGTTTTCGTTGAGATTTTTTAAATTAATGGTGTCCTTTTATATTACAGCGCCATGTGTATGGACATTATTGCTCTGGTATTTAATTAAAACCACAGCTGGTGATCATTTAATTGTAGTGTACGAAAGGGAATGATACTTGACTATGTAGCATTGTTTTATTCAATTTAGAGAACTGAAGCCGTTTTTTCATGTGTTATTTGAAAGCCGTGGTGAAGGATGCAAAACCTGATGAACAAAGTGATGAGCTTGATTATAACACTTCCCCTCTATTAAGCAAATAAGGTGAAGCAGTGGCTTATAAATTCACCAGCTTTCCTGAAAATTGGAAGTCGATTATGAACAGATTGGTACGATTAGGCTGGTTTTGTTTCTCCATACTGTAAAACCAGTGCATAGTTTCCTGTGGTAGGAATAACAGCTTTCTGCTGAAGGCCAAGAGTACTTAAAGATATTCAGGGTGTTTCTGGGTTATTACAAGATTTCAGTGTACATACTTGAAAGAAGCTATGTAGCATATGCCCATAGCAGGCCTGAGTTACGGCTTCTTAACTTGAAAAGAGAGGCTGCCTCAAGAATCTTAAACCTATGCAGCATAAAATTGTATGCGTGCGTATTTGTGCTTAAATGCGTAACTGCACACATGTAAGACATTTTTGTAGCTGATGTAATAAAAATGCTTTCAACTGAACCCACAAATGAGGATGTCCAAAGCTTCTAGCATAACTAGTTAAACTGCCCTTAAAACTGCAGAATTCACATCTAAAAATCTTTCTAAAATGATTTTTTCTGTTCTGAGGCCAGAGATGGCCTTTTCTGCAGCAGTGGGAATACTGTATGGGAAGGAGCTGTTGCCAAGTGATCTAGCCTCTCTGCTGCCATGTAGCTACTTTCACACACCAGTGCGTGAAAACAGCTGTGGTTTTGCTGGCTTCCCGTATTGTAAAGGTAAAACTGGTATCAAAATAGGACTCATTAGCAGATTGACTGGAAATGGAACAAGAAAAGTAACTTAGAAGTGACCCGCCCAATACAATGACAGAGCAAAGGACTGAAGCTGGCCGGAGGACTAGAAACAGGGCTTGTGTTTCAGTCTGAATCTTGGCAGCAGAGTGTGTGCTGTGTTGCTTGATCTGGTGTGAAAGGACACGTTTGTTTTCTCAGCCAGTATAACTTGGAGTTGTCTCCTTACTGCTACAAAGAAAGACTTCAGATTCAGTGGCTAATTTTTCTCCTGGACATTTCGGTTGTAGCTGTCAGTACTGAGTATTGAATTCTAGCTGATGCCTTCAGTGTAACAATGAATGGGATATTTCAGGACAGAAAGAGAGTGTTAATGAGTTACAAGTATAGGATTCTTTTAAGAATTGTTCTTGATTTTGAAGTTATGTAGCTAACATAATTTAGAAGATGTTAGTTATCCTAGTCTGCTACATATTTCCACGTGCTGTGAGTTAAATGTAGAACATATTTTTCATCAAAAGGCTCTACTGCAGAAAGAAAAACAGTTCAGGTTCTCCATGTGTGGCTTCAGTAGATTAGAATCATTGAAACTCACTGACGTGGGACTGAGGAGAACAACTGCACAGCAGTAGCTCAAAGAGGAGTAAGCTGTAATTGCAAAATAAAACTGAATCCTATGCATGGAGCTATTTCCTTCACGAAACTGATAACCTCTGTATGTCTGAAGGCATCAAAACATGATACACCTTCTTTCATAATACAAATCTGAGTCAACATTTAATGTAAAGTTTTATAACACAAGACTCAAACTACTTCCTATTAAACTAAAGTTAGAACTAATCTGCGCATTTCCAGCTGAATTATACTTCATTGTATTTATCCTTATAATGCATTTTCTGATGAAGGAATGCGTATGCTGTCTGGAGAGGAGAATTCCATGTGAAAAAGTATTTAGTAGCATGTGGACTTCTTTTAGACTTTTGTTATACTAAATTCCTATTCCCTGCTGCAGAAATCCACAGATATTGTAGCTATGGTATAATACTATATCTTTTTTCATGCTACATGGCTTGTGAATTGGCTAATTTGTTTCTTTCCTTTTGTCTTCTAGCTTCATTTAGCAGCCCTGGCTTCATTAAAGGGAGACATAGTGGAGCTTAATAAACGTCTACAACAAACAGAAAGGGAACGTGACCTTTTGGAAAAGAAGTTGGCAAAAGCACAGGTGAGGAATAGTTCAAGACTGTGAAGATGGTCCTTGGGTTTGTGTTGTTCTTCAGAGAGGAATATGGTATGCAGGGAGAGGATAAAATATCTGAACAATGTCATAAGTGAAAAGAATTTTAAGACTGCAAGAAACATAGTTGCTGTGGGTTTTAAGTTTTATGTGATGATGACATTCTTCTGAAGAATACCAAGAGCTAGATTACTTTTGTTTTGAAGCCAATATAAATAGCAACTGCTTTGAAATATTTTAGAATATTAAAATTGCAGCATACTCTCAGTGGATTAGGTAACCAATTGCAGAGCCTTCCACTCCTGGGTCAGATTCAAACACAGCACAAATTAGCTCTGAACAAAAACTATTGCCATTTGTCTGTGCTTTGGTGGTATGTGAGAAATTATTTGTGATCTCAGTCTAGCTTCTAGTAAGCCAGTTTATATGTATCTGTTGTGGAAAACACAGTCAGTGGAAAGCCAAGGGATTAAATAAGAGTAAGGTCTGAACTCTAATACTTTCAGAGCTCTTAAAAAAACCCCTGTCTTCCCAGTCTTTTCAGATAAAGATAAATGTAGAGAGACAAATAAAAGCTGAACTATTGTTCTTAGTATTTCTCTCCTCTATAAATGAAAACTTTGTTTTCAGATACCGTAATTGTGGCAAATGCCTTTTATAAGTACTTTACATTTCAAAACTAATTCAAAATATATACTAATTTATACTTGCAGAGAGACAGTCAAATCATTTTGTGCTGTAAATTATAGCATCTTATGTGTTGCCCAGAGAGGTTGTGGAATCTCCAACACTGAAACTACTTAGGCCACCTGGACCTGGTTTTGGGCAGCCTGCTCTAGGTGACCCTTCTTGAGTTGGGTAAGGGGTTGGATGAAAGGTGTCCAGAGGTCCCTGTCAACCTCAACCTTCTGTGATTTTGCGAAGTAAGAGTCTTCAATATTCGGTATATTTTGGTAGGGGCTTGTATCTGTGTGTTACTTAAGCCAAATGTAGAAATGTTTAAGCAGTCTGGATTTTAAGGCTCTTACTTCAGGCCTCCAGCTGTATTTTGGTCCTTGATGCTTTTTTCAGCTACCTTTAACATTTTGGGGCTTGTAAGTTATACTCTTAATTGATGCAACATCCAGAAATAAAAAGCACTTTCATGTTTTTATTCCCCTCAATATGTGAGCCAGATCTGTGCTGGGGGTTAACATTGTTTATCAGCTATAATCCTGAAAGCCTTTTCTAATTTCTACTGCACTCGGAGACTGAGTCCTCTTTCTGACATACAGTTTGATATGAGGCTGCATTTGAAATCATTAAACAGTTGGATGTATGCACTGTGTCCAAACGATCCACATCTTTCTGCATGACTACACTGACTTTGTTGTTATTTATAACTCTGCAGTGTCTTGTGCTAACCACGGGTTTTTGTTAGTGTTTTAGTTTTATTTCCAGATCTTTGTTTAAAAATACATGTATCACCTCTCAACCAATGAAGAGTGCCTTGTAGGTGCTCCCATACAGTAATGAATCCTAGTTGATGGTGACTCAGATGAAGGATCAGTCCTTAATCCCAAGTAACATGTGCTCTGTTAACATGAGATTGTTTGGTATTTTCTTTGATGAGTTACCAATCACACATCTCTATGTAGTGCTCAATTTGTACTGCTGAGAGTTTTCAGATGATCTTGGGCTGTATGCTTGTGAACACCAGTGTAGTGACAACTGTTACCAGAACTGTGAGTAACACAAAATCGGAATATCTGAAAGCTAGCATGCTAGCTATCTTTCAGATAAAAAAAATTACTTTTTTAAAGTTTTATTGTTTTAGGTCTTTTCAATTGTCTTTTAAAAAAAGCCCTGCAGTGGATAGAAATGTTTTGGGATGTGCATTAATAAAATACAGTCTTTCTTAAGGAATAAGCCATTAAACAAGCACAACTCATATATTCAATGTGTTGGCTATGTTTTAAGTACTGAGACAGACTCTGGTAAAACCAGTTTACCTTTTTTTCTTTATCTAACTGCATCACTTCCAAGTAGATGCTCCACTTAACATAATTTTTTGAACTTTTCCTCCCACTCCACAGAGATTCATCCAAACTCATATCGTATCACATCATATCACTTTTTTCCTCTACAACCTCTGTCTAATGCATTTCTTCCTCACTAATGCGAATCAGAGGTTCAGAAGGCATAAATTAAATAAGAGGTGTTTGAGGTTCTGCATAACCATATTTAGATGACAGTGGGTCAGTATTAAATCTCTATTCTGCGTCTGGACTATACTTACAAAGGCAGCACATGTTTCAGTTCAGCTGGCGTGGTAGATGCTCTCTGGAACAAATAGGTAATATCTTTCCCATCATTCCATAAGGCATGCAAGACGCTTTGGAAGAAAGGATTAGAGATTTGCAGAGTGCAGGTGATTTGGGGAGCCACAATTCAAATAATAGATGACAAATGGTGAAGAAAGATAGTTGGATAGCCTGTACTTAAAATTTTACGAAAAGACATAATTGGTTATTCAGTTGTTGTATCATGCTCATTTCCAAAACTGCAGTCTGTGGAGCCCTGCTATAGCCTTTGCCTCTATTATTTCCGTAAAATAGCAGATCTCCTTGTCTCTATGTTTGTACTGGTGTACAATTTGGCAAAGGAATGATCTCTTGAATGAAATTTGCTATAAAGTACTGGTCAACCACAGCTAAAGTCTTCTTCCAAAAATCTTTCTGTGGTTATGAGAAGAAAAGTAGTGCTTTCTACTAGCTCTGTCTGGCACGGTATCCTGGCTTTGATAATGATAAATAGTGGATGTCTGAAGGGGAAGCATAAGAAACGCATTGAGGGAGTTGTCCTCCTTCATACTCCCCCACCTTTCTGCCAACATCTGTGAGCAGGAGGCTGCATCACATTTAATAGTGCTCTATGGTCCTGTCCTCCATGGATTTATCTAATCTTCTTTCTAATCCATCTACATTCTTGGCATTTCCTACATCCTGTGACATTGAGTTCTGCAGTTTTATGATAGAATGTGGGATTTAATAACATGCTGAATGTTTCAGCAAATAGAACAGGAACAAACAATTCACTTACTACATCTTTTTTATCATCCCATGCCCTTCCACCACGTAGTCCTGCTCTCACATTCTTTGTGCTTAGTCCTTATAATTTTGGAATTTTATAGTAGCTCTAGACATGGGGTAACAAAGACTACATCCTGTATCACACAGCAATAAGCCCCATTACAGCAGTAATAATTCTTTACCATCTCCTCTCGATTATTCAGAATACAGGGAGGGACAGCAGAATTTCAGTATAAGAATAAAACCAACACTCTGTAAGCATATAAGAACAGGAATGCTTCAGTTTCTCATTTAACAAGGTAACTTGAAATAGAAATGCACAGTGTTTAGACGAACATTGAAATTACTCATTCAGTTGTGTGATGTCCTTATCTCACATGGATTAGTCCTGTGTACTTGTGTTCTTCCACATCAAGTATACACAGCATATACCAGCAAACAATTAATTCTGACTATGCATATTTTTGTGATTCAGGATTTGGCACAATGGACTTGTGTTTATACTTAAAATTAGATGAATTGATTACAACTTTAAAATCTGCCACTCCTCTTAAATTAAAATACTGTATTAGTTGAGTGAAGATTTTTAGCTCCTGTCCTGTTAGACAGGTTTATCATCGTGGCTTATTCAGGTGGTGACTTGTATTCTTGGTGAACAATGCCATAGCCAGTGTTTGTCTCTGCAGGGCCTGAGGCACTAGGGAATCTTACTGGGCACTGCTGCTGGTGGTTCTTTTATGTCCTCTGTCTGAACACTGCAAATTTAACATAAAGGTTTGCACTGGTAGTGTTTCTTGCGCTAGGAATTTGTGTACATTAATAGGCAGTAGAATCATGTGTTGAGACAATGTCCTTGGGTTTAAATATTTTCTCTTATCATCCCTCTCCCTCATACTCTTCTTGCTCTTGTGGTTGTTTCCCCGCATCAAGAGGTCAGACAAAGGTGTTTCCAGGCATTATTAATTTATGCTGTGATTGAAATAACCTTTTCAGTTTGTACCAGAACCCAGCCAAGGGTCACTTACAATGAGAACTGTACTGGAAACTTCTCTCCTGACCTCAATTGATCATCTTTTGCAGCCTCTCAGTGGATGATCCCTGTGTTTGCTTCCTCAGAGAATTAGAGCTCTTAATGGTTTTGATCAGAACAGAAGTATGAGGCTGGAAGAGGGATGAGGAAAAGGGTGTAAGGCATTCATCTTAAGAAGTTTGTGTGACTGACATGCAAGTTAATTGCAAGAGCTGAATGTGTACACCTTGGAAAGAAACTGGTGGCAGATTATTATTCTGAGACTCAAAGGACACAGAAACTAAAGAGGGTGATGAACAGATTCAGTATGCCAGAAAACAACTTTAGCAATGGGCACTAAAACATCCATTTGTTTCTTTTTTCTTTTAAGCTTTGAGATGAATGTGCCTTAATAAGGAGCAACTCTGTATAACCAGAAGAATTTTCCATTGATGCATTTTGGGACTCATACTGAACTATGTTTCCGTTGTTTGGATGCTTCTACTTTTTTTATACAATCATAAAACAGTTTGGGTTGGAAGGCACCTTTCAAGGTCATCTAGTCCAACCCCCCCTGCAAGGAGCAGGGACATCTTCAACCAGATCATGTTGCTTAGAGCCCCATCCAACCTGACCTTGAATGTTTCCAGGGATGGGGTATCTACCACCTCCCTGGGCAACCTCTTCCAGAGTTTCCTTGTGAAATATTTCTTCCTTATAGCTAGTCTAAATCTACACTCCCTTAGTTTAAAGCCATTAGTCCTTGTCCTATTGCATCAGGCCCTGCTAAAATGTTTGTCCCCACCTTTCTCATGAGCCCCCTTTAAGTACTGAAAGGCCACAGTAAGGTCTCCCCAGAGCCTTCCTTCCTCTAGGCTGAACAAGCCCAACTCTCTCAGCCTGTCCTCATAGGAGAGGTGCTCCATCCCTCGGATCATTTTTGGCCTCCTCTGGACCCACTCCAGCAGGTCCATGTCCTTCTTGTGCTGAGGGCTCCAGAGCTGGACGCAGGACTCCAGGTGGGGTCTCACCAGAGCGGCGTAGAGGGGCAGAATCACCTCTCTCGACCTGCTGGCCACGCTTCTCTTGGTGCAGCCCAGGATACAGTTGGTCTTCTGAGCTGCGAGTGCACATTGCCAGGTCATGTCCAGTTTTTCATCCACCAGTACCCCCAAGTCCCTCTCAGCAGGGCTGCTCTCGATCCTTTCATCCCCCAGCCTGTATTGATAGCGGGGATTACCCCGACCCAGCTGTAGGACCTTGCATTTGGTCTTGTTGAACCTCATGAGGTTCACACAGGCCCACCTCTCCAGCTTGTCCAGGCCTCTCTGGATGGGATCTTGCTGAGGTTGCACTCAATCCAGCTGCCTGTGTAACTGATGAAGATATTAAATGTTACTAAAGCCAATATGGACCTCTGAGGGACACCACTCATCACTGATCTCCATCTGGACACTGAGCTGTTGACCACTACCCTCTGGATACAACCATCCAGCCAGTTCCTCATCCACTGAAGAGCATGTCCATCAAATCCATGTCTCTCCAGTTTAGAGAGAAGGATGTTGTGGGGGACAGTGTCAAAGGCCTTACAGAAGTCCAGACAGACTGGACCTTTTTAGATGAGACTTGGCATCACTGGCCAGCACTTACAAAACGTAACTCTGTACCCACCTCCAAGGCACAGCAGTCCTTAGCATCATGTCCTGTCTTTCACAATGGTTTGCTTTCTGCCTTTGCCAGTTACTTTTGCTCAAGATAATCGAAGAGCCCTTTTAAAAAATCAAATATATAGCCTTTGTCTTACATTACCAGATTGCTGGTTGCTCACAAAGTATATCTGTTGCTAAATGATGATCATCCTGAAAAATGGTGACTGAGAAATGTCTGGAAAAAACAGAAAACAAGTCTGGTAATGTGGCTGAGGTCCATTAGCAATAGTCCACATATCTTCAGTCATGATAAACAACTTCTGCTGTTCAGTGCACAGCTTAGAAAGACAAAAATTGTTGTGATGTGTTTTTTATTTATTGTCTGAAAATAATTATTAGACACTCCATCTGAAACATCCTTTTGGTTTGAAAGAAAAAAAACAGGACATATAACTGATTGATCTGGATAATGCTTAGGTAGCGTTTGTGGGCATCAGTGTGTGTGAGAGGCAATTTAGGTTTAGAAAGGCAGAATAAGCCACTCCTTAATTGCACTTAAATCTGTTCTAAAGCTTTTGTTAAACAGTTTCTCTGTGTTATTTCTGCACTTTGAAAGCCGTGGTAGTTCTTCAGTCAGATACGATGTTAAGATACAGAAACGTGAGAGATAAGTTGTGGAATGATCCTACAATAAAAAGTAATTATAATATATGTGTGTATGAGGTGGATTGAGAACTGGCTGAATGGCAGAACTCAGAGGGTTGTCGTCAGCGGCACTGAGTCTACTTGGAGGCTGGTAACTAGTGGTGTCCCTCAGGGGTCAGTACTGGGCCCAGTCTTGTTTAACTTCTTCATCAACGACCTGGATGAAGAGTTAGAATGTACCCTCAGCAAGTTTGCTGAGGACACCAAACTGGGAGGTGTGGTAGATACACCGAAGGCTGTGCTGCCATTCAGCATGACCTGGATAGGCTGGAAAGTTGGGCAGAGAGGAACCTGATGAGGTTCAACAAAGGCAAATGCAGGGTCCTGCACCTGGGGAGGAACAACCCCATATATCAGTACAGGCTTGGGGCTGACCTGCTGGAGAGCAGCTCTGTGGAGAGGGACCTGGGTGTACTGGTGGACGACAGGTTAACCATGAGCCAGCAGTGTGCCCTGGCTGCCAAGAAGGCCAGTGGGATCCTGGGATGCATTAGGAGGAGTGTGGCCAGCAGGTCGAGGGAGGTTCTCCTTCCCCCCTACACTGTCCTGGTGAGGCCCCATCTGGAGTCCTGTGTCCAGTTCTGGGCTCCCCAGTTCAAGAAAGATGAAGAGCTACTGGAGAGAGTCCAGCGGAGGGCTACAAGGATGGTGAGGGGGCTGGAACATCTCTCCTAGGAGGAGAGGCTGAGGGAGCTGGGCTTGTTCAGCCTGAAGAAGAGAAGGCTGCGAGGGGACCTAATAAATGCTTATAAATATCTGAAGGGTGGGTGTCAGGAGGATGGGGCCAAGCTCTTTTCAGTGGTGCCCAGTGACAGAACAAGGGGCAATGGGCACAAACTGAGGCACAGGATGTTCCGTCTGAACCCGAGGAAGAACTTCTTCCCTCTGAGGGTGACGGAGCCCTGGAACAGGCTGCCCAGGGAGGTTGTGGAGTCTCCTTCTCTGGAGATATTCAAGACCCGCCTGGACAAGGTCCTCTACAGCCTACTGCCTCTACAGCCTACTGTAGGTGACCCTTCTTTGGCAGGAGGGTTGGACTAGATGACCCACAGAGGTCCCTTCCAACCCCAACCATTCTGTGATTCTGTGATAACCATGTCAGTTACCAGCAGGAAATCTTAAAAGCCAGGTGAGCATTGTCAGTCTTCTAAAATGTGACCCTTTGCTGTCCTCTTCATTGTGATGATATGGTCTGTTTGTCTTAGTGTAGGTGAAAGTGCTTTTGACTCCAGCTGGAGTAATAAACTATTTTGTTGTAGTCTGTGGAAGGGTGCTCTAATGTCTGGTGTACCTTTCAATGTGCATATTCCTGGAACTTAAAAATATTGAAAGAAATTTTATTTAAAATTTATAAGAAAAATGTTATTGAAGCTTAATGCAAATTTTAGTTCTCAAGCAGCCTTTTATGTAGATAATGTTCTCAAGCTGTGAATGTTAATGGCCAAAAAATATGAGGGCAAACTATGAAAATTCTGGCATGCCTGCTAGTTTGGGTATAATTTTCATATTTATGATACAAAAGGTTGAGGGAATTACCTCTGTAGAGAGTGTTTACTTGATTTGAAAAAATAGGTTTTGATGCAGCAATGTTGGAGGACCTGATACATTACTATAAATTAGAGCCTTTAGAAATGCTACTGGGGTATTACATTGCAGATCTTGAATTAACAAGCATGGGTTTTAGATCATCAGTTGGCTTGCGGGTTTTCTTTTATTGACAGCATAATACATACTGTTCTGTGGTTGCAAGGAGGCTTGGCTGTTTCCCGCAGGGTGTCAGAAGCAAACAGTTAGAAGTCTTGCTCTTTCCAGCCGTTACCAAGCATAACTTCAATCAGCATACGCTGCTGGATTGTAATTGCAGTAGATTGTAATTTTCAGTTGTAACTGAAGTAGAGTGTTTGCTGGCGTGAAGAGTAAGCCAGAGAGGCTGCATTTAAAATTCTGTTGTAAAGAAAAAGGAGGATTTTGTGATACATATAAAAAAGAAGCAGCCATGTAGCCTTTTAGTTGTGCAAATAATAAGCATTTTATTGTAGAGGATTAAAATAATAAAAATTATGCTATGCTATCTGTAAAGGCTAATAAAAACAAATATACCAGAGAATAATTCATAACCTCAAATGTGGTTACTTTTCTTTATAATAATGTGGTTTCTGCTTTAGGACTTCTAATTCAGAGCACACTGGGAAGATCCTTGAAGATTGATGACGCATCATGTATCTCACGGATTCAAAGATGAGATCTTTATAGCTATTTTGAGTTGCAAATGGCATTTTTTATTCAGGCAGGAAGGGTAACTTCTGCTTTTTGGGAAAAAATAATTATGAAAGTACACTAAAATCTTTTAGTTCCTGTCAATATTTTGCATCTGTCCTTTTCTCTTGCAAAGACAGTGTTGGTTTGATGAGTAAGAAAACCATTAATGCTGTGCACTTTTGCCTTGTATCTGGTCTCTGCGCAGTTGTTCATAAGACCCTTTCTGTTCCTTGCTTCTCTGCCTTAGTGTGAACAGTCCCACCTAATGAGAGAGCATGAAGATGTGCAGGAGCGAACAACACTACGCTACGAGGAACGAATCACAGAGCTGCACAGTATCATTGCTGAATTAAACAAGAAAATTGATCGACTGCAGGGAACAACAATAAGGTACAGCAACTTCCTGGAAATTCTGGGCCAATGCAAGAGAGGTGTAAAACATGGTGTGAATTGTACTCTAAATATAATTTGATGGTGACTTCAAAGTAGTTAGGCTCATTGTGGCTGGTACTGAGTAGTTGCCCATAATTAAGGTGTGTGTTCTGCAGACTGTCGTCCTGAGGCTCAAAAGTGCTACATTCTTGCTGGCAAAATCACACTTAGCAAAGCCTAACCAGCACTGCAAAGAGCTGCACTGTGCCATCCAAATATTCCTTCAGTGTAACATACATGCCAGGGTACCAGATAAGTGATAGCAATGGGGGGTAAAGGAAGATGTAGCCACCCAGCCTGCACCTCTGCTTTTAACTTTATTTTGTGGCATCCTATAGATCTCCTAAGCCAAATCACTTGTGGCGAGAAATGTGCCTCAAATGGATTTCAGTAGGTTTTGCATCTACTTGTACTGGTATTTGTGACAAAACATAATGGTACAAATCACGTTGTTGCCTGTCCTTGGAGCAGCAAAGCCTGGGACATTAAACTAGGTCATTATTTGTTACTTAAATGTAAAATTTACATTTGACTACAGAAAAACATTTATTTTTCCTCATTTGCTTTTACCCGTTAGTCTGGAGAAAGTTGGACTAGAACAAGGAAGGAGCTTCTTAAACTTTAGGTTGTGAGGATGCATCTAAACTACTAGAATCTATGGATTTTCTAGAGAACATCAAATTAGATTTGACAGTCGCATAGGTAATGTTGAAATGGTGCTCTACCCATGTAGCAATTTTGCAGTTTTCCTTGCCTATTAGCTGCAAGTTTTTTGATGACTGCTTCATTTGTTCTTCTTTGTAAACGCTTCTACTAGCACAAGGCAATGTTGTTACAACTACTCACTTAACCATCCATGAAAATATTTACATGCAAAAAGAAGAAGGTTTGATGTACCATAAATAACAGAAAGTATCATCATGCATATATATCACTATACAAGCAGTGACAGAATCACATTATGTTCATGTTATTTAAGAAGATAAGTACTGCCAAGTCTGAGATGATCGTAACTAGTGATGATCATCATGAGATTTTTCAGTTAAGTATTTTCTAAACTGATAGTACTTCTTCGAAAAAAGATCCCTGTGACTCCTTTGTTCAATCATGCTTGATACCTCTGCAGACAAACTTTGCATTCATATTGTTTTGACTCACTTTTCTTTTCAGCATGATACTGGATGCCCATCCTGCCCTCCTCTCTGGTAAAACTCTACCAATTGACAAAACTTATGAAAAGCAGATTTTAAGAAGCATGAGAGCTGCATTGGTATTTTTTTCTCAAATGGCAGAACAACTCTATGACATTTAAGAACAAGATTACATAGAATCCATAAAAATAGTTTGTCTGGAGTTGCTGTGGCAAGCTAAATGCCAAGTGGTGTTCAGTTACAAAATATTGGAATCTAGTGGATACTGTGAGTGTTCAGCCATGACCATAAACAAGTCAGCTGGGTCATGCACAGGAGAGTGAGGCATAAGAACCAAGCTTGATGGGAAGTGCATGCTGCTTCTCATAAAAAGCACAGTTTTGCTGCCCTTTTGCGGGGTGCAGGCTTTTGAAGGCATCAGAACAATACTGCTGCAACCATGCCACACCACGGTCATGCCCCACCTACTTGATCTTATTGTATGAGAGCTCATTTTGCTCAGACAGCTAGGATGCCTTCTCTGGTTTCGTTTGTTTTAGTGTTACTAGCAAGAACAAAAATGTTTGTTAGGTTAGTTGGCTTTTTGTTTCCTTTAATGACTGGCATAGCTTGTTTTCTTTGGCAGGTCAATAATTTGGTATCTGGGGAACAGAGGAGTAATATTCCTCCTAAAAATGGCAAGCAGAGGTAGAATTGGAGGGATTCCATAGGGTTTGTAAAGACAACTGAAAGAAGGAGAACTTCTAGTTCCTGCTGTGACTTTCTGTAAATCCACTCTGGTATCTGCTTGCGTCACTCTTGAGAAGCTGTTCCACCCCACAGAGCAAGAGTGGTGTAATTGCCATCCTTGGTGGGACAGGTGTGACTCACAGCACTCCACCCTTGGCAATGGGGACTGTGAGCCCCACAGCTGGGACAGCACAGTCCTGGGAGAAAGGGTTCTGGGAGCGCGGCCCTGCTGGGGCCTTGGCATTTATGCTTACCTCTAAAATGGAACACAGGAGGGATTTTAGTTTTTGATTTAACTCTTGGATGCCTGCAAGTAATACTGAGTGGAGGCTTTACTTGTGGTATCAGAAAATTTAGGTTGTCTTTCTGGAAACAGTTTTCTTGAGTTTACATTAACTGCATAACAGATAAATGTTTCCTTAGTGCTGACACAGAGATTTTTCAGTATTTGCGTCTATTGTTTTCAGGCTGCAAAAATAAACTAACATGTAGCTTGAGGTACTGCTGCTTTATGACATTCTTCGTGGTTCCTTCCAAAACACAAAAATATTCTGGAAACAATTAGAAGAAACCAGAGTTTTTGACTGTCCTCCTTAAGCTGTATTATCTTTAAATTTGTAGCTCTTGTCTGAATGCAAATAGTACCCTCATAAAATAGGGTAGAAAGTAAGCAGAAAGAGCGTTTAAATCTGAATAAGGTATTGCAACAGTGTTGGCAGGCTGTATAGGCTGGTTAATATTCTCCATTCCAAGAATTTTTCTCTCTTTCTTTGTTGGTGGTTTGGAGGTTTTTTTGCCCTTGTGATGTCAGGGGTTTTACACAGCTTGAAGTGTAATGGCTTTTGCTCATGTGGTTTAGTAACGCCAGCCCTAGAAGAAAGCTTAAGTCACACGTCAATGCCTGTGCCACTTCCCAGGTATATCTGATACACTGATCTCGGTAACAGTAATCTTACAGGAGTAATTTCAGAAGTTTACAGGACTGTTCTAGGCTTGCTAGCCATTTCTTGGGTACAACAAGTTCCGTGTGTTTGGCCACGTGAAGTTAGCTGCTGCTCTTGCACTATGTTCTTCCAGCATTCCCTAAGGAAAATGAGGTCACCATGGTTGTGGGAGCAAGCCATCATTCATCTGCGATTGCCTCATCTCCCTGCTGCCTCTCTGGACACCCCAGCTGGTTTGGAAGCCCAACCTCACCAAAAAAAAAGCTGAAACGCAGCTGTAACTGATTTGACAATGAAGCTAAAAAGATAGTTGCCTATACTCATACCCCGTAAGCAGGCGAGCTTCTTGCTTGCTTAGTTCATGTGTGGCACTGCAGAATTTACCCACTACCAGCTCAAGAAGGTAGCAGTTTGACACTAAAGAAGTGGTCCACTAGGATGAGGATGCTTCTTTTATTTGAGCAGTCTGGAAACATAAACCTTGGCTCTGTTTTTTCTTGGAAATTTATAAAAGTGTGACAGCATCTCACTATTCTTGTCTGTGTTATTAGGGAGAGAGTAGAAGGAGGTGGCAAGTGCAAAGCACGTTTTGTCAGCTTCTTTTAGAGTGAATAGCTGTCATGGTTTGACCCAGCAGCTTTCACTGAGTGCTGCTAGCTTGGGGCTCCTGTTAGCGTGTGCAATGGATGCTGGTAGCTGTGTTACCCCTACTTTCTGCTGTTTCAATTTGTAGAAGACAAATTTTTTGCGTTTCAGAGGTTCTCTGTATTTTTACAAGATGTATGCCTACTCCTGTTTTCTCTGTAAGTGTGTACAACTTAGAAGATAGCAAGGCCAAAAGTAGCTTCCCAATTGCAGAGTCATATTGTAAATACTTGGATATAAAGGATACACCTTATAACTCTGAGGCACAGAAAGGATTTACAAATTACGAAATAGTGTACTAAAAGGGAGTTATATCTATGTTAAAGGTGACTACTCCTGACTTCAGAAGTCTTCAATATTGCCTTAGATTCATTCAAACTCTATTCTTTTTTTCTTAATCATGTCTTTGGCTGGCAAAATCATCTGTAACTTGGTTGTGCAGAAACAACTTTGGCCTATGACTAACGGTCTTTTTTAGATGTCACATTGATGTTCAGCAAAGGAAAAAAGGAAGAGATCAAATTGCTTTTAGTTCTAAACCAGCGGCTGTTTGGGTACATCTGTGCAACTGTAAAAATAATAATCAACTTCTAACAATATCAAACAGAAATATACTCCGTTGAATATTGGTGCCTGCTAAGGATTATTTAAAACAGTTGTCAGGAACCTAGTAACCCATTGCTATAAAACCGTTTGTTCAGACTTACAACTTTTAATCTGAAATACATTCAAACAGCTTCACAAGAAATAACACATGGCACTTATAGTCATATTTACACAGTGACCTGGAGGTCTCATTCTAGCTTCTACGTATTTGCTAGGTGGAAGCTGCTAGGATTCAATTCAAATGGCAGCATGGGTGTGATAGTGTTGGCTTCAGCATACAATGCCCAGCCCCACCTGCCTTCAGTGTTTAACTCCCATGTTGTCTCAAGTCTGTCGCTATTTGTTCACCAGTGAGCTAGTTCAGAGGGACCTCAAGTCTGTGTACATAGGGAGCAGTCAATCTCTGGTTGCAGTGCACATACACCTGTAGTATTTTCTATCTGAGGGTCTCAGAACACTTGAAAAGTACTTGTTCAAGTAAAATGATTGTTGAAAATATGCTGGCACCTCAAGTGTGAAACTATGCACTGTTTGCAGCCGTGAAGAGAATGTACACCTTGCCAGCGTCCTGGCAGAACTCATCAGTGGTGTGAAAGGATGCTGAAAGTGTGCTGGTTTGCTCACTCTTTGATAAAGTTTTTCTCAGTGTCTGTACAGAAGTTTGACCCTTGGTCAAAGGGTCACCCGAACATGAGGAAAGCAATAAGTGCAAACATACCTGTAAAACACACCTTTTTAGCTCCAGCATTGATCCCAGGCCACTCTGTGTTTAGAACAGCTTGGTCTGATCTTAATTGCCTCCAACTCACCATGACATTCCAGCAACTGGGATCCATCAGGGCCTGTAGGAGAACAAATATCTGCTTTCTCTTTCCAGGCCCTAAAAGGGGGAGTTGCAATGCCTCCACCTTCTGGGTGGTGTGTCAGGAGTTCAGTGCCTAGTCATCATCAGACATTGACTGAATTGCATTTCCAGTGCCACTGGAGGACTCTTCTCCTGTTCTGGGGAAAGGGGAGTCTCAAACAGTATCTTCTTCGCCTGCTGTAGGTGACCCTGCTTCGGCAGGAGGGTTGGACTAGATGACCCACAGAGGTCCCTTCCAACCCCTACCATTCTGTGATTCTTTTACTGCCAGCTTCAGTTTTAAAGGTAGAATTTATATTTGTGGTGCATTGCTCCCCTCAGATTACCCCTTGTGTTATCAGCCCTCAGTTTGCCCCCTATGAAACTGGAAAAATCAATTGACCTTGCTGTCGCTTTACCAGAAATGGATTTTTGATCTTTCTGGTGAGGTCTTAGAAGCATTTAGTTCACGCAGAAACTGAATTCTGGCTTGAGCGATTAGAAGGGTGTGGCTCATAGCATCATAGAATCATGGTAAGGGTTGGAAGGGACCTTAGGATCATCTAGTTCCAACCCCCCTGCCATGGGCAGGGACATCTTCCACTAGACCAGGTTGCTCAGAGCTCCATCCAACCACAGCTTCTCTGGTCAACCTGTTCCAGTGCCTCTCCACCCTCATGGTGAAGAATGTCTTCCTAATACCTAATCTAAATCCGCCCTCTTTTAGTTTAGAGCTGTTCCCCCTTGTCCTATCGCTACACACCCTTGTAAAGAGCCCCTCTCCATCCTTCCTGTAGGCCCCCTTCAGATACTGGAAGGCTGCTATAAGGTCACCCCGCAGCCTTCTCTTCTCCAGGCTGAACAGCCCCAACTCCCTCAGCCTGTCCGCCTAGGAGAGGTGCTCCAGCCCTCTGATCATCTTTGTGGCCCTCCTCTGGACCCGCTCCAACACATCTATGTCCTTCCTATGTTGGGGGCCCCAGAGCTGCATGCAGGACTCCAGGCGGGGTCTCACAAGAGCAGGGTAAAGGGGCAGAATCCCCTCCCTCGACCTGCTGGCCACGTTTCTCTTGATGCAGCCCAGGATGCGGTTGGCTTTCTGGGCTGCAAGCGCACATTGCCAGCTTATGTTGAGCTTCTCATCCACCAGTACCCCAAAGTCCTTCTCCTCAGCCACTCTCCAGCCAGCCTGTACTTGTGTTTGGGATTGCCCCAACCCATGTGCAGGACCTTGCACCTGGCCTTGTTGAAATTCATGCGGTTCACGCAGGCCCACCTCTCCAGCCTGTCGAGGTCCCTCTGAATGGCATCCCTTCCCTCCAGCGTATCATACTTTTTAGCTGCCCCGAGACGCTGAGGGTGCTTAAACTGAAAAAAACATCACTAGTGCTAGCTAAATAAAGCTGTGTTGGATTTTAAACAGAAAATCTGTGCAACAAGAGCCATAAGAAGAGTGGTGAGAAATTATTATTGTATGGCATTGTTTTACGATCGATACAGCCTCTTGTCCATTTGTAGAAGTAATTCAGGTTCAAAAATGTAGGACTAACTTTTCACAAATGAAAAAATGAATAACCTTCATATGAAAAAAATGCAACTGTTTGAGTGCTTGGTAATTGTTTTTGTCCAAAGCTAATTACTGCTGGCTTGTGCTGTGGCTAATAATAAATGAGTTCATGGAACATTAACTCACGCTTATGTGTCTTCACTACATTGTTTTAATTCCTGCTCTTCATGATTTAGTTCTCATACTTTCTTAAACATGTATTTCGTGGTACCTTAAAGACCTTTTTTATGATCTAAATCTTAATTTTAACCAGCTGACCTCCATTTTTTGTTTCATAATAGTCAGTAAGTGCTTCTGATAAAGTCAGGCTTCTTTGCACTGAGACAAATGTAAGGGATAGAAGAGCATAATAGTTCCTGTAGAAAATACATCTCAGTACCTTGGGAAACTCTGCTTCGCAAGCAAGCTGAAATTCCTTTTTTGAGTTGGCCCAGTTCAGAAATTGTCACCTCTGCTACCTTGAAAGTAGACTTTACTTCTGTCATTGTTCCCTGTATGTATTGGCCATCTTCTCTGCTATTTTGGCCGGCAAATTCAGACACACCTCCTGGCTAAACCCTGCATTATTTCTGCAAGAAACACTCATCACCATGTAGCATACACACAAGAAAATTAACATTACAGGTGCCCCTCCCAGATGCAGATCCCCAGATAGTTCTTTGCTATTTCTTGTTGTTACCAAATCCAGACAGTTCCATTCTTACACTTCCCTGCTGAATCTGCAGCGAAATGAATCTCTGCATTTGATTTAGCATGTAACAAAATGATGACTGTTTGCCTACTTATCAGAGGGGCTCTGCACCTGGACAAGCTGGTGTTTTTTTCAGGTTTAAAATACATACTTTAATGTCAAAACAGTCACTGTGGAAGTAAAAAAAAAAATTCTGGGTTGAATCAGCAAGTGGATCAAAAGAAAAAATGTTTACAAATGTTCTCAAGCAAAGCTGTTATTCATTTACTTATCTTATTTCCCAGTACTTTGAACTCTTTGTGTGGAGACAGAAGGGAAAAGCCCTAATTTTTTAAGCTCATTAGCTTTAGCTGAAGTATTCTGTGTCCTCCATTATTTTGGTAGAACCAGCTTGACAAATAAGTTAAAACCTAGGTAACCGAGGCTTTTTGTTTTCAGCTGACTCCAGCAGTTCAGCGCTATACTTGCTTATCTGTTCTCTTCCTTTTGAGAAGCAAAAATGAAAAACCTAGCTGTCCTCAAGAGCATTTTGATACACATATGCAGGTATGTGCGTGTGCACACTTGCTTTGCACACAAGCCAATGGCATCCTCGAACTGAGAAATAAACCAAAAACGGTTATTCCTTATCCACTTTGGGATCAAAAGCCACCTGTGCTGATGCAGAATTGTCGTTTGGGGAGTTATTGCAGAGCATTATGTGGTCTTCTTGCACTCAGTTCCACCCATTGTTTCATTGTACAGTGGTCTGGAGTAATAATGAACTTGGGAATAAAGAAATGGAAACCAGGCACTGGCTGCTGCAAGTGGGTGTTGTGGGCATAGCACTGTTGCTTTGTGGCGTAGGGTATAAACCCTCCTCTGCTGTCTGGACAAAGCACTTACACTTGTGTGGATTGTATCCTGTGGGGCAGCTTACAGGTCTGAAATAAGTGTCACAGAGGATTTTATTTTCTGCCTTTGCTCTCTCCCCCAGGGAAGAAGATGAATATTCAGAGCTGCGGTCAGAGCTCAGCCAAAGCCAGCATGAGGTTAATGAAGACTCACGCAGCATGGACCAGAATTCTGTTTCAGTACCAGAGAATCAGTCCACCATGGTCACTGCAGACATGGGTGAGTTACGCTTCTTAGTAAACATGGTGCCTTCTCACAGCAGAAAGGCATCATAGCCTTTGAAATGCAAATCCAAAAGTTTGATGAGGAAATAAATGAATCTAGGCTCTGTTAATCACAACAAATGCTGAAATTCTCCATGACTATGAACTTCTATGTGAAATAACCTCTGTGCCTTGATGTGGAATAGCTATGGAGTCTGAAATAGAATGATTGTATGGGAGAGCTCATGACTTTTGGGAAAGAAGAGGAGGAAAGAAGCTATTCACATACCTTACACGTGCCTCTGAAGTAGTCTAACTGTAGAAAAAAATTGCAGACAGAAAGAAAGTTGGGGGAAAAAGTGTAGGGAAGGGAACTGTTTGTCCGGTTCTTTTACAGAGTAAATATAGAGGATGTCTGCACTTTTTGAAAATTGAGGGCCTGTTTAAAGTATGGAATAGGGATAGCTTACTGAACTGGATTTAGACAAGGATAAATCTGACAGAAGCCATTCCAATACAGTGCAAGGAGGGAGCACCTCCAGTCTGTAACTAATTTTTTTCTGGTTAAGAGCTAAGAAGGCAAGCATCTTTCCTTCAGAATTTTGTCTGTTTTGTCATCCAAGCACAATTACTGATCATTTGAAGAACCTTCAAGTATGGAATAATTACTCTGACAGAAGTTTGCGATAGAAGCATGAGCAGATGCTAGGCCTTCAGTACGAAGATATTTCAAGTGTTTGGGCACAATTGCTGCACACCATAGCAGATTAGCAGAACTCTTGTGTAGTCCTCACTATGACTGATTTCCAAAATTCTCTTCAGAATACTATTTCTCTTAGTTTGTATTTAAAATGAAATAGTTGGTCTTCATTTTCTTCCCTAGTTAAACTAGCTGGGTGCCCAGGAGCTTCTGTGAGTGATACTGTAAATGAGCAGTGTTTTAGGAGATGATTGAAATAGCAGTCTTAAGCCCTGTTGCAGAGCAACCGTGTTACATGAGGCTTTCATGATTATAATGCAACGTACAATATTTACTTCCATACATAAGAAACTGTGTTAAAACAGTTCCCATTTGTTTGGAACAGTGCAGTTCATTATTGCAAACTTTTTGCTGTTCTTTCCGGTAGTGTGCCTTTTAGAGGAATGGACCTGAGAGTAGGCTGACTTTTGGCCATAGTATTCAATGTCTTCAAGTAGAGTTTAATAATGTAGAAAACATGTTGATATTGTAAGCAAACGTATAAAGAGATTTTCTGTATAATTTCTTAAACTGAAATTAATACACCAGTTCTGGAGCTGCATTGGTTTATACATGCAAGATCCGCCACAGCATGTTTGTATTTCAGTGTCTCTAAATTCTAGAAGCCTTGACAGAACAGTATTAATAATAACATATTCACAAAATGTCTGTCATACAGAATTCGAAGTATACTTAACAAAATGTTATATGAAGTCAAGGTATGTTAGTAGAGGCTTTTATATCCTTAAAAATGAATATTTTTACTTTCAAAAATTGATGCTTATTATTACATTCCCACTTGAACATATTCTAACGTGAGAACATTTTTTTCCTTTAGTTTTCTTTCCTTTTTCCTTCCCTTTCATTTGACAAAAACATTCAGACTAATTTATTTTTCAGCATTTATTTTTTTGGGTTAGGGCTTTCATTTTGCTCTTCATTGGGTGGAGCTGAACTAGGGTTTGTGTACATTAATAGCGTGTTATCCATTTAAGTTTTTGCTAACAGTGGGAAACATGGCAATAAAATGAAGTACAACAATGGACAAAATAAGAATGTTAACTCTGTTCTTGCATTTTTTCCCTGTTTTTCTTCTATACATAGACTCTGTCCTTTTTGGGTTTCCATATTCCTGTGAGAATAAATCCTTTTGTGTGTATATGTATGTGTGTGTATGTACACACGTATTTATACACAAATATGTGTGGGTTTTTGTCCCTCTAGATACAGGTATATAAGGAAGAAAAATTATGACCTAATAACCATGTGCATGGCCTTGCTTACTGCCCTAATGGAATGAGCATCAGTGACTTACTAAAAACAGTAATATGTCATGATACACTAATGCATGTGGATATGCAGCTCTATTGCTACAGGCAATAAAACAAGAGCTAAAACTATGAACATTCTCCAGTATGTCTTGCAGAGCTTGCAATTGGTTTGTGCTGGTTTTCTGTCAGAAATGAGATTCTCATTATTGTAAACTCTTATTTTCTGGGGAAAATGTTATTGTAGGAACAAAACTCAACGTACAAGGTCTTGTGAAGGTCATTTAAATGGACAAAATGTCTGTTGTAGAAGGTGTTATGGAAACAAATATATTCAAGCTAGTTAAATAGAGGTTTTTACAGGGAAGTGTCCTGCATGGTATATGCTGCTCATAAGTGAGTGTTACTCTAAAGAGATTTTTGGTATTATTACAACAGATGGGTGGCTGCTAGCCAGGAACCAGTGAATATGTCTTCAAGAGTAAAGTTTTGTATGTGTTGCCCATTCACATTTTTCATACAGTACTGTGACTTCGTTCTAAACTCTTCTTTTTGGTCAGCAATAGGTTCATGTTTATGTGCATTGGGCTGTGGAGTTAGATTTGTGGTAACAGTTTACAGTTTTTTACTTTCTAATCATCTCCTCCCTTCATCCAACTGCTTTCAGTCTTTTCTTGCACAGAGATTTCAAGGTAGTCTGCAATAATCTGATGTCTCATGTCTTAAATTTCAGACACTGTTCAATGCTGCACTGCTTTAGTCCCCTGTAAGAACCACAGCTATGAGGCTATTAGAGAATTCTGACCATGGTGAAATGCTTGCAGCAGTAGTATCAAAATAATGCTTCCAGCAAGAGTGCCTGACACTGTTTTAGTAAGGCATAGGAACTGCTGACGCACTGCTGTCTCATAGTGCACCACTCGTGCTGTACAGTTGGTAGTTATTGCAAAGTCTTAACTAGTAAGCCAGAAATACTAACTAGCACGTCTGACAGACAGCACAAGGGTGAATTTGACCACATGTCTGCCTTAGAAACTGCCACTGTGTCACCAAATATGAGCGTAAGAAAAATGAAAATAATTTGTGAAGTGAGCTAGCAAGGTACTGAGACGTGCTTGTTTTCACAGAAATGGAGGACGCTGTGGCAGTGCCCAAGGCACTGGAAGAGCTTTGCCAAAAGACGGAGAAGGAAATCACTCTCTGCCACATTTTATAATTAAAATAGTGTGGTTGTGTATGCTTCTAATATGGTTGTAGTATGGAACATAGCAAAGAACAGGGTGTGCTGTTAGGATCCCTGAATATTCTGCAGCTGCATTTGAAGGAGAAATGGCTGTAAAAATGAAACATAGGCTCTAAGGTCGTTGGTAAGGATCCTTTCTATAAACACTAGGATTTTTTAAATCAGGGAGTGCCTCAGTACAACCACAAAAATTCCTCTGAAAAACATCAAGTCGTAATGTCAATGGATGTACGAGGCAGAAAAAAACATTGAATTTACAGAGAAAAATCTTTGAGGGTAATACAATCAGGATAATGCCAAAAAGAACAAGAAAAAAGAAATGGCATAGTATGTGAACGTGTGGTGTCTTAAAATGTTGTCCTTCAGAAAACAGAGGTTTTTGAAGACAGAATGAACC
This sequence comes from Opisthocomus hoazin, assembly GCF_030867145.1. Taxonomy (NCBI): domain Eukaryota; kingdom Metazoa; phylum Chordata; class Aves; order Opisthocomiformes; family Opisthocomidae; genus Opisthocomus; species Opisthocomus hoazin. The sequence goes on along the minus strand of NC_134454.1, from coordinate 15,622,788 downwards.
TTCAGATAAGTAGTGGGAGTGTTATTTGTCAGATGGATGTAACTCGTCATTTCAGCTGATGGTATGGTTATGGTATTTAAGACTATCAGTTGATGAGGAAAAAGTGGCAGATTGCAAGGACATTCCTTGAACAATATCAGTCCTAGCTGTTCTGCAGCAGGCACTTCCTGGGTTAGAGTTTGTTTTTTCAGAGTCACTAACTGTTGCGGTATTTGTTTTGTTTTGTTTTGCTTTCTTTTAGATAACTGTAGTGACTTGAATTCAGAACTGCAAAGAGTGCTGACAGGTCTGGAAAATGTTGTCTGTGGGAGGAAGAAAAGCAGCTGCAGTTTATCGGTAGCAGAAGTGGACAGACATATTGAACAACTGACTACCGCCAGCGAACATTGTGATTTAGCCATTAAGGTAACGGTAACATTACGCTCTCAATGCAGTGGGGTCATTGCCTGAGACACCTGATCACATTCAGTAGTAATAGCACTTTACTTCCAAAGGTGTCAAAGAACTTCACAGAAATCAATTCCAGCTCATGGTAGGTGTTGGGCAAGCAGTAGTACACCTGTTTTACACTGAATTCTCCAAGGGACGGGAGGACCTACTAATAGACTTTTGGTCTCAAATCAGAAATGTGTTTGTCTTGTGCTCGTCTCAGAGATAAGAGAAACAGGGACACTCAGCAGTTAATTTGCTTTCTGAAGGTTATCCAGCAAACAAGTTGTCACTTGCCTAAGGTCACACAGTTCGTCATTGGCTGGTAACTGAACACACAGTATGTAATGTTTGCTGAAATTTGAAGATAAAGTGTCATAAACTATGCATAAGTTGTGACTCTGCTGTCTTAAAACACGAAGGTAGTATTTAACACAAAGTATGTGTGGTATATTAATTCTAATGAGACAAGCCAGACACAGGAACAAATAATTCAGCTGATACTTGGCTTTATTGTGCGTGTAACAGAACAAGAAGAGTGATGAAGGGATTGCAATTCAGTACCTGAAAGCAAGGGAACTGTGGAGTATCTTACTATAAACAGGGAAAAAGCTGAACAATTTTTTTGTGTCAGATGGAAAGGTGTCAGTGACTCATTTACATAGGAAAAAATATACTGACAATTTGCTTTTGAAGTGGAGAGGTCTGTGACCGTTCTAGACGGCTTTAGACAGCCCTTTGGCATACTGCTGGGAAGGTCTGCCCTGTCCCTGGTGGTGCCTGAGGAATATAATGGCCTGTAAAGAAATGGGTGTTGAGTAGTAGTTTGAAGAATGTGAGTATATTTGAGAGAGAAACAGACTGACTTCTGGGTCTCTTGGGAGCAGTCTTACGGCAGTTTATTCGAGTGTCTCAGAGAATTGAGATCAATACTTTGAATGTTGCTCAGTATTATCTGGAGTTTTGGGGTTGAGTGCTCTCAGAAGTCAGTATTAACCAAGAGAGGGATTGTGGATCCTGGAACACAGATAGAGATTGGTCTGTGTGAGGTCCACAGAGGTCTCTGAAGTGAGCTGAGATGAAAACTTCTGCAGAAGGTGGTTTCACCAAAATGTCAAAATAGCTGCCGTAAGCTTAATTCTCAGGCTTTTTATTTTAAATTCATTATTTACTGTTGACAAAAATTAACTACAATCAAACTTTTATATTGATAATTAACTGTCAGCAGTTTCTTTCTGGTCCAAATGCAGGCCTTATGTTTTCATGTGATCTCTACATGCATAGCCATTTTTGGGGAAAGCTTTTCCCCACTGCCTGCGCTGTAGAGCCTGGGATAGTTTGTATTTGACAAATGATAGCATGCAAAGGTTATTAAACTTTCAGGAAGATAGGAATCTCTCTGACATGCTCCAGTTATGTGCTAGGGAATTGTGTCACCAGTGTGTTTAATATGGCAAAACCTACACGTAGAGCCCCTCTCCACAATTCCACCCATGGCTGCAGGTCATCTCTCCTTTCCTGCTTCCTCAGACAGAGAACTGAGAGATTTTTAAAACAGGTGGAATCAGGAACGGAAACCTGAAATATTCTGCCTTTTGCTTTGGCTGTTGGCTTTTTTCTTCACAGGTGGACCAATGTGTTTGAATGTTTTGAATCCTTCTGGTTTGATGGTCAAATTTCATTGGGTTTCTTTTAATGCTGTTTAATGCTGTTCCTGGTGAATTTTTTTTTTTTTTTTTTTTGCTTCTTTTATACAAATCATGTGACCCTAACTAGCTCAGTTGTTTCTGTCCCACAAAGAATAAAAAGACCTTGAAATCGGATTTGTCAGATTGTCTGATAAACCGAACAGTTACAAAACTATCCTTTGTTTAAGAAAATTTCCACAGAGGAGGCTGGTTAATGCTTCATATATTTTGAAGAGTAAATAATTGTCAGTAACAGATACTAAAACTCTACCAATTAAAAAAAGATGTAAATTTTTCCAAACATGAACCATTTCCAACATGAGAACAGCTGCACTAGGTTGAACCAAGTATCTGTCTGTCTAGTGGCAGATGACAATGAAAAGACTACATCAAAAGGGACATGCATAGTATGGAACTACAGGGAACTACAGGCCGGTCAGCCTCACCTCCATCCCGGGAAAGGTGATGGAGCAGCTTATCCTGGAGGCCATCATCAAGCAAGTGGAACAAAAGAAGGTTATCAGGAGTAGTCAGCATGGTTTCACCAAGGGGAAATCATGCCTGACCAATCTAATAGCTTTCTACGATGACATGACTGGCTGGGCAGGTGAAGGGAGAGCTGTAGATGTTGTCTACCTCGACTTCAGCAAGGCTTTCGACACAGTCTCCCATGATATCCTCCTAGGGAAGTTCAGGAAGTGTGGGCTGGATGAGTGGTCGGTGAAGTGGATTGAGAACTGGCTGAATGGCAGAACTCAGAGGGTTGTCATCAGCGGCACTGAGTCTAGTTGGAGGCTGGTAACTAGTGATGTCCCTCAGGGGTCAGTACTGGGCCCAGTCTTGTTTAACTTCTTCATCAACAACCTGGATGAAGAGTTGGAATGTACCCTCAGCAAGTTTGCTGATGACGCCAAACTGGGAGGTGTGGTAGATACACCAGAAGGCTGTGCTGCCATTCAGCGTGACCTGGACAGGCTGGAAAGTTGGGCAGAGAGGAACCTGATGAGGTTCAACAAAGGCAAATGCAGGGTCCTGCACCTGGGGAGGAACAACCTCATGCATCAGTACAGGCTTGGGGCGGACCTGCTGGAAAGCAGCTCTGCGGAGAGGGACCTGGGTGTCCTGGTGGACAACAGGTTAACCATGAGCCAGCAGTGTGCCCTGGCTGCCAAGAAGGCCAATGGGATCCTGGGGTACATCAAGAAGAGTGTGGCCAGCAGGATGAGGGAGGTTCTCCTTCCCCCCTACACTGCCCTGGTGAGGCCCCATCTGGAGTACTGTGTCCAGTTCTGGGCTCCCCAGTTCAAGAAAGATGAAGAGCTACTGGAGAGAGTCCAGTGGAGGGCTACAAGGATGATGAGGGGACTGGAACATCTCCCCTATGAGGAGAGGCTGAGGGAGATGAGCTTGTTCAGCCTGAAGAAGAGAAGGCTGCAAGGGGACCTAATAAATGCTTATCAATATCTGAAGGGTGGGTGTCAGGAGGATGGGGCCAAGCTCTTTTCAGTGGTGCCCAGGGACAGGACAAGGGGCAACGGGCACAAACTGAAGAATAGGAAGTTCAGTCTGAACATGAGGAAGAATTTCTTCCCTCTGAGGGTGACGGAGCCCTGGCACAGGCTGCCCAGGGAGGTTGTGGAGTCTTCTTCTCTGGAGATATTCAAGGCCCGCCTGGACGCGGTCCTGTGCATCCTATGTAGGTGACTCTTCTTCGGCACGAGGGTTGGGCTAGATGACCCATAGAGGTCCCTTCCAACCCCTACCATTCTGTGATTCTGTGATTCTGTGATTCTGTCCTGCCTCTCCTTCCTTCAAACATGCTCCTAGCTAGGTCGGTTTAGGAACTTATTAAGCTGGAGGTGATGTCTTTGTGTTTAGTCGTCATGGGTGGAATTTTCTTCTATGTTTGTATCTAATGTGGCTTTTAACCCATCTAAAAACTCTATAAATTGTGGTAGGAATAAATTCTACTGTTGAGTTATGCCTCGTGAAAAAGTACTTCTTTTCGCTTGTTTTAAACCTGATGCTTGCTGATTGCATCTGATATCATGTCTGTAACACAACACCTCTTGTAGGGAAACTAAGTTAGGGAGTACTGATGGCAGTGTCTGAGAAGACTGGAATTACCACGATATAACATCCTGCCCTGTGCTCAGAACATTACACTGTAATTCGATCCTATAATCCGTGAAATTATACCTGAATTTGTCTGCTGTGCAGCAGCATGCCAGATAAAACTGCTCTGTAATTCTGCTTTCAAGAAAAATAAACAAGCTGGTAGTTTATGTAGATATAGCCATGGACCATATTTCTGTTTTATTTATGATGAAGGCTGGTAGCATTTTGGTGGTCAGACCAGAGAACTATGTAATAGTTTAGTCAGAAAAAGGATATTGATCACATCAAAATGAAGGAGCGTAGAAGCAAGCAGAGATGTCCCTCGACTTTGTTAAGGACTATAGCGCAGCCCTTAGTATGACTGTCAGACCCATGCTGCTGCTGTCACTGCCTGAACTTTGTGCTTGTGTGGGCAGATGGTAGCAATGGAGCCTGGAGAAACAGCAGCAGCCTCTCTGTCTGCAGAGAGTGGAGTTGAGCCACTGCTGCTGCTTCCTTGTGACAGTCCTTCCTCTTGCAGTGTTGCTCCAGGCTTATCACCCCCAGGAGTGCTCTGAGGAGGAATCTTTTCCTTTTCTGTCTTGGGAAAGGGAGGGCTGGGAAAAACTAGGAGCATGGAGGCAGCAGCAGAACTTGGCATTAGAGGGGTGAGGAAACAGCAGGGGAAACGCCTGAAAGAGGAGAGGAGTCTGGGGAGAAGAAGGAAGAGCAGAAGACAGCAGTGAAGAAGCACTGTTCAAAACAAAGCTGGTGTCATCAGGAGAGAATGCTCCTGACATTACAGAGGTTTTCTGTGAGATTAACCGCCCTGTGCTTATTCAGAACTTGAACTCATCCTCCTGTTGTGTTGAAATAACTTACCTTGTCATAGTTTGAGACCTATAGGTCCAAGTGAAATTAACGCAAGGGAGAGCTGTGGCTGCTTTCATCTTACAGAAATGACGCAAGGCACTGCTCTTTCGGAAAAGTAATTTAAGCTTACTGCCAAATATGTAAGCAGAATTATAGTGTAAACACCCTGTCAATGGAGTTTTATATTTATGACTCTAAACATATTGCAGTTTTATGGAAGAGAGACTTGAAATATGATTTAAAAGGATAAACTGAACCTGACTGCAAAATTTTTGTTCCTGCTTCTTCCATAGACATTTTGAACTAGTTGTTAAAAAAGGATTTTTTCATTTTGTAGGAGTGTCTTTTCCTCCTCACTAAGGAGTCCTGCTGTAGCCACGATTTATTCTTTAAGATTAATGTACTGGTAACAATAAATAACCAACTTTTCATTATAATGGACAAATAATGAAATTTCACTGATACCTCAGTGTCAGACAGTGCTGCAAAAAATGGAAAGATTTCTTGCAGAAGAAAAGCAGAGTTGTATTTTCAGCTTGATTTGTCATTTTCAGCTGTATTCTGGTTGGTTCTTTTAGTCCCTCCCAAATTAAGGACATAAACTTCAGTTAGCAATTTCTGTTTTATATAAAAAATTAGTCCTTTTGAATAAAACAAGTAGACTATTTTTAACCTTGCTACATGAGTTATTTATATTCCATATTAAACTTCAGAGTATAGGCTTAGCTATACTTGTTCTTGGGTTATCCAGTGAAATGAAACTTGCTATGCTGCCAGTTACATCTTGTATTCACTTATTTTCCGTGTTTCTTCCTACCATTTCAGTGCAGACTGCTTTCAGAGAGATTCAAAAGCTTATGAGCAATGATTGAAGGGTTTTTGCTTGTTGCAAAGGTCTTCCATAAGTGAAAAAATTTAACACAGGCACAGCAGACTCTGTGTAGTAGAATCAGAACTGCACATAATTACCTGACACGTTGGGCATTATGCTGTGTTACAACATGTTGAATGACCAGTCTGACGGTAAGCTTGGGCACAGCAGTATTCCCTTGCTCGTGGTGTGTGCGTGTGGTTTAGTTTCGCCCACTGGAAGTTGCTGAATATCCTTCATGCTGAACGGTGCCTATGAGGCACAGTTCTGAGCAAGGGGATGGGGTGGGGAATGCTGAGTGGTATTACATGTCCCAGAGAAAACCAGTCTTTTTTAGGCACTAGAAAGGCTGTAACACCTTCTGGTATAAAGTAACCCTAACCAAGGCTTATTATCTTTCTTTTATCTCTTTGCCCCCTCTAGGAAAGAACATGCTCAGGGAAGTGGGAGAGGAGAGTCCTCTGGTTTTACTGTCCCACTCTTTTCCTTAGCTTTTTGTGGAGTTGGTCTAGAATTAAGAAAGGCCTCATGCCATGCACATTCACAGGCTGCTACTTTCTGCGTATTGCTCAGGCAGGAAAACAATCAGCGCAGCGCTCACCCAGGACAAGGAGTCATTAATTTGTTTTAAAGTGTTCTGAGATGAAACTAGTGGGATTGCTGTCACTCACGGGTGACATGTTTTGTTTGTGTGTAAAACATCCATCTGCTTTGGTGTTGGTCAGTATGAAATATTTTAATAAAATGGTCAAACTATCAAACAAAATAAGAAATAATTTTGTTTGATATTACTTATCGAACAAAAGAAGCACACTAATGGTGTTGTGGGGCTGGAAGTGTACAGATAAGTGTATATATAGTTGCCTGTTACACATTTCTCTCCTGTGTACCATTAATCTTGTTCAATCATCTTTCTCTGCTTCTTTCTGGTTTTTGATGACTGTATTTTTGCAGACTGTAGAAGAGATTGAGGGTGTACTGGGACGTGACCTTTATCCAAACCTATCTGAAGAGAGATCTCGATGGGAAAAGGAGCTAGCTGGCTTGCGGGAAGAGAATGAGAGCCTCACGGCCATGCTGTGTAGCAAAGAGGAGGAGCTGAACAGGACCAAGGCCACCATGAATGCCATTCGTGAAGAAAGGGACAGACTGCGTAGAAGGGTAAGGCTGCTGCATAGATGATGGCTTTTTATTCCCCCTAGCCTGCATAATTTTGCCACCAGAACAAGCTTCTCTTTAATGTCGCTTCCTGTACTAGCTGTAGGGCTTCTTGTTTTTAAAGCTGAGCTGTACAATTTACAGAACTAGGACAAACCTGAACATAATTGAAAAAGAGTGTGTGATGAATAGCCACGGTGTGCAACAACCTGATGTTAGAGATCGTGTCTTAACAGAAAACCTGATACTCATCTCCAAGGAAGCGTGTGTAACTTGCCTGTAGAGAAAGCAGATGTTCATTTAGTGAATCTTCCTGTGGGGCATTTTTTTTCCTTTAAACAACAAATATTTCTTTGTTTTTGGTGGGAATTCAATTTGTGATTAGGAGAAAGAAACAGAGCAGGACTCCTGTCAGTGGGTAATAATTCTTAGAACTGAACAATGAGTAGTCCCAGCCATGTCCTACTTCCCTGTCTGCATTTTATGATGCTGCAAGGTCAGATAAAGGCCTTGTGCTTTGTGTAGAGTCCAAAGTAAAAAAAGAAACCTGGAAATTTGTTCACAACAAAGATGAAAGATCCAAGAGAACGTGACCTCAATCTCTGTTACTTTTAAAATTTGTAAACTTTGTCCCTGTTAAATCTGCAGAGTTCTGGCTAGATATGAAATAATTTTGGTTTTAAAACAGGCAGTTTCAAGTTCGTGTTGAATTTGAGCGACAGTTTAGACCGGTGTATCTTGGTAAAATTGTTGGAAGAGTTGCTCTTCACCTACTAGCAGCAGATTGACCTTTTGAGTAGATATTGTGTTTCTAAAACAACATTGTTCTGTAGTGACTGTATCATTTTAGCATGGAGCTGCGTTGTGCGAGACTTCCAATCTTCATACATCAAGCCACAAATTACCTTTGCAAAATTCTGTAGCCCCTCATAACACTGAAAGCTATGTGTGAGGAGGGAGGAACAGTAATCTGCTATCATATAAAACAAGACCACCACAAATTTTCCTGTTTCATATAAAACAAGACCACTACAAATTTTCCTTTGTAAAATTTAGCTTTATTATATACCGTAAGTGTAAGTCATTTTCAGTCCTGAAGTTTTTGGACTGGTTTTATAGTGACACTTGTTTTTAAACAGAGGCAGTACTACCCTGTGAACTACAGAAGCAGCATTTATGCACCTGGTGAGTTATTGCAGGATTGAGGCGGAGGAAGGCGACAGAGAATAGAAGCATGTGCTGGTGATAGTTGCTTACACGAATGCAGATAATGACACTACATATGATACAGATCGATATTGGGATATCAGACAAGAAAATAATAGATGGCCTTGAGGACAGAATTAATAGAAAAAGGGTTAAATTTTGACAGGTATGGAATGCAATTTAAGGTGCTTAAGATATTGGTAACAAGAATTTATGCTGACAGCCAGGAGCTCCGCAGTTAAAAAGCAGAAAAGGAGAAAGGATTGGTGTTTGTACTCCCAGGGATCAGCTCAGCTGAGCTGTTGATGCATGGTGGCAAATTCAATCCTACAATGTACCAGATAAGTTATTTCCAGTAGGGATTGGAGAGACTGTATAAAGAGTGGTGAAATCTGATCTGGAATGTTATACATAGTTCTTATCTCTTATGCTTGAAAAGGTTCAGTTCAAATTGTCAAAAAAAGGTGTACAAGATGGTCAGAAAAATGGGAGACTTACTTGGAGAAGTGACTTAATGACATTGTCCTGTTCAACTTGGCAAAGCAAAATCTGAATCTGATTTCTCTTTACAAGTACTGGAGCAAGAGTAAGAATGGGACCTAATGGCTGTTCAAACGTAGGGACAAAACTGGAACAAGAACAGATAAATATAAACCACTCGTGGCTATATTAGGCCAGAAATTAGATTATGAGGTGCCTAGCAGACAAGAGAATTGTGATTCTGAAGAAATAGTAAGGAGTAAGACTGCTGACTAACTACTTTGAAAATGGAGCTTTAAAATATTGAAGTTATGTTTGTGTAATGAGAAGTATGACTATGCAAGGATACCTGTTAAAACCAAGATTGTTACATTAGGATCGTATCTAAAGGAAAGCAAAAAAATGTACTTCTAATTGGCCCAGTTAATACAGCTGCATTAATTCTAAAGCTAGCCTTAGTATCTCTGCATAGAACTGTTATGTTTTGTCTGGCTGCCAGCAGTAGCAGAGGGTTGAATTAGATGATGAGGAAAATGCCATTTATTTCTCTGTGTGTGCATACTGCTTGACTCGGTCAGCCTACGTTGGTATCCCCAGTGAACCAAGCATTTGTGGAGCCACACAAGTACTGGCTGTGTTACTGAATGTTTTTCATGGTTTCCTTGGTATAGGCAGGGCCTGGGACTGAAAGGATAGTTTGCTAATCATGCTGATCTAGTAATTGCTGGCATGTCTATTGGAACTGTTAGCAAGGGTGCTGCATGTGTTACTGATGTCTCTCTGTTGTGGAAGCATCTCTGGTGGAAACAAAATTGAGGTCATCAAGTTGTTTCATGTAAGTGGCTTGAGCAGTTGTCAGTCACAGCAGCAGTGGGACATTACTGAACTGAATTGTGTTCAGACCACTGACCATGGAGCGGGTAAATCTTGAATTCCTTTGTAAAGACTGTGAGCTGTCTTTCGTGTACAGCAAGCCAGTTTAAATGTTCATTCTTCTTTAATTAAGGAAATTCTTCTTGGGAAGATTAGATGGATGTCTTGCTCAGTGGATGATGGGTTAATGCTGGACTGGCACAGAGCGGAACAAAATGAAGTAGCTTCTATATTCTGGTACTCCTGGCAGGTGGTTTTTTCAGTTGTTTTCATTTAATTTGCACCTACAGAGGACTTTGTTGAAATATGATTTTTAATATCATCCTGAACTTGCAGAGCAATTGGTTTATTGCCCCCACCAGAGATGTTTGTTCATGGCTTATGACCCTGTCAGAAACACTACGTAATTGTTGCACTGGAAACCATATTTGCATTTTTCTTGTAACTTTGTGCCCATACTTGCAACAAAATAAATGTTTTCTTTGACCTGTTAAATATTTTCTGTGTGCCACCTGAACTCAGAGCCACTTCAGATTATTTCCCTGGAGAGCGGCAAAGGAGATCCAACTAAAATTTAGTTATTGTTCTTCTCAAATTAAATTGGGTGAAGTGAATAAGCTTGAGGTTGACCAGATCAATAGGTCTGATACTTTAGACCAATGTCAGTAATCAAGCAGAGTGCTTTCAATACATTTTTCTCAGGCTTGTTGGAGATTTAATTTAATTAGGTATTTACTGTGCTCAGTTTACAGATTGAGCCACTTTCAAGAACAGTAGCTAAGAAACAACATACATATGGAGTTTGTTTCTCACAGGTCATTAATAAATGAGGTAATCGCTTATTTCTGTAGGATGCCCGCAGTGCAGAAGCTAATTTTCTAACGTGAAGGTTTATTTTACCTTTGTATGATACTGCTTTATTAAAAACAAAATCTATTTACATCTGTGCCAGTCAGTGCATTAGAAACTGCTTGTACATAGCTGACCACAATCTTGAATCCAGTCATACAGACAAGATGCTGCGGAACTTCCATACCAGTTCATGGGATTAATATTATTATTATTACATGAGAACAAGGCTGTAACCAGGTCAGCACTATTTACAACTGCTGTATGTAATAACAGGCTTAAATAGTAGTAGAAGAGGTCATATTTGCATTACACAAAATCTCTTGTATCCACCAAGGGAGTGAGACGAGCAGTGCTGATACAGCACATAAACTCGATCATGACTACACAGTGAGACGTGTTTTTTCTCAGTTATTGCCAATGCAAGCTGCCAGATGAGTAGTGCCTCAGCACAGTTCCAAGCAGCCGCTTGGCGTAAGAAGCAGCGAGTGTGGACAGTGTTCGGGTTTTCCTAAGGCTGTTCTGAAGAACTAAGTCTAAAGTGAAAAGGTGGTTCCAGCTCTGGAAGTCTGTTAAATCAGTTCTCTGCATAAACCATATGTCAACTTGTTCAATTAATCACATACTTTTAGTTGTGAGGATTATTCTGCATCTGCTCCAAACTCAGCTGAATTCACCAAACTGACCAGCAGAAAAATCAGACTTAATATTTTGCCTGTCTTTGACTTAAGACTTTAAACGTAATCTGCAGAGGAGTAGAAAAGTGCCATTTTAATGTGTGATCCTTCCAGCTGCCCCCATTGCCCCCACTCCAAGAAACTTCATTTTAGCGTTAGAGCTCTCCCAGAACACCCTGTTCTTGCGAGGAGTTGAAACGTACCCAAGCCACAGCAGGAGGCAGGTCCGTGGCCTCACAGGCATACTAGAGCCCACACTGCTCTCAGATGACACAGAGCTGGCACGAGCTGCTCCACTGTCCTTGTTTTGGCGTCATTCATGTTGGGATTAGAAAGTATTGTTCTGGATTGCTGGAGCACACTGAGATGTTACGGGCCTTTAGAGATGATTATCAGCTTGCACCGCTTAAAATGATCCTTGAACTGCTCTGTCTCCTTGTCTCTTGGTGCGCACGAGAAACCTGAGGTAGCAGCCAAAAGCTGTTTCCATTCTCTGTCTCGCTCAGCTGCATGGTATTTGCTTATGCAGCATTAACTCTGCTTAGCTGTTAATGAACTAGAGCTTTGCTTCTGTTTCCAAGCTTGTATGCAAATGCTTAGTGATTAATCTGAAATTAAATGAGAAAAAGCCAAAGATAGGCTTACTGCCCTCACTTGTGTTTGTTTCTGCTGTGTGCTAGCCAGTGTCAGAACACTTTGGTTGTGCTCAGAACTCTTAGGGAATCTACGCTTCACCTCCTATGCCACATCCTGCCACATCCTTGGTTTTCACTGCCTTGTGTTCTTTATAGAGGTACAGCACCCAAATCTTTCCACATGGAGCACTTTGTCAGGGACTTCTGTCTGAAAGGTGTGAAAAGCGGAGGAGCACTTGCTTAGAAACGTATCTGGTATCACTCAGTGCACTGTAGCCTCTCCTGCTACTTAAGAAGGCCATATGTGTAAACCCCAGCAGCATCCCTGTTCTCCCATAGCTTGTGGCGTCTGTGTGTTGTTCCCTTTCTCATTCCTCAAAATAATTGTTCAAACTGCAGATTGATTTTCAGATCTGCCAGAGGAATAGCGTTCCTAGTGACAGTTAAGTTCTTACATATTTGTTAAGCAGACATCTTAGCAGAGGAGAGAGATTCTGTAAATACCTCCTTTGAACTGGTGAGTTCAGGTCTAAGCTCGTTGAGCTCCAGAGAATTCATTGAGGAAATGGCCCTTGTAAATACCAGGAAAGACGTCTTTACCATACTCAGTCAACCACAACAGACAATCTGCGGGAAATCAGACCTTGTTAGCTCTGGTGCTCCCAATTTAAGAGGGACTGAAAATTATCTGGCTGAAAATAATCACCACTAGGTCTGATTGAAAGGTGAGGGGTGCTTTAGGCTGGGAATGGCCTTCACCACTCAGGGCAGTTTAAATTGTCACACTGGTATTTCATTTTCCATCTCTCCCTCCGCAGATTTGCAGTATGCATGAATAAATTAGAAAGTGGGAGAGGTGTATTCACTTCCTGTGGTACTTCATCTTCCTCCTCTGTAAAACAGGGGAAAAAAAAATTAAGTGGTATTAAAATGATGGGAAAAAATGTTGCTACTTGAAGGGTTCAAAGACACTGCATGAAGAAACAGGTCACACGTAGGGTAGAAAGAAAAGAATCACAGGCATGCCCCTTATTTGAAACTGGTTTAGGAACAAAAGCATCAGGTGTCCTTTGAATGCAGAAATCAGTGACAAAACCAGGCAGTTTGTAGCTGTGTTTTTGTATTTATGGTATGTTAACTAATTGTGTAGCTGTGAGTATGTATATGTAAAATACAAAGAGTGAAAACATTCTTAGATTCATGATTATAGATAATGAGCGTATTCCACTGAAGTATTTTCTATAACTCACTATTCATTTGTACAAACATATCCATGATGCCTATTAATCACTTATGAAGTCTTTCATAAATCCAACATTACTGTAGTGTGTCATCCCCTTTTCTTTTCTACACTGGTTGTCTTTTTATTTAGTTCTTAAGGTACCCGTGAGAAGTTATGCTTTATTTTTGCCTATTTCCTACTCCAATTCTTAACATTCAAAGCAAAAAATTAGAAATGCAGCTAAACAATTGGGTCATATTGCTAAACATCAAATATTAATAAATAAAATTTCCAGTTATTAAAGTTTATATTAATAACTTGAGAATGTCCATTTGCTCCTGACTTGTCTTGGCATCCATTGCTCTGAAATCTGATGGCTCTATTGCTGTGTGTCTCACTTAATGCTCCTGATCCTGCTCTTCCCAAGGTTCCAGCACTTCTTTGCTTCTGTAATTCTTTGGACTTCCTCCAGCTGTTTAGAGGATCTTTGCTCTTTTCTTTTTTTAATTGTGGATTTCACAGATATTTCCCTGGATTTCTCCTTTTTCCCATCTGTTCTCACCTCTTTTTTTTTTCTGATCATATCATTAGATCTGCCTGTCAGCCACTTTCCATGTCAATTTAGAATCTTAGGACTTTATGGCAAATTTTGTACTCTTATGGATGTTTCCATCTTTAAACTACTATGATGCGAGGGCTGAAGAAATCTTTCTTTAAATCCATCTTTGTTACTCATCCTCAACTCACAAATCCACACTTTTCTGTTTTTCAGTGGAACTTTTTTAATTTTGTTTCTTTACTTGCCTTCAGCCATTGGGTTGTGCCAATTTTGTCATCCATTTCCTGTAAGATCTGTCCTTGCTTTCTCTCCCACTTCCAAGTGTTTGTTGTGTCTCATGTGCATTACTGCACTTACCTTCATTCTACTAATAAATGGAACCTTTAGAGTAATTTGTATTACATTGGTAATGACACTTGAGACTGGTAGAAGTATTCAGCAGAGTTTCAGACAGTTTTTGATAATACTTTTTAGTAGTCCTTTCATAACACATGCATTCACCAATCCAGAAAAGAAACTGGCTCTTCTGAACACTTTTTTTCTTGATTCCTGTTCATTGGTCTTCCTTTATTTTTCCTGTAGAATTACTGCTAGTGTGGAAAAGTACTTTCTGAGGAGATAGTATATACAGCTCTCTTTATGGTGGAGATTTAGGTGACCAGAAATAGTTACCTAAGCTGTCTCTGGGCAGTCTGGTGGGTGGGCAACCCAGTCACGAGATTCTGGCTTGGTGAATGTGTGAATTGTGAGATCGGTGATTTTACAGGTCACACAAACTTGCCCTGTTATCCTGCTCAGAATTACCATCCAGTGCTCAGTGTTGTTTAAGTTTGTGCAGTTATTTATAGCAATTAATTCAGCATGCAGTTTCTCAAATGAGGGCCTGAATCAGTAAATACATCAAGAAGCATGAATAAGCAGAGAATGTCTTTAAGTTGTGGTTGCTTTTATGATACAGTATTAAAGCAGTGACTTGCATAGATTGATAACTGTGCTGTGCTATGACTTTTCTTTCATAAATGCTTTCCTGAGCAAAGCTTTGCCTGGCTACGGTCTTAGCGGTGTTCTTTTTTCTTTATGTTGCTAATGTTGTTTTACAGATCATTAAGAATAATTGGTGTTGTAATCATGGCCAGTAGTCGCTGCTCAGTAAAAAAACATAGACTAAAGGAAACCTATCTGCATTAAAGTTTTATAAAATATTGTCCTTACATAAGGTGGTTTTAAACTATGGAGTCAATGAATGCTTAGCCCTTTAAACAACTTCAGCACTCTGTTTCCTGGTTGCGCTTAAACTTAGAACGTTAACTTGCTTTTGGACTGAAATCTTCCAGGACTAGCTTCTGGGCATAGGTGAATATCTTAGCAATTTTTTGAATCAGACATTGAGACAGGGATTTGATTTTATGAAGAATACACCCCTAACGGTTTTCTTGTTTGTTTGCTTTTAAACAAAGCTGTGGCTTAAGCACTTGGGGAATTAAGTTTGGAACATCCCAAGTTGAAAGAAATAGTAATAAATGTGATTTTGATTTAATGAACTTTTGAGGTTGCTATTTTTTCCAGTGTTTATGCCACAGTACAAATCCTATCTGCACTAGCATTCCACATCTGCAAGCAGAAACGTGCATACGTGGTTTATTTCAGTTTTATGCATATCAGCAGGCTGAAATGATTGGTTTGCATCAGTAGAGCACTTCTGCCCTTAAGGTTTGCATTAGTGCAGCAATACCCATGTTGAAATTATATATGTCTGTATGAACAAAGGAGGCCTCAGCTGCAAGTATGTGGAAGATACACGCTATGAATGTGCACTTTATACACACTGCCCAGTTAACTTCATGATGTAGTTACAGCTAAGATGTGTAGTTCTGGGGCAAGCACCCATATCCATCTTTTCAGCAAGTTACTTTGAACATTGGGGATTTGATTTGAGGTTTTATGTACTTTATCTTTTCTCTTTTTTTTTAACGGAGACACCAACAGAGTTGTGTGGATTCATTTTGTTTAAGGTGTAGCACTCCTCCACAACTGAACAGGGAAGTTATGAGTGCAGTTAGCATTTTTGTGATGTTATTGTTGCCACCTACAGCTTTTTATTAGTAACATGCAGTTGTTCTGCTCTGTTATGTAAGGCACACAGGTTTTTTTCTTTCTTGCCATTTGCACATACCTAAAAATTCTGTTATTTTGACAGTAAGTCCTCAGGCAACCTGACCTTCAGTTTTCATACAAGTGAGGGAGAGGCAGGAGTACTCTTCAAAGAAGAAGAGGCAGACTGTAGGGGATCTCAGGAGGCATAGGATACTGCTTTGGTGACTGGAGGGAGTTCCAGCTTGAACTCTTTCACTGGTGCGGTAGATTGAAGGGATCTGTATGTGTTGTGCAGAGGACATGCTGACTGCCTCTTCTTCAGGCAGAGATTGCTAAAGCACTGACCGTGCGCTTGGTGAGCCTACAGCTGAAGAAGGCGTAAGCTTTAATGCAACTTTAATTTTGGTATTTTTTTACCAAGGAATTTCAGCTTGCTTAATCACTTCTTTGTACAAATGCATTGCATTTAGTATAAAATCCCACCTTGTTCCAGAGAACAGGAATCAGAGTTGCATTTCGTGCTGCAGGGGGATGTCAAATGGACTCAAGTTTTGTGTCACTGGACTTATGGTAACATTTCATCAGTTCTGTTTTGCAGATGGACTGTTCCAACAAAATTGGCATAGAAACTTGCATATTAAAGTAAACATTCTATATTCAGGGAAGGTTCCTTTTCAGATGGTTTCCTCCCCCTTCTCTTGTCTCACACTCTTTGTTTGAGATTCTCTGGGAAAAATGAGATCTGTCACTTCACCTTGTGGCGTAATTGTTGTGTTAAGCAGACCATTTATTCTTTGTTAAGAATTATTCCAAGGTAAACACTATAATCTTCAGCTTGGCTATAGTTTGGCTCCTACAGAGTTTTTTTTGTTTTTTTTTTTACTCTGTAGTCCTGAAAATCTTTGGACATCAGTATCTGGTGTGTTATGAGCACTGTGCAGTATTTGCAGTGTATATTTACAGAGAGCTTCTGCAGACTGGTGTTTTGGGCACTTCACTGGCATTTTCTTGTCTATACGTTACTCACTATATGGTGGCTTTACTTAACTGTAGTTTTGAAAGCATGATTAACTTTTTAATTTCTTTGACCTTTCAGTTTGACAAAGTCTTCCTGTGAAATGTATTGAAGTGCAGAGTTCTTTCAACACTGGAGCTTTCCATTAACAGCAGAATCTTCATTTGATTTGTTTAGGCATCGTAATCTTAAACTGAAGCATTAGCTTTACCCCAGAGAGAGTACTTTCCATACCTATAGTACAACTGTACTGAAGGCATTATATAAAACATGCTGAAACTTTGAGTAATTACCTTACAGTATTACATTTGCACATTTCGACATTGCAAACAGTTAAAAAAAGCTAGACAACAATGGAATTTTAAGACAACCTCCATTCGTCTGCTCTCCATGTGAAAGCTTCAGGGCCACCGTGGGACAAAATACACCTATGCTCAAGCCAGAAGCAACTAGGCATGGCTAGACAATGAGAAAATCTCCAAACTATTTAAACAAAAAGAGTGGAAAAAACAGAGTGTTTTGTTTTATTGTAGGTTCGGGAACTGCAAACACGTTTGCAAAGTGTGCAGGCAACAGGCCAGTCCAGCCCAAGTCGTCTCACTTCTGCCAACCGACCCATTAACCCCAGCACGGGAGAGCTGAGCACAAGCAGCAGTAGCAATGACATTCCCATAGCCAAGGTGAGTTGTTGTGTGTTGCAGTAATGCTTCTTATTACCTGGGAGAAGCAGGCTTCATTCTGCACAGCTGTTGTGCAAGCACAGGATTAACTGGGAGATAACTGGAATCCCCAGAGAGTTTTCTGAGGTCCGAAGCAGGCTGGTGAACTGGAGCTGCAGAAAGGAATTAAGCGCTAATGATTGTAATTCTCTTGATTAGAACTCAGGTGTCAATTTTACAGTAGCGCACTTCACGTTTGCAAGGGTAGCTAGTGAACAAATGCATTTTCTGTAATCTTTATGGAGTGCGGGTTCCTGTGTAACCTGTGCAGCATTCCGACTTGCAGATTGCTGAAAGAGTGAAGTTGTCAAAGACGAGATCAGAGTCTTCATCATCTGATAGACCTGTCTTAGGATCAGAAATCAGCAGCATAGGGGTAAGGAATAATAATTATGTGCATGCATGATACCTTCTGAAGATGACCAGTGTTCCATTAAAAGCAGCATTGTTTTCTTACTAAATTAATATATGAGCTAACTGAAAATACTTAAAGAGTTATTTTGAGAAAAATATTTCAACAGAGAATATTTCGCCCAGTATTAAGATCTCATTTTCTCATAACTGGGGGTTAGAAATCATTCTTTGAGTCCCTTCAAGAGGATAATTTTTGAGCCAATTCCTCCAAAATGTTATTCTTCAAGAAAAGATTATTCAGTTGCATTTCACAACTTCCAATCAACAAATAACTGGGTTCTGCTTTGTAGTGCCAATGTAAGTCCATAATGCTGCTGTTACTGGGTGTTAGTATTTGTTTCACTGAAGAACTTACCTCTGACCTTTCACTAAGCTTTCGAGAAACCAAATGACTTACACACTAGGCTTTTTAAATGCATGATGAAATAGTGGGCTTCACCCTTTGGTGAATTTTAAATCAAATCAAAATAGCTTCTTAAAGTGGAAACATTTAGATGTTCTATTCAATGTAAAATTCATAGCAAAAGCTGAATAATGAATGCCTTGAAGTGAGTTCGTGCAAGCAAATGCAGCTCTCAATGCAGACTGCCTGTGGGAGGAATCCAGTGGTTATCTATTCACAATAATCTATTAACTGCCCTCTGCAGGTGTCTAGTACTGTGGCTGAACATTTGGCACATTCCCTCCAAGACTGCTCAAACATCCAGGAAATCTTCCAGACTCTTTATTCACATGGGTCTGCTATCTCTGAAAGTAAAATCCGAGAGTTTGAAGTAGAGACTGAGAGGTTAAATAGGTAAGGTAATATGCTCAAGTGTGTTGTCTGCTATTAACTTTGTTAAAGTTACTACTTTTTTATTCTTTTTAAATATTTCTTAGTTCTGTCCCAGCTCAACTGTGACAGCTGCAAAAAAACGTGGAATGTGGTTGATGAAGAAAAGATGGAATTGTACACTAAGGATTGCTTCTGTTAATGTGACAGTTTGGTCATGCATTATTAGATCAGCACAGCACCTTCACCTGTGACCGTTTGCACTGTAGAGTGTGCTTCTCTATGGCTGACCAAGTAGACATGGCATCTTTTTCATAAGACACGTCACTGCTAGAGATAAGGATTCCCATAACTTGCTCTCCATCATTATGGAATTAGCTTGCTTTCTTTTGTCGTGACGAAACAGCATTATAGCATTAACTGTATCAATGAATGTACTGATGTATGGCGGTGTGGCATATATACCAGTAAATAGAATTCTGTTTGCACAAGAAAGATTACAGCTTACAGTTAAAATACTGCTGGTGTTATCCTTCAACAAGCTCTATCAAAACTAATGCTTCATGTCATCTTTGCACATAAAATTAAAAATGCGGATCAGGAACATGAGAATTGTGTCTCAGCATGTTTCCTTCCAAGTGCTCTCTTCCCCACGGCTATCTCAAACTTAGTCTGATCAGTACAATATCTCTTTTATTTGCAGCTCATGTTTTTGTAGTGCTGCAAAATGTGAGCCTGTTTTTTTCTTTTTTTCTGTGCACTGCGTAATTATGCTTTGACAGCATGTATCCATGAGGATATCAAGGATATCATGAGGTGTCAAAGAAGATGTGGGAGGTGAAGCATCTGAGAGTTCTAGCAGCTGGGGAAGCCAGGGCTTTACTCTGATTGTTGAATAAATGGTGTACTAGCCCTTGTTCTTCTTGTGTTTGTTAACAAGTCGGTAATTTTAGAGTTTTGGATGGCATTGATTTCTTCATGAGCTACCTGTCCAAATTTTGAAATAATTTCCCTGCCTGCTTTTGGTGTATGTCCAGCTCTTACGATTAGGCGTAGTACATTGATGCATAGTGCAGTTGTCAGCAGCGAGAATAAACAGTAATACTGATACCCTGAAGCCTCATTTTCAGATTCAGAGTTAACCTCGTTGAGAAGAATATTACAGTTAAGTTCTGATACAAGCTGCTGTTTGACTCTTGCCAGAAGTTTTGGAGATTTCATTGCCTCACTGAAACTTCATTCATATTTTGGAAGTTACCTCTCTAATCACAACTAAGATATTGCTTCAAGTGAAACGGTTGTTCTGGATGTTCCAAAGAAAGGGGGCGTTTATGCAGCTGCATGACGCCTACACGCACCCACACAGTGCACTAATGAATATGCCACTTAAAACAAGAAACAAACATGCCAGCAGAAAGTGAGGAACGGAGGCAGAAAAATTAAGTGAAAGGTTAATATGAAACTGTCCTGCGCAGTCTTGTGGCTGCGAAATAAGGGTACAGCTTTCTGCTTGCTGCTGTTGCACAGGGTTATGATTGCATTTTATGGGAAGGAGAGGAGAAGGAGAAGAGGCTGTGCTAAGAGAAATTACTGTCCTCTTGGCTCTTGATATGGGGCATAGAACCGATAGATTTTGCCATTTTCCTTTAAAAACCTTGTGTAGACCAAATGGTATTTGTTGTTTTAAATGTTGATTGTTCTAGAGTTTTCAGGACAGTGTCTGCAAGCTAAGCTTGAAGGTTGCAAATTACTTCCTTTTCTACAGCCGTATCGAGCACTTGAAATCGCAGAACGACTTGTTGACGATAACACTGGAAGAGTGCAAGAGCAACGCGGAGAGGATGAGCATGCTTGTTGGGAAGTACGAGTCCAATGCCACAGCCCTCAGGCTTGCATTGCAGTACAGGTATGTACCTACACAGAACGTGTCTCAGAAACAAGAAGAGGGGGCAGGGGAGACTGGATAGAAGTCTGTGACTTTTTGTTTCCTCCCTGAAAAAATGCCCCTTTGGTTAAACTGTCACCGAAATTGGGAGTAAAACTCCTTAACACCAATGCAGCATTAAAAAGCAGCCATTCTTTATTACAGCACCGGATGCACGGGTGATCGCTCCTCCTAACGTGCATGCCATATGTTGCCTCACCCCAAGCTTATATCACCCTGTTACATGCATGTGCATTAAGTTTCCCAGAATGTTCATACACATTTATTGTTTCCTGGAACTAATTATCATATTTTCATAGTCATTATGCACGCGGCCAGGGTCTTTGGGGCTTCCATGGGGTCCTCAGCGATCTCTGGTGGTCCCTTGTGGCTGTAGAAGTGGTACTTCTTAGTGTCCTTTCCATGAATTCGGAGTCTTTCCTCCCATATATGGTCATGAGTTGGCTCACTGAGAAGTTTGTGGATTTCTCCGGATCTTGGTGTCTGCTGGTTTATCTACACTTTTTTAGGCTGTGCTTGTTACATGTCCTTTGGTGCATTCTTGCCTGAGCCCTCTGATTGTCAGTCCTTTGTTTTCTGCTAAATCTTTGTGAAATTCCCTATCGTTCTTATGCATCATGTACACCTCCTGTACAACATGTAGCCCCTCTATACATCACACCATGCACCCTGTTTTACAACAAAACTACTTCACAAACTACAGAACTGAAGTTACTGATACAAGTGCACTGCAATCCTAGTTCACCAGCAGTAGTGAACTCAATCTAATAGAAATATACAGATTTATCTTTTCATTTTTAAATACTGAATTAACATTTGAGTTAGGGATTGCGTATCAGCTTGAACTGTCTCTGCTGCATCCAAGCTTAAGATACAGGTTCTCTATATTAGGCTGGCACCTCTCACAAGACCAGTGGACCGAAGAGTAGCTTTGTACTTCACATAGTTCAGAGTGACTTTATAGTACATCAGTTGGAATTGTGGATGAATGGCTTGGTATTTGGTATCTAAATTTACTTTAAACTATGCATGAAAAGATGATGTAATTTAAACCCTTTAACTACAGCTAATCTGGAACAGGCGGTTGTGGTCTGAAGACAAATTGTGTGCCGTTTAAAGAATGTGTACTGTTACTATCAGCCTTGAGAAAATTACAAGGAAATGTAAATTGCAAATAGGTATATTAAAGTCTATATTTTCAAAAACATTAGAATATAACAGGAACAAGTGACTCACAACTGTATGTAGAAGCTGTTGTGTTGTGAGGAGGAAAGTCTTACAGCTAGGACAGAGCAAGAAGTACTTTTCTTATCTTTGCTTTTCTTCTTCCTATACTTTGCATGGTATAGTTAAATAGTAAAGTACAGAATACAGTATTTTGTGCAGTAAGAAGGCATGAAAAAAGTTGCTCAAAGGGATCATGTTGACCACCATTTGTATTGTTGACTGTTCCAGACATGCTTCTGGAGCTCGCTTCACATCAGGTCATTCTCTTCTGTTCTGCTTTGTTTCATTATTTGAGGCCAACCTGGGACCATCATAAGGAAGGAGACACTGTTGAATTCTGTGATAGAAGCTACATGTGTTATGTCGTTGAATAATCCTGCTGCTAGACAAGTAGTAGAGAGTCATGCAGTTTGTCAGCTACCTCTTTTTTTTGTTGCTTTTGCAGGTATTCTGCCCCTCTAAACTGCAGATACGTTTTGTGTGACTTTTGTTTTCTGTGGTTTGTCTTCTCTTTCAGTGAACAGTGCATAGAAGCATATGAACTCCTGTTGGCATTGGCAGAAAGTGAGCAGAGTCTCATTCTTGGGCAGTTCAGAGCTGCAGGTGTTGGTTCTGTTGGTAAGATGTCAATGAATCACTTTTTTTTCTTTTTTTTTTGCATGTCAGTTAGCATTAGAGTTAGTTGGAACAGTGAGTCATCTCATGACCCATCACTAAAGAATGCTGCTCGGTCTTATCTTGTTTTTAACTAATTAAATCATTTTATACACCCAAAATATAGGGGACAAGAAAAAGAGAGACTGGAATTAAATCATGGAATTCACCAGCAATTTAAATTAACCTACGTATACTATCACAAGGGGATGCCTATTCTGGCAGTGGTGAGGCTGCTACAGGCATGCAACTGTACAGAGTGGAATTGTTAAACAATACTCATGAGCATATGTGGCTTAGGGCCGTACAGCTGTGGTAACTGCAAGTACAGATTTTGTTTGAACCAGCAACATTGACACCCCCCCCCCAGAAGTTGAGTATAGTCTATGAAAAACTGGGATTAAGACAATACAAAGGTAGCATTGAGTAGTTACCAAAAAACATTTTAAAATGGCTGTGTTTTTTCACTCCACATTTTACCTTTGCTCTGAAATTTTAAAACATTCTATCTTATCTTTTACTGTGTTGTTGGGGATATTATCATATATGTTCTGGGTTTTTCTTACATTGTGGATGGTAAATCTTGTGGGTAGGTGCTCTTATTTTTACTATGCTGCTCACTGAGTAATGGAATAACCCACTATCATAGGTACAGTTCAGAAGTGTTTGGAGCTTGATGTTGCTGCTGGCTCCACTTTTCTCATAGAAAGAGGCATTTACACAATGAACATACATTAATCTGAGTTTTATAGTCCTATGTTTTATAGTCCTGTTTCTTTTATTGATATGAGAAGGTAGCCCTAGTAATACTCAGGTAGAAAGAGGAGAAACCTTCAGAGAGAGAATAGCTCTTCATGCTGTGCTGAGACATAGTAACTGCCTGGCTGAGACAGTATTGCAGCACTAGCTTCTTGGGAATCACTGAAATGTGGACAGAAAGCTTTCAGAGGCAGAGTGACCATCTGGCTTTAGAGCCAAGGACTGACATGGTCCGCCTCTTGTTTCAGATGACTAGATGCTCTCAGCCCACAGTTACTATCCTGCAAACCATGCCCCTTATTTTGTTTCTCTCCCAGTGCTATGATCAGGCCCTTGTGTACCTGTCTTGGCATATGCAGTGTGTGCCGTATACTAAAAGTTAGAGTGGGTGCCTGAGATTTTCACCCACCTTTCTTCCAGACTCTGGTCATTCCTTTCCATGATGCACTAGGGAGCTTTGCTTGCTGGCAGAGGTCGGTGGCCAGCAGAAGTGAATTTAGTCTTGGATTTTCTGTTCACATAGGTGGCAGAAAGAAATCTTAGAAGGGAGAAGTACTTTGGGTTTAAGCAGGGTTTCACCTCACATGCATTTTATGAAAGAGAGTATAGTTTAGCTTTTATATAGGTGTCTATCTACAGCTCTTAATTATGGTATTAACAGTTACAGCCCAGTGATAGAAACAGTGCCAATTTCCCATTATATAACACAGCTTGGAGGAAGTTGTGTTTGGTTCACGCACCTTTACTTCACCATGAAATTTGATTAAAACACCTAGATAAATTAGCAGATATTTGGTTTGAAGACCACTAAAGTTTTATATCAACATCTGTGAGTGGAAAATTCATGAAAGTTGCTTCTGCATCACTTAGAGCTGAGCACATCCAGCTGCTCTTAACAGAACATTCTCCCTTCCTTTCTTCCACATTAATGTTATTTCTGGTGCATGCACTCGCTTAGCAAGTGTGAAGTATACGTAATTGCTCTTTGACGCGAATAAGGATGAAGTGAAAGCCTGACCTAGAGCAAACTGGTTTTTTTATCCTCTCTGACATCTTTGCATTGTGTTGGATAAAGTGTGAGTATATTGTAGCTTTGTTCAGACTTTCACTGTAGCCACTAATGTGTCTTACTTTAATGATTTGACTACAGCTGGTGTTAGGACTACAAGAATAGTGACAGTGGTCGTTTCTGTCCTGCCTCTGCTGAAGGATCGCTTACCAGCTGCATAGACGCTACATAACCACTAGAAGTTACAGCAAATTAATAAACACCAGTGCTAGTTTTCTTTTGGTTTAGTATGCATGACTGTAAACTTTGAAAGGCTGCTTCTAAGCAGTAAGGCAATTCTTCCAGCTGGAAAGGTAACCTGTAATAAGGTGTTCTGGCAAACCATTAGGCTTGAGGTAAAGGTGCTTGTGAGAAGAAGCACTGGAAATGACCACACTGAAACAGCACTGGACTGACTGGAGTAAGACTTGCGATTCAGGCTGAGATTTTTCCATTGTATTATTAATTTGAGCATCCTAAACTAATCGTAATGCACAGTGCACACCCTTACAAACAGGCAAGCTAGCTAAGGTAAAACATCACTTAAGATGTATACTTGGAGCAGCAAGTACCTGGAGCTTGTGGTTGGGAGGGAGAAGCATTCAGGCCAGTAGCCCAGTTATCACTGACGCTCACACAGAAGTGAAGTTGCTTTTACATCACAGATAGGTAAT
Source organism: Opisthocomus hoazin (assembly GCF_030867145.1). Classification (NCBI taxonomy): domain Eukaryota; kingdom Metazoa; phylum Chordata; class Aves; order Opisthocomiformes; family Opisthocomidae; genus Opisthocomus; species Opisthocomus hoazin. The sequence continues at coordinate 15,597,850 of NC_134454.1, read as the reverse complement.
TTATTGTCATCATCTTGGTATAAACTAAGAGCGTGTTAAAGCATCTCTACTCTTGCCTTAATTTCTGTCACCCTTCTCAAAGCTCTGAAACAGATTGTTTGCTTGAAAACTAGGGGACCAGACAGGTGATGAAAACGTCACCCAGATGCTTAAGAGAGCTCATGACTGCAGGAAGACAGCTGAGAACGCAGCAAAAGCCTTGCTGATGAAACTAGACGGGAGCTGCGGGGGAGCCTATGCAATCACTGGCTGTAGCGTGCAGCCCTGGGAAAGCCTGTCATCCAACAGCCACACAAGGTAACTGCAACCCATCTGCTCTCCTGATCCCCAAGTGTTTGATTTCAGACCAAAAGGTATGTTGTATTTTATTTGCTGAACTATCTCACTCACCTCAGTCCACTGGATTTTTTCTTTGATTTAGAAGTCACCATGCCTCAGTGGTCTAATTGTCTTTAGACTCTGAGCAACTCCAGCCAGGAAGGGTTTTGTATAAATTTGGTGCAAATGGGTGACTCTGAACTTTGTTCTTCCTCATAAAGGGCAGAACCATTATGTTTGTTTTACTTCAGTGACTTTCTTGCGGTTTTACTCGAACTCAGATCATGTACTTCTCATTCATATCATCTGTTGTATGCAGACAGCACAGATATACCAAGAACCTGAGATCAGAAGTATGCTTCCTTCAGCATTTTGGAGTGCTCAGGAATTATTCTCAAAATGTTGCGAATCCAGCCATTTTGTTTTAAACCATTACCTTTCCCTTCTCATTCCCCTTTGCCCTGCTCCAAATTCTTCCTTCCCATGCTATTCTTTCACACGTGGAGTGGCAAATGATCATCATGACAGACGGAGTGAATTCTTCCAGGAAAGGCTGGATATTGCAGTTTCTCTGAAGACCTATAAAATAATGAAACTTAAACGAGCTGTTCTTGCAGAAGTGTTTCACTTCAGATACATCTGCTAGTAGCTTCATTTTGAGTCATTGCCTGCCTGCAGTGTAATTGTACTCTGTGCAGTGAATATTTGTGCTTGTGTATGGATATGAATTTGGCAAGCATCCTGGATAAATATAGATGAACGTTTTTCTTTTTAAAAGTTATTTTGGTTTCTCAGATTCACTCTAGAACTTCATTTTAATTCAGTTTTTGAGCCAGTTCTTTATTCAAATGCTGTCATTTTTTGACAGTTTTAGAAGTTTATTTTAGTACTATATAATTTCCTCTTCTTGCTGATGCCTCCTCCAAAGGATCTTATTTCCTGCCATGTGACTAGCATGGAACAGCTAAAAAGTGAGCAAAAAGGTAGCCTGAGGGAACAGGGTCCAAATGTGAGGTAAACTTTAACATTTTATTCAGCGAAGTTTTATGCTGCGCTTTCAGTCCAAGAAGGCTGCACCTTTGTTCAGAAGTTAATGTGGCAGCATCTGTGCTAGTAGCGCATTGATCGCTAATTGTACCAACAGTACTTACTGGCCTTGGAAAGAAGCTACACAGAGCTGTTTGTTTCAAATACTTGACTTGGCTCAGTCTACATGCGCTTACTCCATATCTACACTTGCACATCAACATGTTGGAAATGGCCATACGTTGCAACACCTCTACCTAGGCCGAGCTTGTTTTACATTCTGTTATTTGAAAGGGTCATTTTCGGTTGTCCATAACTACCTCAGTGTTTTTCTTCCTTATGAGATATCTGGTAAGTAGTCAAGGCGTCATTTTTTTTTTCTTGAAAACAATTTCAAGAAGAAAAATCATCCCTCATGCTCATTGTTTACCATGAACTTTTGGTGGTCAGCTGGCAAGGTGTGTGTCTGTGTCCACGTAACGTGTTGGCTGAGTGGATAAAGTTTCAGTGGAGTATGATTAAAATGGAATAGGATTTCAATTTCTTCCGTATAAACTGTGCCTTGAAAAGTAAAAATGGAAATGTAAATGTGCTCTGTGTGCAAGAGAGGTGTTTTAGCTTGAGTCGTTATCATTGCAAGGTAATTTTTTCTGGCATGGAGCAAGATACTGTACTGAATAAGGCAACTATTATTATCTGCTTTGATACATGTGGAACATGAGACAGAAAACCTTCTCTCACTCACCCGAAGGGCACACAGCGAGTCAGGAACTTGTCATAGGGACAACCTGATCTGATCATCACTTACACATTGTTGTCCCTCTCCCCTCCTCCCATGCCCAGTGTAACTCATCTTTGTCTAAACAGACATAGCAGTGAAAATTTTTCTGAAAATTTAGCTGCTCCATGAAATACAAATCTTCTTTCCTTCTGTTGTGTTCAAGTGATATGTGGTAGAGGTGTTTTCAGATTTCTCCTTCCTGTGGACCCTGTCTCAAAACAGAGGCATCCCCTCTTCAGCTTACAGGCACATGACACTGTGCCAGCCCGTAGATAGAAAATCTGTGTTGGTTCAAAAGGCACACACTTTTCTATATCAGTGGATATTCTGTCTCAGGTTTAAAATAATGAAGATTTTGTCCTTAACTCTCCTCTCCCTATCATTCTGGATCCTTTTTGTTACTCTCCAGAGCCCTACTCTGCCTGCTTTTTGGAGTTCTCCTGCCTGTGTTGGCAGCTCTCTCAAGCCATTCATGCGTGCTTCCCTGTCACTTGGCTCCCTGCTGCTCTAGACGGACATCCCGTTGCCACAGACCTCCAACCCTCTATGATTCTTTGATGTTGATGGTTTCTATTTCCTTTCCTTTTCCATTACAATAGCAATCCAAGTAGAGATAGGAAAGCAGACAGCAGATTTCTAGCTGTTACTGCAGGCTTAATGTTTTTTATTTGTCTTAAGGAACTTGACAGTCAATAAAACTGAGGAGCACAACAAACCCACATCACTAGTGAGTGCTCTGTGAACCACCATTTGGGGACCACCGCACTGAAATGAAAACATTTTTACATTATGTGGCTCAAACATACTCTGAATCTGCAAGACTGATCTTTTGCCATAGGCAAAACTGCTCTTTTAGTGTTGGAGGCTTTTAGTTGCAGATGTATATTGCTACCTTTTCCCTTTGAAACCAGCTGAATAAAGAGGTAGTGGGATGATGAAAACTCTCCTTTGCTGAGACTTGTGACAAATGAGTAATTCTCCCTGCTGTTCGAAATCCTGTAGAATAGGGACTTATAATGGAATTGTTGACCCATCTTTAGCTTTGGCATTTCAAATGAGATTTTGAATGTCAAATCACTGAACGCATTACTGAGAATAAACGCTTGGTGAGCCACTAGTGACAAGTGGTTAAAGACTGTAAAAGGGAGCAGCTGAAATGAAAAGAAATGAAATGCAAAGAAAGAGCATCACAGAGGTTGTTACTGGTGAAGTGAATAAAAATAATAGCAAGCATCTCAACTCATTTGTCTGGCAGCAGCACAATAATGTTGCCAATTCATTTTCAGAAAATAGAAATAGGTCTGCAGCGTAGTTGGTAGTCATAATTATTTTAATGGACAGAAGCTAACTACAGAATACATATTGCCAACAAGGTTTGACTGACTGCACCTTAAAAAGAAGGAAACAAAAGAGAAGGACTCCAATTGCAACACTTAGTGAAAATGATGGATTTTAATCCCTGCAGTGTTAGTAAGCCCAACCTTACGTTTGGTTTCATGGATGGAAAGATCTGGTCTCTTACATGCAAAGGGAATTCTTTTCAGTATCACAAAATACCTGAACTCAGCCAAATGTAGGACTCTATCTCTCATCAGAATCACTTTAGATTTCAGATAAGTAGCTGACAGACGGAATTATCTTGGCTGAAGTGTGCAAATAAGTTATTTAGAAATATCCGAACAGACATCTTAATGTTATGGATGTAACACTTCATTGCTGGACTGAACTAGTCCTGGAAGCAGGGTGGTTTCACCAAAGGTTCTGATGTTAGCCAAATGTATTGTTGTTTGTCTTTTGGCTGGTTGGAGTGTTTTTCGGTTTCTCAGGAAGTTATTTTATTTTGCCATTGTGCAGTTTCAGATCTTAAGCCGCAATGTTTGCCTAGAAGATGGTTGTCCTTTGTATGCTGTGTATCAAATGCATTCTTCAAAGTGTAAGGTTGCATGCAGACATTCAAACAAGTTTTGTGGATTCAGTTCCGACAGCGTTATTTTAGTTCTATTAGCTTCGTATTATCTGCCCCGTGACTGAATTGCAGATTTATTTATTGTCTTGATTTTTAACAGATTAACTGAAGCTTATACATGGTTTTATGGACAAAATTTTGTAGTGTACAGAAGTTGCTCACAGAGAGGCATTTTGGAAGCCTCATTTGTATCCATCCACTGCATTTTATGCACACACACACGTGCGTGTGAACACACACATGCATGCCAGCAAATAAAACTGCATGTTTCACTATACCAACCTGCATATTTTCCACAGGCTGTTTATGAAAATTAATTTGACATCATCCAGGCATTACATCATTGTAAAAGATTTGAGGGATGAAGTGAGTGGGAAAAATGTTTCTCTTTGCTTGTTCTGAATACAACAGAAGTGAGAATGAGCACATTGGTGTTGTATTCCTTGCAGGTGTGATGAAACTGTGATCCTTTCTCTGTCTTCTTATCTACATGCTTGAGAAATGAGAAACTGCACATCTTTTGCAACAGTTTCATGTGGTTTTTGGATGGATGCATTATACTACATACGCATACTGTCGGTCTGTTTTCCTTTGCCCTGATTGCTGTTAGAAGGGAGAGCAATGTCTGCAGTGGGATCATATGCTCACCAGCTGTGGGCCCTGAAATAGAGCAGTGATGGACTAGCATTATGGCTGTGGAGAGTTTGTGTCTGGCGGGGTTTTTGGGGGAACACACCCTGGCAGAGCTGTGCTGTGGAAGTTCAGAAACACTGCAGTGCTGTTTCCGTCCCTCATCTTGCAGCCTCATTTTTACGGCAGTCCAAAGTAGGCTTTGTGTCCCAGCTTTCTGCAACCCATACCGCTTCCAGTCTTCTCGTCAGGGGATTGCTGCTGAATGTTGGGGGAGAGGGAAGGTTCTTGTCCCTTGATCTGCTGGATGAGACAACTTCCTCGCTAAGCTCCTCTCATCTTCTTAAAAAAAAAAAAAAAAAGAAAAAAGAAGAAGAAGAGCAGCTTGCTAGCAGCTCACCAGAGCAGCCAACTCAGCTGCAGACAGGCGGGCAGGCAGGCAGCCAGGACTGAAGTAAAAGCAGGCTGAGTGTCACTGGCAAAAACCCAGACTGCCTTCCTTAGTTTGGACTGCTCTCCCCTAAAATACATGTGCATAGCCGTGGATCCTTAAGAGCCAAAATCTGTGAATATCCAGTGAGCACAACGTCCAACACAACATAACAATAGACTTTCAGCAGTTTTGCTCAGGTTTCGTTCCCATCAGGAGAGCTAGGTTTTCTTTCCTTTGCAAGTGAAAACTGAGAGGAGCTCTTTGTGTCCCGAGATTTGAAGCCTGTGTAGGCTGTCCCTCCTCCAACAACAGCTGTTTCACATTTAATCCAGAAAATCTGTGCAATTGCTGTCTTTGGGTGCTGAGGAAACTTGCAAAATTACTTCAGTACAGAGTGAAGTATTTCTCAAATTGTCTATCCCCATGATTTTTATATCAATATCTACTTCAGAGAGGTAAAGCAAGATTTATTAAGTGTTTCAAGATTCTCTAATGGAGAAGTAAGTATGAACAAAAATTTGTTTCAACCTGGAAGTGTTTCTCAGTAGTGAAGGTACTGGGTGTTTTTAGCTTCACTGCAGATGGAAACGGATGAAAACAAAAGCAAAGACCAGTTTACAGGTGTGATAAATATGGCACCTATTATCCTGAAGAAAGGGAAGAAATAATGGGAAATTGACAGAGAACTGTAATAAAGAACTGTAATGCGATATTTCATGAGAGGGAAGGGTTTTGAGAAATCTTTGTAGACCTGCCAATCCTCCACCTCCTCCAAGGCTGTGCTTGGAATTTGTGGGAAGATTGGCAATTATTTGGGGCACTTAAAAATCAGTGTAGCTTTAGCTGAAGTAGAACCAAAACAAAAGAGAAAAATCAAGCCTGTCTTGATAGGCTTACCCTTTTTCACATGCATAATATATCTTAGGACATCATCCTGACTCTCACAGCGTGTAGCGGGTGGGGCTTTTTTCCTTCCTACAAAAATGTTGAACCGCAGTGCAATTTGATACAGAAAGTGATTTATTCCCCTGCTGATAACTGAGATAATCTAGCATTCCAGACAAGCACAGTTAATGGATGACTTATCCTTCACCCGGCAGCTGATTACAGGACCTCAGGAGACAGCAAGCAGCTTTGAGTGAGGTTATAGAAACAACACGACATTTTATTTTCCTTTTAGTGTTATTGCAACTATATTGAGCCCTGGAATGCTACGGCTGTATCGGTCTCGGCCCCCTGCAGCACTGGCGTGCATGTAGGTGGGTAGGCAGCATGATCCAGCCTTGCTCTAAGACATTAGTCCTCCCTTTCTGCGATCTCTGTGTAAACATTCGTGGGGCAGACTAATGGCAGTCATTTGCTTGATGCCTGTAAACAGGAGAAGTTCCACCAAGTCTAATGATGACTTTTTCTTAAAAATCCTGCTCACTTATGCATTGGTTTTAAACCCCTCCAGCCCTGAAGGAATGTCGATGTACTGACGAATGCACCTTAACATAAATTGAAAGATGGTACCTCCTGGCATCTGCCACTGGAATTTTGCTCAGGTCGATTCATACAAGCATCCGTTAAAATACCTGAGAAGATAACTGGTATTGCCGTCAGCAGTGGTAAATGAGGTCAGGGCCAATTCTTTATTCTTAGCAAATGCTTCTTCCCAAAGAAGACTCAGACTCAGGGGCTGAGCAGCAGAGGGGAGCTTGCCCTGCTAGGGTATTGCTAAGAAATCATGAGTAGCTTTTTTTAAAAAACAAACATAAAAAAAGACTTCTTTCAGAAGACACCATTCCAGAGAAACTAATTTACTTACATGTCACTAAATATCTGGCTTTGCAAAGAAGTTGTTACGTGATTCAATTTCCTCATGCAGCATAGAGAATTAATTTATTTTCTGAGTTTGTCACACCCCTCTGCATCTTCTGAGCATTGCAATGTCCAGTCCACGCTATGTGTGTCCTTTCTATGAACTTTTAAGTATGACTCAGATGTGTTAATAAAGTACTGGGAGAGTGCTTGATATAAAAATACAGATTTTGCTCCAAATGTGCTTTTAATACAGTTATTTCTCTTTCCAGTACTACCAGCTCAACTGCAAGCAGTTGTGATACGGAATTTACGAAGGAGGATGAGCAGCGGCTGAAGGATTACATCCAGCAGTTGAAAAATGACAGGGCAGCAGTGAAACTGACAATGCTGGAGCTGGAAAGCATCCACATTGATCCCCTTAGTTACGACGTTAAACCTCGTGGAGACAGCCAGAGGCTAGACCTGGAAAATGCAGTCTTGATGCAGGAACTTATGGCAATGAAGGTATTTTATTTATATCCAACAGGTTAACTGCACTGCTGACAGTGCCCCTGCACTACAAAACATTCTCAGTCACACATTTGGGAGGCTTTGATAATGATCACTGGGTAATAAAGGGTACCTTCGTTGAAACAAATAATCAGGGCTGAAAATGCGGTAGTCAGAAAGTGACAGAAGGCAGTGCATTAACAGTGACGAGCTATGTGTGTTTTGAATTAGGCAACGACTTCATCCATGGCTCTAAACTTGGAATGCTCTCCTTGACAAACCAGATGCTCTCTCTAAGAGATACGGCAGCTGAGTTGCTTGAGGGTGACCAAAAGCATGATACAGCACTTCCCAAGAGACTGTTCAGTACTTTACTTACAAGCTTGCAAATGTGCATCTTGAATATTTGTGAACTGAAGCAGAACAAATTCACCTCCTTTAATATTACCATGGGAGGAAGAATGGTCTGTCAGAAGCTATCGTCCCTAATGCTCTCCAGCAGTCGGTCACAAGTCCAGAGCTGTTCTAGGCACTGTGTTGCAATCTGTAGCTCAGTTCAGAACCCGAGCAAAGAGTGTGGTGTGTTGTGACTGGCAGTTCTAAAGACGTGATCTAGAAAAACTGAGCTTTATTGACCAGGAATAGAGCTTATATCATTTTAAATCTGTCTTCTGTGTTGACTTTGAGGGAGGTGAACTAAAGCATCAGAACGCATTAAAGGCAATACAAGCGCATCTCTGCATTTAGAAATTGTCTGGTTTTGGTTCAGCTTAGATAAGTTTAATTTCCGCATGTTAGCAAGTCCTATTTCAGTCAACTAACGGCAGGTATGTCAGGTGATGGTATCATGTGGGACAGCAAATCCTAACAGTTCTGCAAGCTTCTAAAGCTGTAGATTTTTGTTCGCATGTTCTATTCCTGGTTAACTGGTAGCTTAGTAATGATAATTATGTTCTTAGCAGTGCTGCCTTTCCATGATAACAAATACTGTTTGCAATAATGCATTCATTAGTTGCAGTTCAGAAAAAAGATTGCCTGCTACCGTTAGAAGATTTCAAATTACTTGAGTTATTTGAATATATTGTGGCCAACAGCAATGTATTCCCCATAATTAAAGATGCAAGATGTACTGGAAGCCATTTGTAGATAATTAGATGTATATTTCAGATATCACGCTTCCTTCTCCTCTTTTGCCTCCAGATTGTCCCTAAAATGTCTTGTACACAATTCTTACCTCTATTTTTAAGTTGGTTGGTACTGGCAAACTGCAGAGCTATCTCTTGTGATTAGTGCCCTTGCATTCCCTAACCTGGAAGGAATACCAACAGTTACATGTCTTAATTTCTGTCAGTTTTGAGTGCTGGTAGTCCTTTTGTTCACTGATCTATCATCTGACTTGTTTTTGACATATGTTGTCCACTCATAACTTATGGCTGGACCTAGCACACTGGGTTTTCACTGCAGGAATTGTCCCTAGAAGAAGAAGAAATCTGTCTTCTTGGTTGGTTTGTGTGCAGCGCATATTGGAACAGACACACATTTTACACTGGTGGCTGAAGTCACCTTCAGTCCTTTCTGGTGCAGGGAAACTGACAGTACTGTTCTTCTTTATAATTTGTTGTGCTTTGCTGGAATTCACAACTGCAGGAAATCCCTAGGTTTCTGAAAGGGATATGGTGAAAACTCAAGTTTGTCAAAGCTTGGCATGAACTTCTTGGTAAGTGTTCTTCTGCTACAGAAATAGAACCCCCCTGCCTTTCTTCTATTCACAAAGCATTACAAAAGGGACAGCTACACTCTGCGTGCTTTGGTCCCAAGGGAATGTACTACCTTGTTAGCATCTGTGGTTGTTGCTCAGGTCTGCATTACACCTTGCTCAAATGTTCAGCAAGCCGTAACATAGCTGCACCTAAGGGCAGGACTCATGGATGTCTTGGCTTTCTGAGTGCATTTTTTGTATCTATTATTTGGAACTTGTGCCTCATACAGAATAGCGTATGCATTTGCTGTCTTCTGAGAATTTAAATTTCCTTACAGTTTTTTATTTAACTCGAAGCATATGGACTCATCTGTGCTGCAAACAACTTCATCATGTAGCAGCTCTTAATTTGCTCCCTCTTTTCCACATGCTTAGCAAGGATGATACAGCTTGATTGAGCTACTCAAGGATTTCCTGCATTGCTGGGTCTTACAGCCTGCTGCGTCTTCCTGAAACTTGTGTCTGTGTTGGAATCTCTGCTGCGTCTTTTGGCACCTTTCATTTATGACTCCAAGTAAAAACTGATCACCACGTCAGTCATATTGCTCCTTGCGTCCTGTGTTATGCTGATAATGTTCTAAAAATGCCTTTACACCATTAGTTCTTCATTATTGATGAAAATGATCCGTAAAAAGATGGTTTGGGGATAGTTCCTCTGTTGCCCTGTTTATTTTTTTTACTGACCCAGAGTGTAAGACACAGTGGTCCACTAGTACTTCTGTGAAATCCAGTTCTTTGCTTCAAGCAATAATTAACCAGGTTTCCAAGTATATTCTTGGCTGCAGTTTGTCATCATTCAGTGGTCTTGCTTTGAGGTCAGTTGTTGTCATGCCCCAGTTAGCAAGGAGATTACTTCTGATGGGTGTAAATAATTCTTGGTTTACAGCCTTTCTGCATTTCAAAGGACTTAATCTAGATAAGAAGTCTCAGCTTTCTACACTGATAATTTTTCCTCTTTTGTGTACAGATGGTGATAATATTGCTCATAATGTGCTTTGAGACTACACTCTCTTTGTGGAAAACGTTAAGAATCCTGTTGTCCACCTTCGTTACAGCATTTCGTGCTCTTATAGATGTATATAGTAAAATGCTTTTAACTACAGCATGACATTTATCTGCTCTGAGATTGGTTTTACTTCTGAAGGCTCGTATATTCCACCTTGTGTGCTGTGATCCTCCTGGAGTCCCTTTTCATGGCTTTTAAAACTTTTTGCCATGTGAGAGTCCTTGCTATTTTATTCTTCTGGTGTGACCACATCCAACACAAATTTTAATTTGAGGATGCTGCGGTGTTTCTGATTATATTGAATGAGGACTGTTTAATTTTCATTCAGGTTTTCACCCAAGTTAAGAATTACAGTGTTACTGCAATTACAAAATATTCCTCAATATTCAGCCAATTAGTCCAACTGCTAGATTTGGTGCTTGAAGCTTGTGAATTTGCATGGGTTGTATAAATCTTCTGCAACCAACTGGAAGAGTGAACAGTTGCTACCTTCTCCTTCAGGGTTTCATTTTGTAAATGCAGCTTGTGCTTTAGGCCCACGCTCTGAAGAAGCAAATATGTTGAACTGCTGAATGTTTCAGCAGCATCCCATAATTAGGAAAAAAGAGGATAGCAAATATACAAAGGTTATGTTGTCATTGAAGTGAGATTTAGACGCTACCTTTAGAAAACAAATTTTCATGGAAAAAATGACTTCGTATGTGAAGACTAATTAACTCTGAGTAAACCTGAGCTACTTAACTTTTCCTGCATGAAACATTACTGTTGCCACCCTGCCTCACAGATTGTACGTGTCCATACCAGAATCCTCAACTGTAGTTTTAACTTCAACCTTTCAACTCCTTCCTGTTCTTTTTTTGAGAGCCAATAAGACACTGGCTGACAGTTCTTCCACTTTTCCCCTGCTTTGTCTTTGCTTCTCTACTTCAAAGCCACATTGTCTTTACACAAGAAAACTAACGCATGGGGAGTGCTTTTGGGATCCGTGATACGTCTTCTGGGACAGGATGCAAACTTGTGAATTCATATATGATGATCTAAGCTTACTGTCTTCATAGACAAAGGACTTAACCATTGATCCTCAAATTTATTTTGAGCTAGGATATGTAGTGCAAACAAACATCTAGTCTTTAAGTCAAAACTTTTCAATGATGGGAGAAATCCGGTTCCATAGGATTCATTGTTGCTGTGATTAAATTCACCTTTTTCTTTTGGGAAATAAATGTCTCTTATTTCTAGGCTGAATTTGCCTAGGTTCAGCTTCCAGCCTGGGAAGATCTTGTCATGACCCTCCCACACAGATAGCCCTCTTTCAAGAGTATCTTCTGTTCACATAAGTGACAAAATATTCTGCTCAAATTACTTCTCAGCCTTCACTAAGCAGGCTAAGTAGATTAATGGCTTTAGCACTAGAGGCTTAAGAAGCTAAATGCATACGCTTTAGTATACCAGACAATCCAGTTCAACTCCTATAACTAAATTTCCCCATCATTATTTATCAGTATTATTTACATTTTTACTGTTGACAAAGGAAATTAATGGTAAGTTTGCTTAACAAATAAATTTCCGTAAACCGCATTGAATGAAGCTGATTGTGCTTCTAACCTTCAGTTCACAAACATGTAGATAAATAAATGAATTATTTTAAAGCTCACAGAAACCTTTCTAAGCCTGAGGGGTTTTAGGATATGGATTTTATTTTTGCGTGGTTGGTGATTCTGAATAAGCCAATGATTACCTGTGATTACTATATGCTGCTTGTAACTGTGCTACATCTGCGTGCACTGCTTACACTTGATCCAAACAGCAAATTCTTGGTAGGAATGTAGATTCTTTTCTACAGAAGCAATTAGTCTAAATGTGTGCCAAGATTTCTATTTGTATAAACTTTGTTAATAATGGATATAATACAAACAGCACTGTTTTTTAAGGGTAAGGTAAGATACCTCTGATATTTTTGTGACTAGATCATGGTTTTTTGTTTAAAAGAAAAATTTAAAATAGTGATTTGTTCCTAGGCTAGCGAAACAACAAGAAACTTCTATCTTTCAGAGATGTTTACACAGTGAACAAGTCTAGAACTGGACTGTAATACAGACAATGGCTGCATGAACTCAGTATTCACCATGAGGTGACCTAGGGCATGGCAAGCTCAACAGTAAGAACATGATTCTGGGCTGGCTTTTTTTTTTTTTTTCGTTTGATAGTCTTTTTTTATTTGATGGTGTTTTTTGACACGTAATGTAAATTACGTTTTAGGACTATCTCTTTAAATGTTTTGTAGATGTTGTGTTTTCCTTGGTTCAGAAAATAACTAGACATTTCATGGAAGAAACTTTCTGAAGTGTTGTGAAACACAAAGAACCTTCTGGTTCAGGACACCCAGCAGCTGGTTTTCATGGGAGGCTGGGAACAAATGCTGAAAGAAGGGTCACTGCACTTATGCCTTCTTCACATGCTTCTGCCCAGCCACTGTCAGAGCAGATCTTAAAGCAGAGATCTGTCCCCAGATAGCAGTTGTGTTACAGTATTTGACAGCCCTGTCATAAATGTCAGAGTGGCAGAAGAATTACACACAAGAACTAGCTTTCAGAATTGAGCTTCTTTCTAAGTACCAGTGTCTACCTTCTGTGGATCATATTTATGCAATACAAGTGAGTGCAATTTTGTCAACCTCCCATTGTGTGTAGCTGGGATTCTGACCATCTGGAGGAGCGAAATTAAAAATCGACTTCCATTGGTGCCATACCACTTGCCCTTTTTGACTAACTCGTTCTACCACAGAGGCTGGTATTAGGAGGCAGGCGTATGGGATCGCTGTTTTCTGTCCTAGCCCTTCAAACCTATTCCACTGTAATGAGTAAATCCAGCTCTAAATCTTATGCATCAATAAGAAACAAATCTGGCATTTAGGGAGCTGTTTGACAAGACAGTCAGATACTCCTGGTTTTAGGGCGATGGTCTCTCAAGGGCAAGGTAGAACCAAAGAAATTTCAGCACATGTGGCAACCCTCTCAGATCCCTGATACTCTAGTTTCAGCACCACATTAGCTGCTCTGTTGCCTGCGAGCTTATTTCTGAGTCTGACTAGGGATGGCATAGCTTGTCATACTCACTTAGTCTCAACAATTACTGGTCTTTTGACAAATACACTATGTGATTATAAAAAGCCTTCTGGATGCTGATAGTGTTCTCCATGGAAAGAACACTCCAGTAACAGGAGTGGATGAAAAACTTGTTTAACCTCATCTTCCTTTAGGTATGTAGTCCCATGAAGCAGCATGCTGATAATGTTTCTTCAACAGGAGGAGATGGCAGAGCTCAAGGCACAGCTTTACCTGCTGGAGAAGGAGAAGAAGGCATTGGAATTGAAACTGAGCACTCGAGAGGCCCAGGAGCAGGCCTACCTCGTCCATATTGAGCACTTGAAGTCTGAAGTGGAAGAGCAAAAAGAGCAGAGGATGAGGTCTCTCAGCTCAACCAGCAGCGGAAGCAAAGACAAACTGGGCAAGGTCAGGAGTCAAACAAATTTCCAAAATCAGCATAAACGCTATTTATTGTACCCCTCCCCTTCCTATAGCAGTCTTCAGCATGTTAATCATTGCTCTCTTTTGTTTATATGTACGTCTTTTCTCTCTGCTTCAGTTGTTAGGCGGTTCTTTCCATGCTGCGACTTATGAGGACTTTGCAGAATTGCTGTTAAGCCTGGGCTAAAATAAGGTTGTCGTTTTGGGGAGGAGTACAACAAAGCCATTCTTGCCAAACATACTGTGGCTGAACGCGTTGTGTCTTGCCTGTTGCCACTCACTGGTAACAGTGGAAGAGAGTTTAATCAAAATGCCATCCTCCCCCTGCTCCAAACACAAAATATGAAAAAATAGAGATCATTTTTGTGAAGCAGTTACAGCATTGTAATGGCAGTCTCTTTTTCCAAGTCAGACAGTTTGTAATGATTTAAGAATGAAGACTGTTCCTTCCTCAGTGTAATGCTAAGTAAACCCATTTCTGCATTGACATTAATAATTTGCATGAAGAAACAGTGAACCCTAGAAAGTCTTAAATCCCGTTATTGTAGTGCTGTGTCCCCAGACAAAATCAGTAATATGTTTAAAAACAAAATCCAGAGCTAGTGTGTAACTGTGTCTTTCTTACCTGTTTTCTGGCAAAGCATCTTCCGAATTGTTTGATCCAGTGCTTCTTTGTTTCAGGTATGGTGTCAAAAGTAATATAAGGCACCAGCAGTTATGCACACTGTAGCAGAATTCTGCAAATGAGTGAGCTGTGGTGGTTTAGGAAACATTTAGAAGGATTTGTGAAGTGTTAATCCTTCAGTGCACTTCTTGGTGTGTTGAGACACTGCCATGTTGTTAGGGCATTGTGATGTTTATTTCACCTCCATTTTAAAAGTAGCTGTGAACTAAGAGGTTTCCAAAGTTTTCCCATTAAGACGGTAAGTAACTTCAAATTCGATGGCCTTTCCTCGTTTCTCAGGAATGCAGTGATGGCACCGCAACACCGTTAACACTGGCTGAGCTGAGACCCTACAACGAGAGTGAACTGACTGCTGAACTGACCAACGCGCTCAGGCGGTAAGCATCTTCCCTCCACAGAGATGTGACTTGTTCTGCAGGTCCTGGGAGAGGTTTGGTTGTGAGCCGTCGCTCTTACCCTCAAGTGATTTTAAGAGTGAGCACAGATTTTTCCTGTGAGAAAGAAAAGGATCGAAGTTCTAACCTTCCCTGCTCCTTTGCTGTTGTTCTTCAGCTGATGAAAGTCCTCACATGGTGCTCAGCTCCATTCTCCTTGAGGTTCTCTATAATTCAGATTAACTGTCTCCCTAAGAAACCCTCAAAATATCAGGAATGTCCATATTCAGGCAAGAATATGAGGCACAGAACAGTGATGTGACTTGCTTGAGGGCATGCAGAAAACCTTTAGTGAAGACAGGATTTGAAGTGTGATCTTTGGTTAAGAAGCTTGGTCGCAGATTAGAACTTGGGTTGGAGCTACAGGAGTGGGAACTGCAGTGATTTTGATGACTCAGGTGCTGCGTTTGCCTCCTGAGTACGTAAGTAAAGCCACAGTTCAATTACGAGTGACATTGTTGTGTGAAGTATTAGCTTTCAAACGAGAGAGAAAATTGATGTCTTGACAAACTCCTTTTATCAGCAGCCAGGTTTTAAGCCAAAGCTTTCAGTACAGTTATACATTAACTAGGTATTTGTTTGTGCAGCAATTTTTTGCTGCACCAGCAATGTGGTAAACTTCATGACAAAGATATTCGCTGTTTCAATAGATGTTTCAGTACTTGTTCTACCTTTTCTAAGACACGACTGTGTAATATCTAATCTGCTTATTGTATTTAGAACCCGTCCAAAATGCTACTAAGAATTTTGGCTGGGAAGAGTGTATTTTGCTTTTCTGGTGTTTGCACCCACTTTAATGGTGGAACATCCTCTCAGGCAGCTGTGGTGTTTCATTCCTGAAGTGCTTTTTTCATAGGTGCAACTTGTAGTGTACCTAGGGACACTTAAGCCTGAAAGGCATTATGTAAAAATGTAAGATCGTTACCACTGCAGAATCAATACATCTCATACCATTTGCTTAACCGTCTGGCAGTTGCTGAGTATTTAGTTTGCTTGATGCAGGAAAAAAAAATCTGTGGTTAAAATAATCAAAACTGTCATTTGTGTGTGGGCAGATAAAACCCATCAACAAAGTCATTTGCAAAAACATTGCATAGAGCCATTGGCCTTCCTCATACCCCCACGCTCCAGCCCCGGTGTGAGCAGCTCCACTGGCATTTTCTGCCTTCACTCAGGCTCCGGCTGCTTCCTGTTCTTGTTATTTGCTCCCGGGTTTCGAGAAGATGCCAGTGACCTTAGTTAGCGGACGCTGGCATATAGTCATGAAATGTGGTTTGCTAACAACACAGAGAAAAAAACTTTGCTTTATCTACTAGGCCTTAAGTTGATTAGCATGGATTTCCAGCCAGGGGCCTAGTAAGTACAGTTTGTCAGGCAGGAATGGGGAAGAAAAATAATCGGATTAAACTGTACATAAATTTTGGAGTGAAGACTCTCTGTGTAATGGAAATATGACTGTACTAAATGTGATTGCTGCTGCCAGTGGGGCTAAAGCACAGTTCCCGCAGGCTGTGTGGACAGGGTGTTTTTGTCCCTAATCAGTGTGCCAGCCAAATCAGGCTGAATGCTCGGTTCTCCTTATCCTCAAGTCTTCTCTCTGAAAGTCAGTAGGATGTCTGTCTAGCACACGGAGGGAGCTTGCTGCAACCTGTTTAGCCACAGCTATGCTAAAAAATACCAGCAGTTCCTAACTGCCATCCTGGACAAAACGGAGCCTCAGATATCACAGTGAAATTTACACCATCGTAGAGCCACAAAGGAGTTTCAAAAATAATCAAAATGCATTTTCCTCTCTGCAAGTGCTACGGCAGTGCGGAATGCTCCGAAGTGAATGTAATGTCTTTAGGGACAAAGTGGATTTAACTCTTGGCACTTCGCATGTGCCAGTCCCTCAATGCTCTTCCCGCTGCTCTGGGAAAACAAGTGCTGGCGCTGTGTGTGAATCTGGAGAAATCCTGGTGGCTCCCCATAGCACCCTCCTCGCCCACCAGGGAAGTATGACCAACATTCGAAATAAAAAGCACTTTGCCTGGTGTCTGTGCTTGCTGCGGGGCAGGAGGGAGATGTGAAAGAAGTGAGTATTACACACTGCATCTGTGGTCTAGAGACAATATTCAAATGCCGATGTTCAGGAGTGTTTCAGTGCTGGCTGCAATTAGTGCACACATCCAGCAATTGGACTTATCTGTTGTTACACCAGGCAGTAGACACACTGGTGCAGGGGACAGCAGCTCCAAGGGTAGGGGCAAAAATCCGTTTGCTGTTCAGCCTGTCTGTTTGTCAGCGAATGTGATACCAGTCAGCAGCCCTGCTTGCTGCCTCCTCCCCATCCTGCCTTGGCAGAGACAAGAGCCTCAACAGCTCCCCCCTCTGCTGCTTTCCCATTCTGTCCTCCTCGTGCTGTGGAACTGTCAGGTTCTTCTCAGCTGAATAGGGTGAAACCCACATAAAACAGCAGGAGACATCTGCGGTTTGGATTTTGGTGTGGTTTGGCAGCATTTATTTGTTCACAGTCTGCAAATGGCTCTGCAGCGGAACGGTCTCATCCACAGAGGCAGCCTATCTTCTCTCTGCAGATGTGGATTTTCTCGTAAATCTGGAATCCAGCAGCATGTTGTGAAACTCCCCGAGCTGTCATTGGTAGTGCCCATCAGCAGAAATTCAAGGCAGGAGCCTTCATTTATTGTTTCATAACCTATTTGTTCTAGCAGGACTCAGAGGTTTCCCATAGCAGTGTTTAGCATTAAAACCCATCTTACAGGCTTTCCACAGAAATTGCTTTCCTTTCCATGACCACTACGCTAACTAGGAGAAATGTAAATTATCTGAAATTTCCATGTTGTAAAAGTTACATCTAGGTTATCAAATTTCTGGTATTGCAGGCTAAGGCTACTAATTTAGAGACACATCCTGTTCCAGCCAAACATAAACGCTTTATGGCAGAGTCTTTAGGAATTTTGTTTTCCCCTCTCTCCTTTCTTGATGGAGTGATGGAATGTTTCAATGGACATGAAGCCTCGATTTTTTTCTTGAGTTTGACACATCCATAATAAGCTTGTTGGAAGGAAATACTTTATTCTTGGGAGGGCAAAAATGTATTCCCAGCAGCCTCGTGGCCTGGCACTGACACCTCGATGATCGTGCCAGAGGCCACTTTTATGAGAGAGGATCTGATTGAAATACCTCAAAATGAGGCACATTACACAGTCTCTGAAGGGCACCTTAAAATGACATCTTCCTTGTTAGTGTGTTCTGCTCTGCTGCAGCAGGGGAAGGGAGCGCTGTGGATGAGTGGTATGAGTTTATAACTTGGTAGGCACATACAAGGTTATAAAGGCATTAGACATGGCAGGAAGGAGGCAGAAAGAAGAATTCCAGACAGGAAATGCTCTTGCTTTAGCAGGGTGATAATAATGGTGATACAACTAATCTTTTCTTTTTTTCTGCCAAGTTCTTTCATCCTGTGAAAAATGGCCAAGCTGGCAAGACTGAACCTTCTCCCTCTCCCCAGGCCTTAATAGAAATGCTTTGATTGTTGAGGTCCTCCAGCAGTCTCTGCTTGTATCTCCAGTTGCTGATATAGCTTTTCCATCTGCATAGGGCTGTAATTTGTGCATGTATTTAGACAATCCTTTATAAGCAGTAAAATATTTGGGCAGGAAGGATCTGACAATACTAGGTAAGGACCATGGCAGACAAAACACTTTGTCACTAGACTGACTGTTCAGACCTCAGCTGGGTCATCAGTTGGCACAAAATTGTGATCTCCGATGGCTGTGCAGGGTTGCAGGAATTGTGTCAGTCTAGATGTGTTTCAGTATCTCGCTCACAAAAGGGTGACTTTGCATCTGGAAACACAGCAAAGAAGCTATATATTTACCATGTTTGATGACTTTTGAACTGAGAGATAACTGAGTAAGTGATGCTACTAATTGGGGAGTGCCATGGAAAGGGAGAAGAGTGGTAATCAGTAGGACTGGCAAACAGTTCTTTGTCTCTTAAGAAAAACTACATTTCGTACAGAGCTGTGGTCCTGGAAACTGCAGGTATTTCTAGTAGGACATAGAAAATTCATCCTGTTGCAATAGGTTCCATGTGTCTGTTGAGACACAGGAACGTTCTTCGCAGTCTTAGATCCCTATGCCTGTCCAAAGACCACAACCCTGTGTTGTGCCAAACTTCTGATTTTGAGAGAGCAACCGTTTCAACAGAAAGCTGAGCCAAGGCATGGCAGTGACTATTTCCTGACACAGTGTCAGCCAGAGATTAATCAAGCCACCTTCCTTTATTTGAAACTTCAGCTGACTTCACGTGATGACATCTTAGCTTGACGTGTTTTCAAGGGCCACCCTTATTTTCATGATAGAAGGATCCAGGAGTAGGTGGAAGCATCTCTGAAATTGAGGCCTGTCTTGACCAGCAGTAAGGCTAAGTCTTGGAAATGAACAGAGGAATGCCTAAAACACATATTGTAATGATTCAGATTTAAAATTGCCCTTAAGAATTGAATCAGCAAAATCCTCTTTCTGTTTGGCCACAGTACAGGATGAACATACAGTGGATAAAAGTGGGGGGAGGGAGGTGGGGGTTGGTGTTCAGGAGCTACAGCTGAGTTTTTGCAGCATGTCCTCGGCTGCTTTTTGTCAGTTACATTTGCTTATTTCTGTTGTCTCATTATCCAGTAAATAGGGAGATACACAGCTCTGAGACATTTGAAAGCCAGAGACTGGCATGGATTACAGACATTGCAAGTTTCTGGGATCTCTGTGTCTTTTTTGCTGACTGTGCAGTCTCCTGCTGTGGTTTCCCTTGGGTGCCTGAGGGGTTCAGGAGGCATGGCGTGTCTCTGGAAATCCCCCCCCGGAGAGCCCCACTGAGAGAAACCTTTTCAGAAGAAGAGAAATGACTCACGGTGGTACAAGGGACAGATTCCTCAGAAGTGCCTCGGGTAGCTATTTTTTCTATGTGTATCACAGATAACTGTCATTTTTCACTTTATTTTTGACATGGAATAAGTAGTTCTCCTTCCTGCTGCATGGTTATCTGAACTGCTGAGCTGCCGTGCACTTGGATGTAAGCATCATGGGCTGCTCCAAATAGCTCCAGGTCTGGAGAGCTTCCCGGCCGGGCTGGCAAGGCTGAGTGGGAGGTTTGAGCAGTGATGTGGCAGGCGTGCTGCTGCCTCCATCCAGGCCAGTTCTCCCTTTTTGCTGCTGGTCCGTTGTTTCCAGGACCACACCTGGCCTGTCTCCCCGCTGCCGGTGGGGTAGTACATGCCTGTGGTACCGTCTGGTTTTTGAGATCTGCCATAAGCATGTGACGATCAGCAAAATAAAAGCAGTACAGCATCTTACAGCAAATCATTTTTTAAAGCACTCTCCTCCTTTTCTGTGGTCAGGAAAGGCTGCCTGTGCATGGGTAGCAGGCGGCACGGGTGTTCTCAAGCCCACTGATGCCCAGCAGGGTGAGACAGGAAGACCTGACGTTTGAAGAGGGTGATTTTGGCACTCATGTAGTGTTGTTTAGTTCTCCAATATATGAGATTCTTTTCCTTAGCAGGCCAACCCAGACCAGTGAGGCAGGCACGCATTCAGATTGGCTTGGGGATTCTGCGTGCAGGCCTGATGTAAGGCATTAGTATAAACTGCCGATGAAAAGATAATTTATCTGCATTCCTTTTAAATGTCCAGCTGTTATCTCCTGAGAGGAGCTGAATGCCTAGATAAACAATCGTGGGTCACCCTGTTCATCTGGACTCGGCCAAGGCAGAGAGGGGAGTGAGGGAACATGCCAGGAGGATATTAGGAAAGAGTCTAGGAGCGAGGCGTGGGGTGGAAGGTGTGTGCCCCCCCCCCTCAAAGCAGGGACCATGCAGAATGTTAGGGGCCATGCAGGAGGTGCTTCTCCTCCCTCCCCTCCCAAACCCCACATGCCTGGGGGCTGGCCAGCCTGCGTGGGCACCTATGCCCAGGAAACTTTGGGCCTCTGTCCCTCTGGGCTGGCTGCCCCGCTGCTGTGGTGGGGCTTCACGGATGCGAAGCTAACGGTGCCGCTCCGACATGGGAGTCAGAACTTGAAGGGGTCTGCTTGTAGCAGGCAGTGCTCCCTGGCAGGGATTGCAAGGTATAGGATCATCAGGCCCCGAAGGTCCCTGACTTCTCTGCCCAGCTGTGGGAAACTTTCTCACCTCCTGATTTGGTGAGAGCTTGTTACTCCCCAGATTTGGCAAGAGCTGTGGGTGCTCTTGGCCCCAGGGCAGAGGGGTGATAGCTTGTGCTTTCTCAAGAGGGGGAGTTAACTGGGTGCACTCCAAACCAGGGGTAGAAAGATCAGCCTTCTGCATTGCAGGGAGGAGCATCTTCATGTTTGCAGCACTGGGGAATTCTTGATGAAATGAGCAATGGCAGGAAAATCCACTTGGGAAGACTTCTGGCATATGAAACATAAACACGTCTCGAAAAGCCCAGACAGGAGGGAAAATACAAGGTGAGCAAGACCTTGCTGACATGATTCTGGGCAAACACGGTGTCATTGTGCGGAGGCCGAACTGACAGGAACTGCAGAAATGTGCCTGATGTTGTATAGCTTCCTTTACGGCCCTGGCAGAATTCCCCGCTCTCTGCAGTGGGGGAAAACCTTGGGCCCTGCCCACTTGCCTTCCTATTCAGACCATCCCATAAGTCTGAAACAAAAAGCCCTTGAAAACCGCTTAGCAACTGCCCACTGGCTGCGTTGACTGTGAGAATACAAAACAAAAGTCGTTGTTACCAGCATATTAGGCATTTCACTGAAAACAGTGGTTTTAGCAGATGTTGGAGTGGGCTGTGGGCCTCCGAATACACTTGTTCTGAGCTTTTCCTTGGAAAGGGAGCAGTCGGGGATCCCCCCAGCTGACTGCTGGAGTGCCCCGCGGCAGAGAGCTGTTGTGATGGACGGGAGCCATGCCCTCAGACCAGAAGCTTGTTCCCTCTTCTGGGAATACGTGCTGATGCTCTCTGCACACAAGGTGTGGTGGCTGTGCGTGCCGCAGCTCCGGCGGCTGTAGCCGGTTGGAAGAGGAACTGTTGGGAGCAGAAGCTGTGCTGGCTTCTGCGGTCCCATTGACTCGTGACTCGGGGAGTCGCAGAAACAGCGTTTTCCTAAAAATACTTGCTTCTCCTTCCGTCTTCCCATCAAAATACACACATGAATGCTTTCTCAGGAGCCATACGGGTCGGTATTACAGCCCTGGGCATGACAGCAGTGTGAGTTTGATGTGGAAGCTCCTGTGCAAGTTTGCTTCTCAGACTCTGGAAGAGTGTCTGGCAGCAGAAGGCCGTGCCGCAGCCATACGCCGATCCCTGTCGGGAGGGTGTTCGTATGGTTGTTGCATCAAATGCAGTTCCGTCCCTGGTTTGCAGCTTTGACACATTCTTATCCTGGAAAAATGATGCATATGACTAGGACTATTGTTTTAAAATATTCTTATTAAGCCTATAGTGGCTGATTCCTCATATCCTGATGATTTATAATTGCAACCAGGAAAGGGAAGTGGTGCTAGAAATCCAGTAAAGACAGCTAACCCTGGAACGCATTAATGGAATACAGATGGCACCTCAGGATTCATTATCACTCGCGCTCACTGCCCAGCTAAGCAATCAGTTTTGGAGAGACACAGATAAGGACAATTCTTTCTGTACAAACTGAGGTAATTAGTGACAGAAATGGAGAGAAGTAGGAATAGTTAGAGGCACAGGATTTTTACAAAGGGATAGAGCATTCACTGGCCAGCCAGTAAGGTACAGCTCTGAGGTCTCTCATCTGCTACTAAAATAGAAGGTGCAGCATTCCAGGGAAAACTTTGCATGTTTTTCGCATGTAATAGTCATTGACCAAGTGTATATGCATCTTTAATTCCCAGAATAAAACAAGGTGTTTACCGTGCCTTTGCTGTTGCTGCTATGTCTGTCTACTCAGGCGTTACTTTTCTATGAAATGCCTCTTGATGTAAAGATATTTAGATAGGCATGTTTTAAATCAGGAACAGTAAGTGTAAAAGTAGATCCCTATGTGTTGTTTTCGTAAGGTTTTGGGACATTTCAGCACATGCATTCAAACCGCCCATTGCTTTCCCTGAGATTAAAGTGGGAGTAGGCACTGGATAGTGCTGTTTTCACTGACTTCAAGACACTGAGAAAAGCCAAAAGAACTGTCTGGATCTTGTCGGCTCAGAGAATACATGTGTTTTACTGGTGTAAATGTAAATTTGAGGCATCTATAATAGATTTAAAGGATTACCCACTGTCACCTATTTAGCTAGATGGTTCAGAACTAGCATCTGAATAACTAGCTTGTGGAGGCTCAGGGTGCTTACCACCCTGCTGGCTCTGTATCTTTGGCAAGCAGCAAGACAAGGATGTTATAGGCCAAATGCAGAGAAACGCCTCTTGCCATTTAGCCGAGTTCGGTTGAAAGATGTGAGTGCAAAAGCAGACGAAAAGTGATGTAATAGTTTTATCAGGTAACAGTCACCATGACAGCCAAACTTTAACGTGCATGACAAGTTCCTCCAAGTCTTCCCACTGTGTTTCTTTTCCACGCAGCTTTTGTTACAGCAAGTGTGTGAAGGACTCCAGCTGCAGTAAACTGTAGCTCCACAGGGTTCTTTCCCATGGGACTGTGCGCAGTGTCTTCACAACTACACCTTTTCTTCCACGTAATGTTAAATCAGCCTCATGTGATTTTTAGTTTTCTTCTCTCCCCCTGTCCAAATACTGCAAATGGTTATTTCGCTGGACCTTCTGTTCACACTGGGTCGCAGTGCTGGGCCCGGTGCTGCCGAGCCTTCCCCACAGCCGCGGGCTGCAGCGTCCCTTGGAGCAGACAAACACCAAATTTACCCCGCGCTGTGCTGTCGTATCAGTAGTGCCACACACGCGTGAGATAACAGGTCTGGCCTCTGCCAAGTCTGGTCTTCTATTGCGAGTGAAAACTGGGATTTTTGTTCCAATTTTCTTTGCAGAAGACAGATTTTGACTGCAGACTGTGCTGAGTCTGTCTGACTGCTCATTTAGGCTATAAAAAATAAAATTTATATTTGAGGTGGGTGGCAGTGAGCTTTTAACCACTGGGGAAAAAGATTGTATAATTTGAAAACTGAGAGTGTGTTCCTTCAGTGGGAGGACGCATAAAGAATACTGATGATTCCTCATCAACAAGGCCGCTGTTATGTGGTTTTTAATTTGGCCAGTAAGCCGGGGCCCACAGTGCGCTGGGAGAGACTGCTGGCTTGGAATATTTCCCCGTCGGACCTGGTGAAAGCCCTTCTGTTGGGTGTGCAGTGCCCGCGTCCAGCGGCCGCTCGCTGCCGTCAGTGGGCCAGCCTCTGGACTGTGCGATGGATGGGCAGGGGCAGCGCCCGGGGGGGCTCGGCAGAACCCGGGGGGCCTGCGCAGGCTTCGGGGTGCTCGTTCCCGTGGGCTTACGCCCAGGCGAAATCTGGTCTGGTCACTTAGCGGCACTGCAACAAAAACGGGAGGGAAAGGCGGATCACTGCGAAGCAGCTCTAGGCAGCAAGGGGCGGACAAGCGTCTCCACGCATGCAAAGTTCCCGAGTGTCAGGTTTGATGCTGCAAAATCTGACTTTGTCCCAGTTTAGCCCAGCTCCACGTCATTTGTATCCCCTTTTATTTTACTTTTAAATCTAATGTTTTTCTCTCTGGGCTGCCTGTGCTATGAGGACGGGTCGCAGAGAACGGCTCCTGGGTCTCCACACCAGCACCCTTGTGCGAGGGACGGGACAGTCCCACGTCTGTATGGGAGCGGGCTGCAGGCGCCCACCAGCTCTGCAGCGGGGAGCTCCCTGGAGGAACCCCTGCCTCGTGCCACGCGCTCACCTCTGATGGGACACGCTTTACAAAGCCAGCTTAAACCCCAAGATGTAACGCTGAGTCCTCCCCAGAACTTCTGCCTTGTTCGCTTTTTCTTTCCCTCATAGAGGTATTTATAACGTAAAAATATTGTAAGGTGCCTGACTTCCACTTGGGCACACTTCATGTAATTAGTTTTTGGTTCATAATTGGTAAGTAAATATCAGTAACTATATTGGCATTTTAAACCTGACTACTGTGGCTTATTTGACAGAAAGAGTGCCTCATAGGGGAAAATGCCTGTGCTCTCTCTTCTTCTGTATTTCTTGTGCTTGCCCTTTTCTGTCTGTACTTTGTTCTTAACTTCTTCTGTTTCCCACTACCACATGGACGGGACTTGCTTCCTAAAAAATGTTCGTGATCTACTGTAATACAGACTGTAGTACCAGTTGCTAAGGTAAATTCGAGGTAGTAACAGAAATCAGTGGAATTGCTCTGAGGGTGGTGAAACACTGGCACAGGTTGCCCAGAGATATGGCGGATGCCCCATCCATCCCTAGAAACATTCAAGGCCAGGCTGGACAGGGCTCTGAGCAACCTGGTCTGGTCGAAGATGTCCCTGCTCACTGCAGGGTGGTTGGGCTGGATGACCTCTAAAGGTGCCCTCCAACCCAAAGCATTCTACGATTCTGTGACTCTATAGTAATTTCTAAGTAAAAATAAATTTGTTTAGTAAATTATCTTTAATAGCAATCCTGGTATGCTATTTTAAATTAAAATTCCTATATGATTACCATGGTGTTTAACTTCCCTTGGTAGTTTTCTTTGCGATCTCATTCAAACACAGTAGGTGGCATGTGCCAGGTATTCTTAAATTTTTATCTATGTATATTTGTGATTATTTCTTAGTGTGAACACTACATACAATATGTATAAGACGATGATCCACCAGAGCAGTTTGTTTTCTCTTTTGTCTGCTGCATCTCTGATCCTGTATACTAAAATGATGAATGTTATAAAAATCAACCTTTGGAAAAGTTTAATGTAAGAACTACCTCCTGTATTATCCAGGTAGTAGTAAGGAAAACATTTTCAGCCTGTCAACCCAGCACACGACAACCATTCATGCACTTGAAAACTGAAGTGTTGTTTCTGTTTTGAAAATAATTTTCTCCCTCCTTTTCACCTGATCCAGGGAGAAGAAACTGAAAGCTAGAGTGCAGGAGTTGGTGAGTGCTTTGGAGAGACTCACAAAGAGCAGTGAAATCAGACATCAGCAGTCTGCAGAATTTGTTAATGACCTCAAAAGGGCAAACAGGTAAAGGATTTACTAGCAGATGGACGCACCATTTACTTTTTTTGCCATGTTCTGGTAACGCACTGTAATCCTCCCTCTACCTTAATGAGCAGTTTCTGCATCCTTGCGTTCACACGAGTTGACTGTTCAAGGTTATAGTTAGAGATGGGGGAGGTCTGAACCTCCCATGTAGGACAGTGAAAACTACACAGCTGAGAAGAGAGTGGGGGAAATAGGTTACTCTGAGTTGCTAGTAAATGCATTATTATTAAACAAACAAAAAACTCCATTTAGTCAGATTTATGAGTCTGTTATTTTGTTTAAAATTGCTCCATTGTCTTTGACTCTAGCCTCTTTATTAATAAGCTGGCTTTGATAATGACACTGAAATTTTATTGCTCACTCAGTAGATTTTACTGGCGCTGTGTTTGGAAAGACTGTAACTGCCATTCCTGCAAGGAGTCTATCACTCACAATGTAGTTTTCATAAATAAATTATACTTGAAAGCCCTTGCGGGGAGGACCAGTGCCCATCCCAAGCTTTCCTGCCAAGTCAGGTGGAGGCACAGAATATACTGAGCAGCTGACAAATTAGCACAAGGTGCCATCTTGTGAATAGAACTGTTATTTTGTTTTTTAGTGGAAAAATGCAAAATCAGTGCTGGATTTTGTAAGCAGATTCTGGCCATGCAATGTTACGTGTTTAATGTTATATCCTGACTCACAAACGGTGCTCTGCAAGGTCATCATCAGCAACCTCTAGATGGCTCTCTGAACCGTGTTTAAAAATGCTTTCAGTAACAAGGTTACTGGTAAAGGTGTGTACTTGTCCCCCAAAAATTGAGAGATTAGCTATTGATCTGGGTTTAGATCTAATGCATTTTAAAGCACTAGTAAATTTTAAGACAAACAGCACCCAAACTTTGGAGTTCTGTGAAGGTGGGGTTTTTGGGTGGATTTTTGTAGCCCTTGCTAGGAACAAACCTTTTTTGAGTGACCTTGTATCGCCTTGTGTTTCTAACAGCAACTTGGTAGCAGCTTATGAAAAAGCAAAGAAAAAGCATCAAAATAAGCTGAAGAAACTGGAATCGCAAATGATGGCCATGGTGGAGAGACACGAAACACAAGTGAGGATGCTCAAACAAAGAATAGCTTTACTAGAAGAAGAGAACTCTAGGCCACACACCAATGAAACTTCACTTTAAATGCATCTCTTTCAAAGATGCTTAGTGCCATTACAAATTTCTTTCTTTTGGAGGCTTTCAGGTAGCTTCAAATACTAAATGCTCTGACTGTCAATGCTGACACACTTAAGCACCTTCTCTGGGATCCCAGAGAGGTGTCATGGGGATAATGTAAGTGTTAACCTTAAGTACTGTTTCATAATGTAAAATGGCAGTGCCTGAATTATCATGCTATAATTATGTACGTTGTCTGTGTCATTATGTCTGTAGTCATACAGCTTCTCTTCCATTTTAAGTATGTCCCATGGGTAACAGTGCCACACAGCAAAATAATTTGTGTTACGAAGTTTTAATTTGGGCAGTTTGGAGATAATTTTGAGAGTTTTCCTGATCCTTGAGCTCCCTCAGCATACAGCTCTATATTGTACCCTCAAGACTTGCTGCTGTGGTTAAATCAACTAAACAGGCAGCTGCAGAGTGGGGAGATGATAGGCTGGCTTGCTTTTTTGCACCGTACTTGCAGTACTGGTGCTCATGGTGCAGATCAGGTAGGAAAACTCCTGTTGATTTGGGGGAAAAAACCTAGAAACTCTAGCTGCATCTCTGAAAACTGATAATGGTGTCCTTCTTCCAGTTTGTAAGAGGACTAAAGGCTGTGAGTTTCATCATGCCAGACAGACAGTCTGTGCCAAGGTTGGGTAAGAAATTGTACGGGATCTCCTGGTATTTACATTGCATGGTGTTTGCAGTTATTTTGTGAACAGCTGGTTTTTTCTTGTTAATACATTAAAGCCAAGGTTTTCTTTAAACAGCTGGGCCATTTTTGTCATGTGTAGTGCTTATTACAGTTTCCTGTGATCAAGAGGTAGAATGTCTTCTTTTTACACTTGTTTTGACCAAAAAAAGGTACTTATTACAATTGTACCTGTTTAATATTGAATACATAGCCACAAAACTGTAAATATGTAGGAGTATGGATATAGAGCCACAAACAGAATGTGAATGGTGAAGTCTTCATACAGCTTCTTAAGTTAGTTTTTGTTACTGCTAGCATTCTCTTTTGTTTAAGTCACATCACGTTACTATGTTATTAAACCAACTGAGTTGAAAATGCTGACCTATGATGGTAATGAACATTAAGCAAAGCATGGAGATCAGGTTGATTTCTCTAGGGAGAAAAACACAGGAGCTTACCGTAGCACCCGTTTCATTCAGAATCCGCTTCTTTTTGACTATGTAATACAGCTTCCATGTTTTTTTTAACATACCAAACTAGAGTCCATTAACTTCATTAGCCTGTTACCGTGTTACACCTCTACTTCATATTTTTCAGGCTCTGTTTTTGAGTGAATCTTATTTCAGGAGGTATCTATTGTTTTTGCTTCATATGTTGAGTTGCACCTCAGGTTTTATTAGTGAATTTAGAATTGTAACTTCTCTCATTTATTCCTCCAATTTCTAGTACCACAGAAATATTTTTAGGGGACATGAACCATTTTTGTCTACTCTGGGGTGAGGCCAGACAGCCAAAATAGTTGTAGGAATCTGTGTTCAGAATATGGCATTATTGTTAATTGGTCTTGGTTACATCTGAAACTGTAGCAGTTTGTGTTCATGACATCTCTTATTACTGTAGCTGCTCTTTTCTTCTTCTCTTAGGGTAGTGATTCCTAGTTCTCTACAGTCTGATACATCAGCTACAAGGCCAATACCATACATAACTGATTGCAATAGAAAGTTAAAACAATGCTGATTTCAAAATTAAATTGTAGGTGGTGATGTCCTGGGACTGGTTTTGATCAGTCCCCTTTCTCAAGATAATTGCACTTCTTAATTTGCAATACAAATACAATGCAAATTTTTGCAAAGCAGCCTGTTGAGGGAGCAAGCACAATGATTCTTCCTGTCTTTATGGTTTTTCTAAGTATCTAACTACGGTGTTTTCCTTCCTTGGCCAACAAGCTTGTCATGAAAAAGAATGTGGAGTTTTGCTATAAGCTTCAGTGGTAGCTGATCATACTTGTTTCTGGAGAAACACAAAGAAAATTATCCACTGTGTACTGTGGCAAAAACGCAGTTACAGTTTTGTCTTCGTGCATCTAAAATACCCATGTAACTTGAGGTCATTTCAAACTGTCCGTGTGAAATACCTTTCACTTAAAGTGACTAGAAACCACTGCTTTGCTGGATCTCCTCTTAGGCTCATTTTTTTCTAGTTCTTGGTAGCTAGAGCAGCTGTTAAACATAATACAATGACGCTTAAAGCATTTGAATGGAAACCTGTTTCTAAAGGACAGATACAAGTTAAGAAAGCATAAAATGCACCGGGGTTTTAAGGCATAAAAAGCTGCAGTGTCCCTTAGGGCCTTTTTCAGGCCTAACACTTTGCTGATTCTGCACAAACTGAACGGTGGTTTACGCATTTACGGCATAGGGTTCCTTGCCAACTGTTGTTCTAAAAGTGTTTCAGAATAAATTATAAATAATCAGTAAGTGTAAGCCACTGCCCCTTTCTTCCATAGGGCTCACAGATGAAAAAGCAAGACTGGTGTCACAGCCCCTCAGCAGTAGCTGCAGTTGGCCAGGCCACCCGTTGTTTTGCCTGAGCAAGCAGCTACTGCTTCATTTGTTGGCAGACTGGAAAAGGCCAATAGGGAAGTGGTTAAAGGTTTACTGTTATTGTGAACACTGTTTAATATTAACGATTAGCTGCAGTTCCAGTGCACCTGTTAAAATGGCACTAACCCTGAGAATAAACACCAAAAACCGAACTCCTTTTACACAACTGTTTGAAATACCAGTATAGCATCCAGCAGACAAGTGTGCAAATCACCTTGAGTTACAGCAACCCAACTCACTGAACACTTGTTGCAGAATTAATACATTTGCAAAGCAAGAAAAATAGGTGGTTCTTGCCAAAAGAACCTAAGTTGTTCACTCATTAATTAATCTTAGGGTTTTCTTTTGATTTTCTACGTCACCAGAGTGCATGAAACTTTGTACTTCTGAGTGTCTTCAGAAAAAAAGTAATTCTTTTCTAATTAAATGTATAAATCTTCACCAGCTTGAATGTACTGTTAGCTATTGCAAAGCACACGTGACTAAGTTTGCATTAATGTCAGTATTGTTCTACTGGTTTTATTAGGATTTTCTCCTCCTTTAATACTGTACCATACATTGTAATTTTAGAAACTTCTCACCTTACTGAATTAGTTCTAAATGTGTTGCTGCTTTTTAGTTTCCTAGCTGCTGTAAAATAGCTATTTTGTGTTTATTTGATATAGAATTGTAAAAACTGCATTTATTTATACAGAGACATTTATAATACTTATTTTACAAATGTTCTTATATTCTGAATAAATTTCTAATGCTGTTTCTTTGCCTTGGGGGTTACTTTACCATACCTTGTCATCTTATTGTTGAACGAGTCTGCTTAAAGGTACCACAGACAACTTCTCCAAGATAGGTTTTAGCTGAGCTCAAGAGCATTAGTGCTTGCCACAAACCCTCTACAATTTCAATAAACACTTCATTGAAATGGAAGGGGACGTATGAAACTGCTTCCATACATCGACTTCTTTTAATAACAAGTTATATAGACCACCTCCACCCCCCAAAAAATTGCTATTTCATTAATACTTTATAAGCACTCACTGCAGTTCACATACTTCATTTCTCCAGTAACTCTAACAACTGTAAAAAATTTTTTTTTTTTGCTTTCCATTGTATTTGATGGGCCCATCATCCACCTTTACAATTGACTTTAAAAAAATAATACTTCTTTTCGTGGTACTATATATGATCAGTGCTGCTGATTGGCTTAAGGCAACATTTAAACATTCTACAGTGAAAGAATAACCTGTGCCAGCAGCACAGGCTTTACATTTCACACTGATCGGCAATGCTTACATTCATACTTCAGTACTTCAGTAAGTTTATACATAAAGTCATTTAATTTTACAGAGCAAAATTACAGTATAGAAGAAAATGTCCACTTAGTCATAGCCTTTTAAATGGTGTGCTTCAGTTTCTGAATCA
Source organism: Opisthocomus hoazin (assembly GCF_030867145.1). Classification (NCBI taxonomy): domain Eukaryota; kingdom Metazoa; phylum Chordata; class Aves; order Opisthocomiformes; family Opisthocomidae; genus Opisthocomus; species Opisthocomus hoazin. Next base: position 15,566,623 of record NC_134454.1, on the reverse strand, counting down.
GTGAGTAACAAATAAAATCACAATCATTGATACAACAGATGTTACAGGTAGTTACAGATTTTATTTACTAAAACTGAAGAGCTAACGCAAACTTTCTTCCAAGATAACATAATGGAAATTCAATAAAATCTGTAACTTCACAAGGTTTGAACCCCATTAGCTGTATGTACTTTCTACTTAATTAGCACTGATATGCCACTTACATATCAGCAAGGAAAACAGATCAAGTTCTTGAGCTTTAAACAGGAGGAAGACATAACCCTTCATGCATGAGCCATACAAACACTGGCTCCCTATTTTCTACAAGGCATGCAATGCTGCACAGAAAAGTGTTATCTTTGGGCAGCAATACCTGAGTCAGCCTGGGACCTGGAACATGGGCAGCAATCTAGCATTATGCCAAAATTAATGAACAAAAGCCCACCTTCTTCTGTGGAGTCTATTTTGCTTTTTAATGTTAAAGTGCCTTGCAAACCCAGCTAAACTATCCTCAGGGCTGAATTACAGCTTCCACATAACTGCAGTGCCATGCAGACATAGTAAAGTTACTTAAGGATCCTCTTTTATGTATAGGCTTGAGAAGTATTTGCTGCAAGCTCTTAATCATGCAGTTTTGCATACTTTTACAGCATAACAAAAATAGGTACCCAACCAGTAAGATACATATGGTTCGTCTCTCTAGTTTAGTAATTTTGTTCAAACATGCTTAAAAAAAAATTTGCTAAGTAAGTTTTTGTTACACTCAGAAGTGTGTTGTAGAGAACTGATTTTGCAGGATCAATATTCTTAAAAAGCTATAAATGCCTTGTTTTAGAATGATTAATGCTCCATGAGCTGTAATCATTTGCTTAAAGGCACTGAACTGTAACGCATAATGGAAACTAGAAGCTAGTTCTTCTGATCAACAATATAAATGCTTAACAATGACAAAATACTCAACATTGCTTTCAGTAAATTTCGTAGTGGACCTATTCAAATTTAGACATTCTGTACCCTGTGAAATTCTGATAATTACTCAAAAGCAAGCATTCTTTTTTTTCCTGCAAGTATTGAAGGAGGAAGCGAAGACACTTTTACTTCCTTCCAGAAGTATCCCAGAGCTGAGAACAATTTAAAGATAAGGGTTTCTGTAAAGCTGAATCTATACAATAAGTTCAGTCTAGCTTAACCTAACATTTTCAATGAAAAGACAAGTTAAAACCCCAGCATTTAATTTTAATGCACTACTACTACTCCAGAATACTTCCTCTTGTACGATCTTGAATACGGCCAATGTAATTGCTACATTTGTTGTCTTCCTTTTAAGTTCACAATCTACTTGAAACAGTGAAGTGTACACACAGCACAAGTCCTACTGCATCCATCAGTGCTTATGTACAGGATTAACAACAGTGCAAATACTAGCAATTAGTCTACTTTCATTCTTGAACTACACTATTGCTATAAATGCATACGAACAAAAAACCTGTTATGCAAGAGACATTTCCGAGCCTAATTTACTGTAAAAGCACCTTCAGTTGGTTTACAGAAATTTACCATAACTTAAATAATTTTGGTTGCTTCAAAAGCTGAAGTATTGTAATAACAAAAACAAGCTGAACTTATGAACTCATGTATAAGCACCAGATTATTTAACATTTACAGAGCAAGACTTCATTTCTGTAAATAAACTGATTTTAAATCAACAAGATAGGCTATTCTACCAGTTCTCAATAATTTTCAGCTCCCTAAAACATTTAGAATATAACCTCCTAATTTAAAAGATGAAGGCACGTGACTTTACTGCTTGAAAAAAACTCTGTTGCTCAGGATTTATGAAAAACACTTTGCTGAGGATTAAACAGTTCACCGACCCAACAACTGGACACCCAGTCACCCATGGAGCAGCAGTGCTGTCTTGCACCACAGGACAGTAGAGCTTGGATTCTTCATGTAGACTCTTGCTCTTCACACCATAATGACTTCAGTGCTGCTATCAACTGTAAATCGACAAAAAGCAACTCTACTACAGTAAGTAAAATTTGGAAAAAATAATTTCTTATCTGAAAGCAAGTCTGTTGGGAACAGCCAGACTGGAAGCCTCTCTTGTTTTTAAAAGGAACTGTTACATTTGTAACAGCCACAGGTAGGTGAAGGAAAAAAACACAGGAAGTATTGTTCTGAAATCACCAAATTAGATCAGGAAAGTTGGAGCACAGCACAGAAGCCTAGAACAGTGACTAAGCCCAAAATTTTATTAGAAACTATTTATGCAAGTTTGCTCTAAAGAATTTACATTGTGTTAAAAAAATACTTTGATTGTGCAATAAATAAAGCTATTTCCCATCTTCTTCCCAGTACCACTGTTTCCAGACTTCAAACTGTACAAGACATGACTACTTTGAAAAGCATGCACGTACATCAAGGTGTTGAAGTTAACAGCATTTCAGCGCAGAACATACGTCGTTCAGTTAGGCAGACCACTCTTCGGTCAGAGTTCGAAGTTTAGAGCATTCTGTGAGGAAAGATGCTAAAAATCTCCCACTAAAGCAGGGAGTTTATGCAGTACTAGAAACTGCAAGCTAGTAATAGATTCCCAGCACCCACACATTTGTAGGTTTCTTGATAAACGTTTGTTTATTCCACAAGTTCTTTAATTTCAAGAACACGGAATGACCATTCATAACCTGAATAGCCCCTTACAGGCAAGCCTCCTCAAATAGAGCAATGTCTGTTTTTCAAGTATCTTGACATCAGCTCTCGACTCTGACTTGCAAACAGTTACTTGTTTATCTGTGTCTAGCTCCCATAAAATAAAAACTCACGGAACTAAATTCTGTATCTCACTTGTTATTTCTTCACTGTTTTACAGAATATAATGTAAACAGTACTTCTAAACTTAGAAATATACTTAATTATAAAAGGATGCTGAAGTAAGAACATAAACAATAGTAAACAATTAAAAGTGTTCACAGTGCAGGACATGATGGAACCCATAAGGTAGATCACATGCCACCACACTTACATTGTTTTAGAAACCTTACTGAGAAAGCAGAAAGCAATGCTACTACAAGAAACAGTACCCTTATACAAAGAAGTTATTGCATATTTATCACATTTATTTGCAACTCACATTAAGGCTAGATTTACTAAAATCATGACATATGTATAAACCCCACTTTGGGTTGCTTAATGAAACAATCAATTTCTCTCACACTGAACTAATCTTTCACTAAGAAGAAAAAAAAACACCCAGTGAATATAGAGAGCAGCCAGCATCTCCTATTCATAGGACACGCCTCATTCTAAAGAATTCCTCTGTCTGGGACATGATCTCCCAAACAGTTGACAGAAGCTCCAAGTTCACTGTTTCATCAACATCCCCCTTATTTCACAGAGCGCTAGATGAAATATAAGTGTAATTTATCTGAAAAGTCAACTTATTAAAGATTTCGACAGCTTGATATTTAATCGTGCCTTAGGAGAGTCTCGTTAACTCCACAGGCAGTAGCAGCCTCAGGATATGAAAACAAACTTCTGCCTCACCATGAGTAAAGGCACTTTTGCTGGGAAATCAACTACTTGTACTAAAGAAGTAACTAAAAATTAGTTTTCACCTGAAGCTGAATAATATAACCTCCTCCAGCATTATCCCACCTTCTCAATTACTGTTCTTCACCATTTTTTACTGTTTCGAACAGCCTTTGGATACTTCCCCATGCCACCCCGCCCCCCCCCCCCAAAAAAAAAAAAAAAAAACCCACCAAAGTGACACAAAGCTAGGTTGAGCTATTTCACGGTTTGGTCTTGAAAAACAAGGACTCCTGTCCTCCAATAGGAGGAAATGCTGTAGTCTGTTTCTCCTGTTGACTGATACAGAAGTCCAGCATTCCCATCACCAAGGTTATTACAGCATTAGAGTCCCAAATCACCCAGTGCCAGGCAGGTAAATAAACCAGGGGATAGTTCTAAAGCTATATTTGAGGAAAAGCACTAGGTAACAGATCAGGTAGGGCAGATGAAGTAGGGTGGTTGAAGGAAGACCAGGATTTTGTTTTTGGATGACAAGAGTTGCATACAGACTCAGTGCACGAGCATACGCCGTGATGAGATGAGGGCGTAGTTCATTCAACCTATGAAGTTACCAATTACTCACCTTTATTTTAGAGAAAAGCCCATTTTTAAATCTGGGACAACATGCTTGCTACCACTAGTTGCTGTGACAAAATATTTCAGTGCACTTGTCTCAACTGCGAAGCACATGTTCAAAACCCCTAAACTTGAATCATGAAGGTGATTTAACAGTTTGTCACCTCAACTCTTACTGTTTTTTTTGTTCCCCTCCCCCCATCTTTGATATTTTTACTAAGAAAGTGTTGTAGCTGAAAACGACTGAGGCTACATCATTTAAATGCTAACTGCAAGTGCAATTGAATACTACTGGATATATACAGAGCATACACTACACAAGAGATCTGAGGACAACAGCACAGAATACAATACTGGACACCCTTAGAACAGTTATTGCAAGCCTGATTAAGTCATTTAGTGTCACACAATGACTCTATTATCCATGCACCTGCCTTCCTCCTCAGCAAGATCTACAGAGGCTTATTTACATTCAGTATAAATTCTAAACAAGTAACCTCTCACAAATTTTAAACTTCTCTTTTTTGAAAGCAGCTGCAACTGGGATAACACAAACTTTGCAACTTCTTCCTGCCCACCTGGGGACAGTGCATAAGAGCTGAAGCTAGACACTTTGCAAGGCTAAGTTCTATTCAGTTTGTGCATCCTTACTGAAGACAGAGTCAGAGTAGCTAGGAAGTCAACACGCTATCGATTTGACTCCACGTACTACAGATCGCCAGCCACCAAAAACTATCAATGTGAAGGAGGGAAGGAATTTTGGGCAAGCAACCAGGACAGAGAAAGGATGACAGGCTGAGGCTAGGTTTGAAATGTGCAACTTGGTTTCAAAATCACTAGGACAGAGGAGTCCTCTGAGAATCAGCTTCATTGCCACTGCCGTAATATTGCAATGTACTACACAACAATGACTAACAAGTCCAATAATTTACATCAGAGCAGTTAAAAGTTCAGCAAGCTGGTATACTCCAACAGGTAAAAAAAAAAGTCAATGACATTCTATAAAACACACAGTAAGTTAAAAAAAGAGAATGCCCTCTAATGCACAGCTAGGAACAGGTGAACTGAACACTGGAAAGGTACTTTTGTGGACAAAGGCTATACTGCATTTAAAGTGCAACACTTGACTATGCCACTCTTCTACTGCAATGAGAACAAACCCTTCCAAACCACCAGTCAGTCCCTGCATTGCATTTTAAAAACAAACACACACAACAATAAAACTCCTGAGAAAGAGTAAGGCTGGATAAAAAACCCCCTCAATTGCAACAGGCAAGTCTGATTTTTGTTCCTAAAGGTTTGCTCTTAGAGGTCAAAACTTTTCATTATGGCATCATGGTCAAACTTGAAACTCAAGAAAGCTCTCGATGAAAAAGCAAATTTGTAATGGCCATTGCATGCCACAGAATGTCCCTCTACATTTTCTGGCAGTGGGTCTTCACTGTAGCAACACATCTCATATGCTGCATCTGCTTGAAGAGAAGAAAGTACGAAACATATTTTAAACAGATAGTTATCATTGAGAGTATCAATAACAATACAAAGCCATACCTCAAATGTACATTCAAATTAATATTTATGACAAAAACTGTATGTTTGGTCATAAACAGAAGGCAGCAACTCGAACTGCCATATTTACAAGTCATCTGGTGCCTTCTAGTTACGAACAAATCTAGTGGCATCTGGTTAAGAACAAATCTTCAAAGCCACAGCAATCTGCAGACACTTTCAGTGGCCAGTTTTACCCACAGGTGCTGTTTCGCAAGTCACTTCTTAATAAGGAGGAAAGAAAAATGGCCCTATTTTCTGAGCAGTAAGTAAAGACCTGTGTGCACTCTCCAGAGTAGTCCAACATCAACTGCAGCTTATTACTAGCAGGACAGAAAGGCTTGAACCATCACTCAGTCACCAGCATTGTACTGACTCGGATGCTATTTTCCTAAACCAGCTTTTGGTTACTTTTTACTCAGCCACTGGTATAATCTGACATTCTTAATAATTAGAGATAAGAATTGCAAAACCAACATGAAACAGCACATGATGTTAAACAAATTTAAAAAAAACCCACAAAAAACAACTCAGATTGACTCGCAAAATTGTCGCTCTAAGTCTGGTAGGTTAGCATACAACGAAAAGCCCTCAATCATCATTATTCAAGTGCCTTCAGCCTGTAACGCATGGCAACGGATGAAAATCCAGATTACACTTGCCTGTTTCAAAGTTATCTTGAAGTCTTCTTGGATTAAGCCTTTTTTCACATTTCTGGTTAAGAGAATGACCGTACATTACACACTTCATAAAGAAACAGCATTCTATTTCTTAAGAGTACAACTTAGGCATCAGCTAAAAGATGTGCTGATTATATTTGCTTTGCCACATGTCCTGATGTGTGAATTATTTTACCCACAACTCAGCATGAATTCTGTCACGTCATTTTAAACAGTAAGCATGCCTCAAGTCCACAAGTCTTTCAGAAGCAGGCAACCTTCTAACAGTGAAACAAACCATTTTTAAAATGTAGGCTTTTAGGGAAAATTTTTTGAGTGCTTTCTAAACTTTTTAAGCCGGAAAGGTCTTGCCTATGATAGTGTGGAATCAAAGCTGCACAAGCATAAGCCCGTTCTTCAATCAGCTTGTCCCAAAAAGCAAATGGAATGTATTTGCAAACACGCTACTACTGCCAATTAAATTAGCATGCATTAGAGACACAAACTTAGAACTCTCCAGGGAAGAGCTAAGTTTTAGCCCCAGGTATGCTGCTGTAAGCATACAAATACAGAGAAAAAAATGGGGCCTTTGCAGTCTATGCAAATTAATAGTTCCCTGGCCTCCAAACTGTACTAGAAAATAATCACCAGGGCATGAAATATTTAAACTTCAAAAGACTGACAATCATGAAAAATGCAAATGAAACACCACAGAAGTATTTAGCGAAGTCTGTAAAGAGCCTACGAAGTAACTGTGGAGTATCAACAGTTCCACTTGTTTCCATCAAGGTCCTACAGATTCTTGTTAACAGTTTTTTCTATACAGTCAAATTTCTGAGCAGGCAGTTCTTTGAGTTTTCATTTGTCTGCTCTCAGACCCAAACACAACTAACCATTTCTTGCTACAGTGAAGATTTTATAGGACAAGAGTTCATGGTTTCTGCACTTTTACATGAAAAGCAGAGAGATTGTAATAACCACAAGCCAGGATGGGAAAGCACCAGTTAAGCCAGTAAACAAGAAAAACTAAAGCCTGGACAAGCCAGCTGAGCTGCGTGGAGAACTGGGGCGCTCTGCTGCACAAGAGCCAACAAAGTAGAAATGGAGAGCCATAAAAAGCAGGGGGGGGGGAGGGGGGAAGACATTATATGAAAAAAAAAGAGAGAGATCTCAGTGAGCCTTCTCCCAGCCAGCAGAACTGTAGAGACAAAGGCAGTTACTGCAAGGAAAATGTAACAAACCAAGAATGTCATACAGGAATTTACAAACTGTAGTTCTACTGTACAATTAAAAAATTATATGAGATTCCAGCATTCAAGTCAAGTCTGCACCTCAATATTTTTGCTAGAAGGGAAATAATAAGCATATGCATTACCACTTTGTATCTAATTGTTGCATAACAAAACCCCATGCTTACAATAATATATCATACACGAATGAACAAGACATATACTACACTGGCTTATTATGACACACTACAGTAGCCTATGACCTGACAGGAACCTGGAAAGCCACATGATTGTCTACTGCAACAGCTGAAGAATTTTCCACAGCTAAAATAAGACTTACTTCCAAAATGCAAACTTGGAAGTTTAGTATGCTGGTCTACAGATACATATGCATACAAGGTAAGAAATATCATGTTTCTACAAATACATACTAAATATTCTGGTCAAATACACTTTTGATAGATATGCACTCTCCTCGCTTTCAGCAGGACGTTGGCCTGGACATTTGTTGGGCATTAATGGAACCTGTTAACGAGAGAGCCACTGCATGTTTCTTACCAAGGTATGGTTTTGCTTAACTGGTTGACTGTGGACTCCATTTGTTCGCTTCTTTTGGCTGGAAGTGTCTTGATGCTGCTGCTTTCTGCCATTGCTCCTCAAGCTCTGACTCTGCCATTAAGTCCAAAATGTAGTGAAGCGAAGAGTTTAAACGCCAACATTGAACATCACTGCACGGACACTTACTACGTACTAGTTAAAGCTTTCCTCCAAATAACCTCAAAACATCTAAACAGTATCTTTTGTAGACAAACTGAAGTACACTGAAATTAACCAAACACACACCCAAGTTACAAGGAGTCATCAGCTGTTACTCAGTCTGTCTTGCACTATTAAAGACACTGTATTACACAATAAATTCAGTTCCGTGAGTTCCCAAACACTGATGCATATATACTAGTGGCACCCAAAATAATTCAAAATGGTACATGGAGGACACCAACATGGTGAGCAGTAACTGCCATCTCTGCCTGAAATAACACAACTACCACCTGATACCCACCACCTTCAATGTTAGATAAATCCAAGAATCCCCAAGATTTATTTTTTTCCCCATGTTTTTATTTTTTGCATGCTAGGGTGATAAAATTCAGTATTTTCATTCCAGAGAGAAAACCTTATGAACAAAAATATTTGTTTTAAATAACCCAGATGCTCACCTTTGCCTAAGAAACAACTTACCTTTATTTTCAAAACTTCAGACATCTCAGGATGATTATATGGCTTCTGTGGCTGTTTTGGCTTCACACACTGCTCTCCTGAAAAGCCATCTGTAAACACCTGCTGACTACAGCGAAGTTTGGATCTAGTACAGGAAAACAAACAGAGTTTACAGCACAAATTCCAACCTATTGACAGCAGAAGAGAAATATGAAAAGATTTTCTGCTTTTTGAGAACACCCTAGAAGACAAGTTTAAGTAACCTCAAGTGGAAACTGTGGTAATGCTCACTGCATTCATCCAACATTGTTTTGCCTGCTGGTGGGAAACCTGTGCTCTGCACAGACAGCAGACTGGGTCCACGTTAGTGCTTGTCCTGTTGTTGCTGACCTGACTCAAATTACTGGAACATAACCTTCTCTTTCGGACTACAGGTTTTAAGATTTGCTCTACTGCTTTTAGCTCAGCTGAATCAACAGCCAGCAGCACTTGTTCCCTTACGGAGCCCCACAGGTTTTATCTAGCTAGCTGCTTCTGAAGTAGGACTGTAAAGTACTGTCAGAGAGTCTTATTTTTCCTCTGTGGAAGTGCCAAAAACATTGAACTTGAAGCACTGCAAATTATCTACTTGTTTTAGCTTCTGATTTTTGGATTCCCATACACACGAGTCAAGAAATTATCTCAGTTTTGACAAGTGAGCATTTACCAAAAAAAGTGTATCATGACATTAATTAACTTCTCATCCTATTTACAGTCCTATGAAATATGCCTACAATTTTTTTTTTAACCAACCCATTTCATTACTGGAGCATGAATACTTGGACAAAGAGAAAGGATAAGCAGCTTTGTATGAGCAATGTTTTATAGAAAAGGTATAGAGTTATTAAACTGACCTGCTTCTTACCTAGCTTTTTCCAAGTTGAGCTTAGAGGGTGTTTTCACTGTACATGAAAATCCATTGTCGCTATCTGAGGAATCTCCATTCCTTCGGGAAATCCATTCCCTCAATGGCCTGTGAGCAAGGAAAAGTACAGCAAGATCTACTTACTAAAACATGTAAAGAAATTAAAGTTGTCTGAAAGCACTTGCCTAGCATTTGCCTCATCTCAAACATACCTGATGAAGGGAATTGCCATAAAAAATTTGTTAGGTGCCAAACCCAGCTTAGACTTCGGGGTCATGTCATTTCTGTGGCATGGTAACTTATCGATGGAAAACCACTCAATATTCTAGAAAAACAAGAATTAAAATAAAAATACCCACTATTGTACCCTTACAAAATGTTACAATTGTGTATCAACTACAGTTATTAACCTTAATTAAAAAATTACAAAGGAAGAATTTAATTAATGGACAATACAGTTTTTTACAAAAGGTTAATTAACAATGGGATTCTTCTTCTGACTGCAACTACAGAGTAACAGATGGTACAGCACGTACTCATTGGAAGATATAGTACCTAAAATATGAAAGGTATTATCCAGCAACTGAATTCTGAACAAGGGTTTCAAAAACCAACCAAATTACTGCACACTGGATGCCATAAATAAAGGCAGAGGCTTCAAATAACTTTCAAAGTCACTACTATTCGATTTTTATTTTAAATGCCATCAAAAAAAGACCACCAAACCTAGTTCAAAAATTATCAGAAAGAAGGGTATTTAGTTATTTAGAACCTAGCCTAAAAACCCCAGGTATGGGTAAGATGCAAGTTATGGAATGAAGTTACACACTGAACAGGTTTTCAATGTACTTCTACGGGGAATACAAAAATGGCATGCCTGGTTGTATTAGATCAGATGAAGATGCTGCTTCAGCAGGTATACAAAAATTTGACATTGTAAGAACTCTTCATCACACCCACGCAGATAGTGACTGTTATACAAAGGGTGTATTTACTGTACATTTTTAAAAACCTCAAAGTTCATCTTTTACTTCCTATTTTGAAAAACAAGTGTTTAATGCAAAAAATTAAGAGACCTCTGTCTAGTCAACTAAAAGTACCTTTCCTTGTTTAGAAAGCCAGACACCCTGTTCAGTGGCATCATCTGCATGAAAATATGCAGACAGCTGTTTTAAACTCAATTGCTATACAAGATATACAAACTTCAAAGATTATGGGTATCAGGAACAAAGTTTCCAATAAATTTACATCTTGAGTCTTTGCTTCTCCCTTTCACAATACCTTTTAAAAGCCTGATGACATACAAATCATTCAAGATAGTTCCCATTTTGTGTCCGCTTCCCAGCCTCCTCCCTAAAATACACTATTCTCTTAAGTCTGGATGGAATGAGCCATGAAAGAGAGAACACAATCCTTAGTTTCTCCTTCTGATATGTAGGCTTTTGTATATGTGGTGGGTTGACCCTGGCTGGATACCAGGTGCCCACCAAAGCCACTCTGCCACTCTGCCTACTAAGCTGTACAGGGTTGAGAAAATACAGTGAAAGCCTTGTGGGTTGAGATAAGGACATGGAGATCACTCAGCAATTACTGGCACAGGATAAACAGACTCGACTTGAGGAAGATTAATTTAATTTATTACCAATCAAATCAGAGAAGAGGAATGAGAAATAAAAACACAATCTTAAAACACCTTCCCCCCACCCCTCTCTTCTTCCCAGGCTCAACTTCACTCCCATTTCTCTCCCTTCTCCCTCCTCCCCCGTACAGCGCAGGGGGACAGGAAATGGGGGCTGTGGTCCGTTCATCACACGTTGTCACTGCGCTCCTTGTCCCTCAGGGGGAGGACACCTCACACTCTTTCCATCCTCCAGCTTGGGGTCCCACCCACAGGAAACAGTACTCCATGAACTTCTCCAACTCAAGTCCTTCCCACGGGCTGCAGCTCTTCACAAACTGCCCCAGCTTGGGTCCTTTCCACGGGGTGCAGTCCTTCAGGAACAGGCTGCTCCAGCGTGGGTCCCCACAGGGTCACAAGCCCTGCCAGCAAACCTGCTCTAGCGTGGGCTCCTCTCTCCACGGGTCCGTAGGTCCTGGCAGAAGCCTGCTCCAGTGCGAGCTCCCCATGGGGTCACAGCTTCCTTCAGGCATCCACCTGCTCCAGCGTGGGGTCCCTTCCACAGCCTGCAGGGGTACAGCCTGCCTCACCATGGTCTTCATCATGGGCTGCAGGGGACTCCGCTCTGGCATCTTGAGCACCTCCTCCCCCTCCTTCTTCACTGACCTTGGTGTCAGCAGGGCTGTTTCTCTCACATCGTCTCACTCCTCTCTTCAGCTGCAGTTCTGCAGATTTTTTTTTCGCTTTTCTGAACTACATTATCCCAGAGGTCCTACCACTGTCACTGATGGGCTCGGCCTTGGCCAGCTGCGGGTCCGTCTTGGAGCTGGCTGGCACTGGCTCTGTTGGACATGGGAGAAGCTTCTGGCAGCTTCTCACAGAAGACACCCCTGTAGCTACCCTGTTACCAACACTTTGCCACACAAACCCAATACAGTATATCACCAATTAATAATTACATTTTCAGAAGTATATATAGTTATATGTGCAGCTCTAACTAGGAACAGCATGAAACAATTAATACATACACCACCTAAGAGAAAAGCAGGTGAGAATTATAGTTTGACAGCATGCTCTAATGTTGTTTTCATGATGAATGGAGATGTCAGACAGACAGTCAGTCAACAATCAGTCATCACAGTGGAGCTGCAAAGTTGACAAAACAACACTACACTGCAGAGATGCCATTTATACCTAGTATCTGAGGTACTCCTCATGCTTGGTAGGTTCATTATTTTACAGACCATTAGCTTTAAAAAAAATCAAACTCCACAACAAGGTTCCTACAGATTCAAACAAGACAACACATACCCGAATTTCCCTTCTAGTTTTGGGGTTGAATTTTGTGTTCTTCGGAACTCCTGGAATGATGTACAGCCGTGCTAATTGATCATTAATTCGCAGCTCAATGTATTCTTCCTTGCAGATATAATCTTTTATGTCAAACCCAGTTTCTTCAAACACCTGAGAAACATACACACAAAATCAGTGTGCGTATTCAGATTTACCCTTTCAGAACGTATCATCACAAAGGAAGGAATGACTGTTTTTCAGATCTATCCATGAAAGCAGGCCACTGCCAGGAAAAGCAAGCTTTTACACAGATATATGCTCAATAATAGAAAAAGTATCTAAGATCCTACATACTTTACATTTCTCAAAGACAGACATACCTGCAATAAAAGTTGAAGCAAGTCTTATTATACCTTCATGTAGCAATTTATCAATATGGATGCAGAGTCTCTACCTGCTCCTCCATGCTGCTGGATGCATGGAAATCTTATTCACAGCAAAAACTACTATTTGGGGGGAGTAAAGACATCTTCAAATTCCAGCAGGGTTTACTTGCACCTCATTTCTTCTGCTCTGTCAAAAATCCTTCTACTTCATGAACCTTCCATCCCCAATACATACAATCATTTTTACATTTATAACAAAACTCAGCAACAGGGTAGCAAAACTTTTGCTGCAAGATTCAAACTGCACATTCACACTGACAAAAAACCTTAAAACTGCATTGTCAGCTACTCTAAAGAAAAAAAAATAGGAATGTTATACCTGCTAAAGATTATTAGTCAATGATATTTTAAAAGAACATTTTCTTTGCACATTTTATGGTCTTGCAGTGAAGGATCATAGATTCATAGAATGGTCTGGGTTGCAAGGGACCTTCAGAGATCATGTAGTCCAACCTCCCTGCCACTGGTCAGGAACATCTTTCATAAGATCAGGTTGCTCAAAGCCCAACTTCAAAATATTTACTTTTGATAACATTCTCAAATACACAAGATTCATAATATAAAAAGATTCATGTCAAAAACACCCAATAGCTTGAATCAACTCATGCCTCTAAGCTTGACAGGCAAATACTCATTTTTAGTCCTCAAAATCTCCACAGGAATCACAGAATAGAATCACAGAATAGTAGGGGTTGGAAGGGACCTCTGTGGGTCATCTAGTCCAACCCCCCTGCCGAAGCAGGGTCACCTACAGCAGGCTGCACAGGACCTTGTCCAGGCAGGTCTTGAATATCTCCAGAGAAGGAGACTCCACCACCTCCCTGGGCAGCCTGTGCCAGTGCTCCGTCACCCTCAGAGGGAAGAAGTTCTTCCTCATGTTCAGACGGAACTTCCTGTGCCTCAGTTTGTGCCCATTGCCCCTTGTCCTGTCACTGGGCACCACTGAAAAGAGCTTGGCCCCATCCTCCTGACACCCACCCTTCAGATATTTGTAGGCATTTATAAGGTCCCCTCGCAGCTTTCTCTTCTTCAGGCTGAACAAGCCCATCTCCCTCAGCCTTTCCTCGTAGGGGAGATGCTCCAGTCCCCTAACCATCCTCGTAGCCCTCCGCTGGACTCTCTCCAGTAGCTCTTCATCTTTCTTGAACTGGGGAGCCCAGAACTGGACACAGTACTCCAGATGAGGCCTCACCAGGGCAGTGTAGAGGGGAAGGAGAACCTCCCTCGACCTGCTGGCCACACTCTTCTTGATGCACCCCAGGATCCCATTGGCTTTCTTGGCAGCCAGGGCACACTGCTGGCTCATGGTTAACCTGTTGTCCACCAGGACACCCAGGTCCCTCTCCACAGAGCTGCTCTCCAGCAGGTCAGCCCCAAGCCTGTACTGGTGCATGAGGTTGTTCCTCCCCAGGTGCAGGACCCTGCACTTGCCCTTGTTGAACCTCATCAGGTTCCTCTCTGCCCAGCTTTCCAGCCTATCCAGGTCACGCTGAATGGCAGCACAGCCTTCTGGTGTATCTACCACACCTCCCAGTTTGGTGTCATCAGCAAACTTGCTGAGGGTCCATTCTAACTCTTCATCCAGGTCGTTGAGGAAGAAGTTAAACAAGACTGGGCCCAGTACTGACCCCTGGGGGACACCACTTGTCACCAGCCTCCAACTAGACTCAGCGCCGCTGATGACCACCCTCTGAGTTCTGCCATTCAGCCAGTTCTCTATCCACTTCACCGACCACTCATCCAGCCCACACTTCCTCAGCTTCCCTAGGAGGATATCATGGGAGACTGTGTCGAAAGCCTTGCTGAAGTCAAGGTAGACAACATCCACGGCTCTCCCTTCGTCTACCCAGCCAGTCATGTCATCATAGAAAGCTATCAGATTGGTCAGGCATGATTTCCCTTTGGTGAATCCATGCTGACTACTCCTGATAACCTTCTTTTCTTCCACTTGCTTGATGATGGCCTCCAGGATAAGCTGCTCCATCACCTTACCCGGGATGGAGGTGAAGCTGACCGGCCTGTAGTTCCCTGGGTCCTCCTTCTTGCCCTTTTTGAAGATTGGAGTGACATTGGCCTTTCTCCAGTCCTCGGGCACCTCTCCTGTCCTCCAGGACCTCTCAAAGATGATGGAGAGTGGCTCAGCAATGACATCCGCCAGCTCCCTCAGCACTCGTGGGTGCATTCCATCAGGGCCCATGGATTTGTGGACGTCCAGATTGCTTAAGCGATCCCTCACACAGTCCTCCTTGACCAAGGGAAAGTCATCCTCTTTGTAGGCTTCTTTTCTTACCTCCGGGGCTTGGGATTCCTGAGGGCCAGTCTTAGCACTGAAGACTGAAGCAAAGAAGGCATTCAGTAGCTCTGCCTTCTCCGTATCCTCCGTCACCAGGACACCCGCCTCATTCAGCAGCGGCCCCACGTTGTCTCTAGCCTTCCTTTTGCTGCTGATGTAGTTGAAGAAGCCCTTGTTGTTGTTTTTGACATCCCTTGCCAGCTTCAATTCCAGGTAAGCCTTGGCCTTCCTCGTTGCATCCCTGCATGCTCTCACCACGTTTCTGTACTCTTCCCAAGTGGCCTGTCCCTCTTTCCACATTCCATGGACCTTTCTCTTCTGCCTGATCTCCGCTAGAAGCTCCTTATTTAACCATGCAGGTCTCCTGCCTCCTTTGCTCGATTATGTAGGAAATGTAAGTACTCAGGAAACATGCGAGATTGGTATCACTGTCCAAAGTATTTCTGCCTAGACAGTGGAACACGCATGTGAACAATCACTCATAGAACGGAATAGTAACCCCAGGGCTATTAAGTCCCATTGCCAATAATCCAAAGGCAGATGTCCTCAGTTAAATTTTTTAAAGACCAGCTTTAGAATTAGGGATAGGATCTTCAGTAAAACCTCTTCTCAACTTCCATCTCCTGTGTAATGAAAAACAGAACCAAATAACTGCATATAAAATAATAGTAGAAAATACTCAAAATATGCTATGAAAAATAGTGAGGGTATCAGCAAAATGGCTGTAAGTTCCATTTTTTAAATGCAGAGGAAATTAAGCACAAATATGGAAAAATATAGAAGTGTTAAGTACAAAGCAAATAATTAACCAGTTAGTCTTCAAAGTAGCACAATCCCTCTTATATCAAAATATAAAGCAAGCCATCTGCCCATCTAAGTACATTAAGAACAACAGAATTTAGGGGAAAGAAACCCAAGAAACAAAAAAAAAAACAAACCCTCACCACGCATTGTCTCAATTACGAGAAGACATGCATTTCCTCCATACTTACTACTAACACCAATGTCTTCCCTTCCTAAATGATCTTTCGATTTAAGTGAATTCATTGTAGAAACTCCTTTTACCAAGAGAATCATCCTTTTAGCATGGTTTTTCCCTCATCAACTTCTGCAATACTACTGAACTGTGCAGGCACTGCCCAGTGTAGACCTCTTCAACCAGACCTTCCACACATGCAGTTTATGGTTGTAGACCTTTGCTGACTGCAGCAAAAGCAGTTAAAAGAATTATGCACAGATATTACAGATATCTCCATCCCTGGCCACATGTAAGCCTTGAAGAATTTGCAGTTTATGCACAATGACGATCTGCCTTGATGGAAAAAGACCACAGCAACAGCGTTGTTCGCCAGTGCAACCTAAATGAATTC
Organism: Opisthocomus hoazin; assembly: GCF_030867145.1. NCBI lineage: Eukaryota > Metazoa > Chordata > Aves > Opisthocomiformes > Opisthocomidae > Opisthocomus > Opisthocomus hoazin. The sequence goes on along the minus strand of NC_134454.1, from coordinate 15,549,917 downwards.
TCCAAATTAAAAACACCATCAAAAGATTTTTCTCCCAGTACAACTGTAACCACTTTAATGTTTTTGCTAGCATAACTTGAAGCAAAGAGGAAGGTATACTTCATGTCATTGCGTCCTGAAGCAGTTATACCTAGGTTGTCCTGTCCACTGTGTTGTGGTCCATATATTTTTTATGGTCTCTCCCTTCAGTTCAGTCCTTTAGATGAACCCTAAAAGCACCTGACTAGTAAAAGGTCAGCTGAACAAGCTATTTACAGGGCAGAGGGAAAGAGGCATGCATTGAATAATCAAGTGTCCTGGTTTTGGACAAGTAAACCTTATTAAGTCTCTCTCTGCTCCTCTTTCCCCAGCTCTGGAGTTTTGCAATGACAGTCCACTGCATCTGCAACTCAGGTGTTTCACTCTTTGGCAAGTCATTTGATTCTATATAAATAATGTTCTACACTCAAGAGATCAGTAACTGCTAACATAAAAGTGTACTTCATGTGTGTCCACCACATAGCAGTGCAATGTTAAGATCTAACACCTTGTTTTGCTTTTCCAAGTCCATATTAAATATGAGTGGTATGTAAAGCACCATCAGGGAATCAGAAATGCAGAATTTTCATTCATGCATCTTTGATAGGTATACTAAAAAAAAAAAAAATCCATGACTTCTCAGATACCGATTCAGTCCAACAGTGAAGAAAACAAATGCATCTTACTACTTTCCCTCATCTTAATTTTCCCTCTCAAAAATTCTGAATGTATTATGTCACATGAGTTTATACCAGTAATACTCTTTTACGAGCTATTTTTAATATGCAGCTTCACTATGCATCTAGGTCTCCAGCAGCAATAAATCCCACAGATTATTTTATTTTTCAGATTTTACTTGCCATATTGATCCTTGTTCCTGCATCACTGAAAAATAGAAAAGTAAAGTTCTTCACAATTTTTACACAATCTTCTACAACCTCCAGCTGAGCTCCTTAGCCTCTTTACATAGCCTATTGTACATAAGACAAATTCCCATTCTTCTACCTTTTTACAGTTATGGCAGCCCTTGAAATTAATATTCCAAAAGCCACAAAGTACTAAGATTTCCCAAGCATCAAAAATAATACTTAAAAGTAAATTGATAGTTCAGCAAAGAACTTTAAAAATAGTACTCACTTAGCTTGGCAAATTAGTGCAAAACAATTAAAAACATCTAACAGCAATTTTGAATTACACAACCATACCCTTGATTATCACTCTGGAACTCAGAAAAGCACTTAAAGCTACAGCAGAAGACCCCTGCAAGAATACAGTATTTATTTACCTGATATCAACAAAGAGACAGCTAAATAAAATGTCTTTTCATCTAATGCATATATCCTGCTCTCAGCAAAATTTCACTTCTTTAGCTTAAATTCAAGGGAATAAAATATAACTTACCTCTCTAGCAGCACAGTCATGAGGAGCCTCTTCTTTATTTACTTTCCCTTTTGGAAATCCCCAACCAGACTTTGCTAAATAGCCCTGAACCAAAAGAACCTGCAAAATACAAGAGAATACAACTGTCACACACCCACTACTCTAACCAATTTCTATGAAATGTCTCCCCTTTACCGTCCCATGCTTCTCCAGAAAGATACTTTAGCCTGCAGGAAGGAACGCACTAGGTTTTCTGTGTTCTAGCAAGAACCGTGAAATCTTTTATGGGATCATGCAAGTCAGAATCAGAAAAACAAAACTGAGCAGGAAAGCACTCCCAAGTGTGTTTACTGTCTTCCATATTATATTTCTGTACACATACAACAGTGTCAAGTAACTGTCAGGCCTTCCTGAATCTGAAGCACTTTTTTTTTTCTCCAGATAAAAAATGTAAACAACAAAAAGATTACTTCTACCAGCATACACCATCCTTCCCTCTAGCCCTTCACAACTTACATTTTCAAGTGTCTCATCAAGAATAATTGCACCATACGTTGGCACTCCCATTTTGTATTCTTTCCACTCATCTAAAACCTTCTGCACATCTTCACCTTGAGGCAGTAAAAAAGGACAGTGATTGAAGAGTACAGAAGCGTGTTAAGGAAGACAAACTTAAGCATTCCGTTTCAAATCACACACAGACATACAAAAGATACCCACTCAACATTAACAATAACCCCTAAGTGCTTTCAAAATACATTCTTTTGGAAGTAAATAATGAATAATCCATTACCAAACTCTAAAGATCGGAAAGCATCAAGTAATTTGCCAATTCTAATACAAGCCAATTAAAAAAAAAAGACAAGAAAAAAGATGGCACAAGGCTGCTTATTTGCAGGAAGGTCTCCTCTAATTCTGAATAAAAAGGATGCACACAACAGTTATTTTGAATATGTGTTACTCTTACATGCATTTTTTTCATTTTGAAGTGAGACAGACAAAAATACAGTTTCATCTCCTGGTTGAAGCAAGTGGAAATATTTTTTCCACAATCATTTGTTAGACTACAGTACAGAATCTGTACCTAAGTACTTACTATAAAAAACCAAAAATATTTTTAATGGCATCAAGTTACAGACATATAAAATCTAATACACTTTACCAAAACTCACCATGGAGAGAAAACGTGAACAACCTTTATAACTCTAAAACTTTGAAAGCAAATCTACCGGCCCTATTACATATAAATCATGCTATCAATAAAAAATATTCCATAGCAGAGTACTTAAGAATATTACACTGCAGCAAAACTACTATTTCTGGCAAGTGTGAGCTGGAGAGGGACAGATGTAATGAACAAATAACAGCTACTGCACTGTATTTTTCCTGCACTGCCTACAATTACTGGAAGAATTCTGTTGGTCTGAAAATACATTTGTAATTAAAAACATACCTAAAAAAAAAACCTGCATAATATCAAGCAACAGAAAATTATCACATTTTTACAGTTCACTATTAAAATAAAAGCTGTAGTGTTCACAGTAAGTCTCTGTTATCAAACTAACGGATGCAGACAAGTACATTGTGTAGTGGAACCACATATAATCTTATCACGAAGCATTTTGTGCAGCGAAATCACTGATAACATTATGATGTAAGTTAGAAGCAATACTCCAATCCCACATCAAGAATATATGGGAAAAGGTTAAAACTAAAACACTTGCTGGATGAAAGACATGAATTTTTCCTCCAGCAAGGACTAGATTGTGTATGTTCCAGCGGCCCTTGCAAGCAATGAAAAAAGCAGAGGCCAGCCGTATGAAGTCAGGAAAAAAGCACCCTCTCCCCTACCAACAGAACTGTTTCTAGGAGCAACCGTCAGTACTTCCAACAAATCTATACCACTGCCCATGGGGGAACACATACCACCCTCAGCCATGTTAACATTTATGTCACTGTTTACTTAGAAAGGGATTGAATTCAGGAGACAAAACACCATGTAGAGTTATAACAGCTCATCTTTGAAACCCACCTAGTCTGCCAAAGTGCAACCATGAGGACAAGTCCTCAAAGATCAGAAATTACCTGTTTTCTGCGTGTCCTGGGTTTGGCCAGGACAGGGTTAATTTTCACCGGACTCCAGGAAGGGGCACAGCCGGGGGGTGGGGGCTGACCCCACCTGGCCAAACAGAGCCCGGTATTCCATACCATGTGCTGTCATGCTGGGTTCCGGTGGGGGGGGCGGTGCGGCGGGAACTCTCTCGCGGCTCAGGAGCGTGCGGCGCCGGTGCGGTGTGAGAGAGCGGGTCTGTTTTTGTTGTGTTTTCTCGTTATCTGTATCATTGTTGTTGCTGTTCCCTCTGTTTGCTGCTCTGTTAAACTGCCCTTATCCCGACCCACCAGTTTCTGCCTCTTTCTTTCCATTCTCCTCCGCACGCCGGCGGGGGGAGGGGCGCTTTTGTTGCCGGCGGCAGCCGAAACCAAAACACTGCGGTTCTTTAGCAGTCTGAGAAAAATCTCTTTTGTGGATGCCATGAAATAACAGAAGCAATGAACAGATAAAAATCATATCTAGCAATACTTTTGATCGCTAACACACGAACTGACATTTTCCTGTTGCAAGTATGAAATTTCATTAACAATATTCAGTTTGCACTTTATTCACTGAGACAGAAAACAATCACAGTAATAAAAAGGATATCAGCTTTAGCAAAGTCTCTTATCCCACACTGAGGTAATCCTGGTGTGTTTTGCATGTAGAAATCCAAGTAAAACCAATGGGCAAGTTCAATCTGAAAACACACTCTGATTGCATTGTCTCTCTCTTCACTTGGAATGTGCAAAATAAATCGGCTGTCGGGAAAGAAGAGTAAGATTAGCCAAATCTATCAATTTAAACAAAGCTAACAACAAAAATGCATTGCAACAGTGGAATTCCCGATCCATTAGCACAGAGCAAAAGATCACCGTATCTTCCCGGTGGTCTGGACAGCAAAAGGTTTTCATATCAAAGTAAAACACAACTTCTAAAGTCAAGAAGGAGAATGGATCATGACGTTCTGTCCCAGTTTTGGCTAAAACAGAACCAATTCTCTTCTGGTGAATCTTCCTTACAGCTAAGTTGTTCTAAGTAACTGCATTTTTCTGAAGCTGGCTGCATTTTTTACAAACAGTGTCCGCTCCAAAGCTGGTAACTCCTAACGTTTATAGTTACACTGAGCTATCAGTAGGCAAGGAATGCAGAAAAAGGCTCATGTTAATAATTATCACTATAGCAGCCAAGGTCACCAACAGACCTCTCAGGTCCCGCAAGTGAGGAGTCGTAAAGAGTCGCACTTGCAGAGAAGGGCGGACAGGACAGGTGACCCGATATTGGCCACTGCGGTATTCGATGCCACGCACGTCATACTCCGTTTAAAGCTGGGAGATCACGAGGGTCTCGCTCTCTTCGTCCATGGCCGCCTTCTGAAGAGGACCCTGCTCATTGTCCCGCCTGTGATTCCAAACCGTGTGTCCCTCAGTCCAGTTCCTGTTTATTGCTGAGGCCAGTCTGGGACTGCCTGGTGCTGCCTGGCAGCTACTGGTGGGATGTCAGCATCCAGCACCCAACTCCAGAAAACTCAGTATCGGTTTTGTATATTTTGCATTGTATCTCTTATTATTGTTAATATTAATAGTGTTGTTAGTAAAACTTTTTATATTCAGTTGGTTAAGTCTCTCTCCCTTTTCCTCCTTTTCCCTTCCTGGGGTGGGAGGGTGGGGGTTAACAGAGAGCATCTGCCACTCAGTTTATTGCCACCCTGCTTTAAACCATGATAGATTATTACTAGGGCCCAACGCGGGGCTAAGGGCTTGAGAGTGAGTCTGAGCTCAAACTCAGGTTATGGCAGGAGATCAGGCTCTGTTAAGAAAGTACAAGGTTTTTCTTTGAGAGTTTTGAGGAGTTTGGAATTAAAGCAGGCAGCTTTCATTCACCATGCCAAGTGCCGTGACATTAAGCTTGATACTATATGATGTCTTTTTAGAGCTTCGTTCAGACCTAGTTGTCATGGTACTGTTTGGGTTGTTTGCCACTGGTTTCGTGCCGTTTATGAATTTTAGACATAAGAGGAAAGGCATTGTTGTGCTATGGGTCTTATTACTGAGCTTTATTGTGGTAAGATCGGCCATTATCATTCAGATTTCTCATTTTAATCAAGAAATTGAAAATTGCAAAACCCGAACCAGTGCCAACAAGTTCATTTGAGTACTACAGGAGTTACCTTGTGGACTTCGTTAGTAGTTATACCTCTAATCTGAGAAGTCATACCCTTTCTTGTTACACTAACCTGACTTTGCCAGAGTTTGGGAATTTTGGATATTCTTGGGACTATCAAACCATTGCTTTTTCTTTGGCTTTTCTGAATGGTGTTGTGTTCGATTAAACCTTAGTGCAGGCGTAAGTGCCATGGAACTAATGTAGCTTTTTCAAGGTACTGCAATGCAAGCTGTGCCAATACAACCTCCTCCCCCACCACAGCTACTGCAGCCTCCACGGCAGGTGCTGCCAACATGGCTGCTCCTGCTACAGCCGCTGCAGCCACTCCACCTCCAAAGCCACCCCTGCGGCCACACCATCTCCAGCAACAGCCCCTGCAGCTGCTCCATCTCCGGTAACAGGCTCTGCAGCTGCTCCACCCCTGACGACTGCCCGTGCAGCCCTTCACACCCCCACGGCAGGTACTGTCAGTACTCAGCTGCCAGCGGTATCAGTCACCACTGTGGCCAAGAGGAAATACAGGGGAAATCCAGACCAGGGAGACGGCACAGCATCAGCATCATCAGAACCAGAGACAGTTATCCGATCCTTATCCCTGGAGGAGTCGCGAGGTATAAAGAAAGATTTTAGCCATCATGAAGGTGAGTCACCACCTGTTTGGTTCGATGCTGGGATAACAGGGCTGATAGTTCGGACTTAGATGGCAGAGAAGCCATGCAGTTAGGATCCCTGGCCAGAGACAGGTAGTGGCATTGATAAGGCGATTGGGCCAAGGGCAGAAAATCAAAGCCTCTGGAGGTGAATCTTGTGGGCAATGAGGAGCAGGTATCCCTGTAAGAGTGATATCATTTGCCGCCTAAGCAAATGGACCACCATGGAGAACTAGCTGTGCGAGAGATAATTCACAGCGACCCACAGACAATTATAAATCCTGACAAATTGTCATGCATCCGACCTTTATTGCAGAGGGTTGTGCAGAGCACACCTTTTACATATGTCCACTTATTGGCAGTAATTAACTTTATATAAGATGGTGAGGAAGCAACTGTAGGTGAAGTGGCCACCAAACTGCAGGAGTTGGAAGACAGTGTCTCTTCCCCCCTAGAGGCCTGCATCTCAGCAGTGGAGACGATGACTAAAGCAGCTGAGAAAAAAGAGAACATGTTACAAAAAATACTTGATAAACTTGACCTTCTAAGTACAGGAGCCCATGTCGGAGCAGTCAGGAGAAGACACCCTTTTTTGGGATCAGCTCGAGAGAAACAGAACACGTCACGGGGTAACTTGTGGTTTTTCCTGTGTGACCAGGGGGAAGATACGAGGAAATGGGACGGAAAACCTACTGCTGACCTAGAGGCACGAGTACGAGTTAAAAAAGAAAATCCCCAAAAGAAAAGTTACTCCGGTTTCCAGTGGGCAGTTCTCCAGACAGGGTAGGTGAAATTCCCATTCCTCCCTAAAAGACTCAAATAAAAGTAACTAGAGGGGCCCTGCCTCCAGCCAGGAGAAGGAGAGGGACAAACGAGTTCATTGGACTGTGTGGATTTGATGGCCCAATACGTCAGAACCACGTGAGTATAAAGCCTTGGTAGACACTGGCGCAGTGTACCATAATGCCATCAAATCATAAAGGAGCAGAGTCAACCAGTAGTTATGGAGTGACAGCGGAATCTCAAGAGTTATCTGAGGCCAAAATGAGCCTAACTGGAAATGAATGGGAAAAGCACCCTATAGTAACTGGTTCGGATGCTCTATACATCCTTGGCATAGACTACCTCAAAAGAGGGTATTTTAAGGACCCAAAAGGGTATCGGTGGACCTTTGGTATAGCAGCTGTAGAGACTGAGGACATTAAACAGCTGTCTACCTTGCCTTGCCTCTCAGAGGACCCTTCCACTGTAGGGTTGCTTAAGGTCAAAGAACAACAGGTGCCAGTTGCTACCACAACAGTGCACTGACGACAGTATCGCACCAACCGAGACTCCCTGATCCCCATTCAAACACTGATTCGACAACTAGAGAATCAAGGAGTGATCAGTAAAACTCGCTCACCCTTTAACAGTCCAATATGGTCAGTGCAAAAGCCTGATGGAGACTGGAGTCTGCCAGTGAACTATCAGGCCTAAATGAAGTTACACTGCCATTAAGTGCCGCCATGCCGGACGTGGTTGAACTTCGATACGAACTGGAGTCAAAGGCAGCCAAGCAGTACGCCACAATTGACACTGCTAATGCTTTTTTCTCTATTCCTTTGGCAGCACAGTGCAGGCCACAATTTGCTTTTACCTGGGGGGGTATTCAGTATACCTGGAATCGATTACCCAAAGGGTGGAAACACAGCCCTACCATCTGCCATGGACTGATTCAAACTGCCTTGGAACAAGATAAAGCTCCAGCACACCTGCAATACATTGATGACATGATTGTATGGGGTGACACAGCAGTTGAAGTCTTTGGGAAAGGTAAGAAAACAACTAACATTCTTCTGAAAACTGATTTTGCATAAAAAGAAGTAAGGTCAAGAGATCTGCACGAGAGATCCAGTTTTTAGGAATTAAATGGCAAGATGGGCATTGCCAGATCTCTACAGAGGTGATTAACAAAATAACAGCAATGTCCCCACCAACAAAAAAGAAACACAAGCTTTCTTGGACATTATAGGTTTTCGGAGAACGTACATTCCAGATTATAGTCACATAGTGAGCCCTCTATCGAGTAACTCGGAAAAAGAATGACTTTCAATGGGGCCCTGAACAACGTCAAGCCTTTGAACAAATTAAACAAGAAATAGCGCATGCAGTAGCCCTTGGGCCAGTCCAGCCAGGAAAAGATATTACAAATGTGCTCTACACCACAGCTGGAGACAATGGTCCAATCTGGAGCCTCTGGCAAAAAGCAGTTCTACCACAGCAGCTGGTCTTCGGGACACTCACCATTCCCACCCCAGAGGCTGGAAGCTGAGACCCCCACCCCTGCGAGTAGCTGGCACCAAGACACACCCCCAGCTCCAGGAGCAGACGCCCCATCTACTCACACACGCAGCTCTCACCAGCAGCTGGCACTTCACCCTTGCAGCATGCATGCACAAGGGGCAGAGAGAAAATTAAAAAAAAGAATTAATAAGAAGATGTAGGAAGATAGGGCAGACTGTAGCAATCAGGAGAAAGGCTCAGCCAGACAAGCGTACTGACCTGCTCCGTTTTACACATAACCAGCCACTCCTACACCCCCTCCTGCCTACCCCTGCTCCCCTTCCCCTGTCTGCTGTTCGGGACCACCCTGGGTTTATAGCCTTATCCTGCTGTGCGGGACCACCCTGGGTTTACAGCCTTATCAGACACAAAGGCCAGGCTGATCTTCCTGGAAGTGGTGCTTGTCTTTTCTTGACAGCCCATCGGTTAGTGCGACTGGCAGGTTCCTCTCTTGTCACTGTCTCCACTTTTGTTTTCTTAGTTCTGCATCTGTGTGGTTTTGGTTCTGATTTCCCCTTTGTTTCCCAGGAGCAGGGCCCCCCCCCCCCGCTCACATAAACTTGCTGGAATGAACATTCCCACACCACTACACACCCTCCTCAATCAGTGGCCAGGTTTGGTTCTCATCACCGCCTCCCTCATTGTTCCTCCCTCAGGTTTGTGTCCCAGTACTTTTTGTTTATGGCTTCCTCTTTTTCTTGTCACCTCTTTTTAGTGTTCGTAAAGGTCCTTGACCAGATACCCCAAAAGAAGCAGACACTCTCTCTTACATAAACAACCTTATTTAACAACAGTATTTTCCTGCTTGCTAATTTTCAATTGGCAACACCACCCCCCAACTGCTCCTTTTTTTCCTGAAGGCTTTATTACTGCTGAAAATAGCCCTTAGATATAAAGCTGCTGTAGCTCAAAGGTAAAAAAGTCAGTTTATTTTACAACTAGTTGATGATGTTTTCTTGCACCCGAACTGCAGCTGAACATAAAGCTGAAGATACAATATGTAGAAGTAGTACTAAAGAAGAGTAAGAACACACCAGCATTAGGCTTAGAGTAACAAGAGCAAAGCCAATCAGATCACCACTCATAAATCAAAAAGTTAACTCCTAAGTTACTCAGAAGTGCCAACAACAGGCACCTCCTCCAGGCTGTGCTGGGCACAGGAGGCCGGGCGCTGGCAGTGGGGGCTGCAGGACAGCCTCCATTGAGGAGAGGCTGAAGTCAGCAGCCGAGATCACGATGCCTCTGGGAAAGTGTATCTAAGAAAGCACGAAAATGCCAGACAGTCAAAGGAAGTGAGAAACAGCGTGTGAAACAGCAGCACAAACTCTTAGGTCAGAGGAGAATGAGTCAGAGGAGGTGCCCCACAGCAGAGCAGATATCCACACTGCAGCCTGTGGAGGATTCCATGCCAGGGCAGATGGATACTTCCTGACGGAACTTCAGCCCATAGGACTGACCCCACGCTGGAGCAGTGGCAAAGCATGAGCAGGAAGGAGCAGCAGAGACAAAGTGTTATGGACTGACCACAACCCCCCTTCCCAGTCCTCCGGCACTGCTCGGGGTGGGCAGGTAGAGGAGTCCGGAATGAGGGGGTGAAGTTGAACCCAGGAAAAATGGGGACGTAGGGGAAGCTGTTTGTTAATTTTTTTTTTTTCTTTGTTCCTCTCTATCCAAATCTATTTTAACTGGCAACAAACTAAATTAATTTTCCCCATGATGGTAAATGGTAAGCAACCTTCCTGCCTCATCCTGAGCCACAAGCTTTTCCACCCTACTTTCTCCCCCACCCTGTTGCAGAGAGGGAGTGAGTGGCTGGGTGGGCATCTGGCTGCTGGCCAAGCTTAACCCACCACGGTCCTGAAGCCAAAAGATGGGATAACAGCACTTGCTTATAGGAGTAAGAGAGCACCAAGAAGCCCCAAAACCTACATCATGACTCTCTACCTCCACTTATTCAATCAGTAAAGAACAACTCAGTAGCACAAGACAGCGTGACAACAAATTGACATGGATACCTGTGACTTGTTACTTATCAGAATGGGTCAGAGTGGTCCTACTACTGAAGCTTAAACACACAGTAACTACCAGAACTAGAGTAAATTTTATCTTGTCATCCTGTGATTCTAAAATGGCCTAGGAACTCAACAAATCTTTGAAGACATTATGTACCTGGCTTTAACTTTCAACTTGTTTTCACTTGATGGCAAGTAACATTTCACCCTCTGAAAAAGAATGGAGGTGTAACATCTTACTCTCCGAATACAAATTCTAAGTGTGGAAGTCTCTTAACTTGGTTTACCAGCAGGGGAAATCTGTGACAGCTTGGGGGGGGGTGGGGAGGAAGTTAAATGTAAGTGCATTAGACTAGTGTTTTTAACCTTATTTTTTGTTATCCTTAGGAGAACAGTTTTGCAATGAAAGTATTTAACAATTATTACCACCACCATTATCACTTGTACTCGATTCTCACACAGATCTCTATAGCTGAATATGAAAGCCTACTTGTTATTTGATGCTGTTGGGAAAAGCTGTGGGGGTTTTGGGGCGGTTGTATTGTTTCTAAGAGCTAGCATATACTGATTCTTTAGTACAGGTTTCAGTGCTGTATAATTTCAGTATTAGATTCTGTGAAGTCAGCTATGAATGTTTGATTCTGAACACACCCATTACAGGAGGTAACTTTTAATATTAAGCTCCACAGGACAAAGCCCAGGGCCTGAGAGCCCTTCACCCAATGTACTCGATTTCATAAAGCCAACACACAAGAGAGTTTTTAGTAACATGCATTAAAAATCCTATATTTAAGATTAATTACAACCAATACAAAATTATTATATGTTCCACTGGACACAGCACAGAGAAACACTAAGGTTAATATCAGAGAGGACACCTAGAAGTACACATTGGGCCTGCAAGATTTGGGGCTTTTTTTGCTCCCCAGAAGAAATAGGTACACTAAGTTTCCCTTGTCTAATCAAAAACTTAATTTTGTGCTGAATGATAGAGTTGCTACTAAACAGCCAAACTTTACCCTCAGCAAAATATATGACCACAAAAATACTGCAAATGAAACTGTAAAAGTAACATCAAGCCACAAACCCGGCTAAGACTATTATCCAGATCCTCCTAGAAGTCCACATATCTCTAAACTGAGTTGCTTGAAGTGACTACAGGCAATAAAAATTTGTAATCTTGGCCCAACTAACTATAAAACTGAACAGCATTTGTCAACTTCAGATCAAAATTGATTACTACAAAAAGAAAACCAGTTATCCTCCACAGGACCTAAAAACTTGGAAACTTAACTCACAATTGCAAAAATAAAATAATTGATGTGTTAAAGTACTTCCTTTTTTTTAACCTACCTGACTCAACAAAAACAAACAACAACAAAAAAGAACCACCACACCCTCCCTTCAAGACAAACAAAATTAAGGTATCAGCTAAGGCACCTTTGTATGCCTTTGGAGCTAGCAACAGTCATGAGAACCACCTGCAGGCATTAAAACAGTTGTAGTTGCCCCGAACAGTGGAATTATTATTTAGACTAATTGACTGAATTAGTTGAAACAGCTGCAAGTGATCCAAGGACCTACACATGAGCTTCTTTGAGTAGCGTCTGTGTGGAACCTCCCTGAGCCTCTGCCTAGACAGGAGCCCCTATGAGAAAGTGTTTCAGCTTAAAGTAAAATCCAAACATATTTCAATTCAGCAGTGCCTGATGTTGATGGGATTAGCACCAGCTCACAGTGGTCTTTCTGTCATAAGGAAATCTGTCAAGCAGGTAAAGTGGCAGATACAGTGAGAAGTACTGATGATTGCATCTCCTGTGTATACAAACTTCTAACAACCAAGAGTATTTTGCAGAGAATCCAGGCCTTTTGCTTCAGGACAAAGAAAAATCTTCCTGTACAAAGACAAAGCCTAGAAGTCTAACAGATACTCTAGCACTCTCTGGATACTAACAAAACCAATAGTTCTGTTTTGTGGACATCTAAGCTTTAACTCAGCTTTTTGGATTTCAAATACAAAAAAAAAAAACCTAAAAAAAAAAATCTCAAACTACTAGGCAAGCTTGACTTGACAGCAGATTTATTTCATAGTTTAGCTTTTGGTAATGTGAATGCTTGCCATCTCATAAAAATTCACTAACTTAGATTTGCAGCTCACACTGCTACAGTCCATATAAAAAGATACTAGAGAATTCATATGGGCCCTGTAGCTTTCCAAACCTGTTATACTTAAATTATATGTATTTTAGCACTGAAGTTTTATTTGATGTCAGAATTTAAAAAAAAAAAAAGGAAGTATAGGTTGTGCTAGAAAGTATTTTGAGTCTTCTCAGTAACCGAGTATGAAAAATCGCTTAATGCTTTCTACCAAAGTTTCCACTAATATCATATAAAGATTGAAGAATGTGGGAAGCAACAGATGTTGTAAAAATTAATTAATAGCCAACCACCTGAAGTACAGCAGCTCTGATCTTCCACTTCTCTAATAGTTCATCTTCTCCCTTGAGCAAAGGCCTATCAGGCCGTGTTGCTCCCCCAGTGTATACCGGAATACTTTCTCTCTTTCCCATAGGAAAGCCTGACTCCTCTGCTCCTTTCATTTGTTCTGTCCATGTCCAAGCAAGGCAATGTATTCAAAGCAGGGCTGATCTGTTAGCACTAACAAAAGTCAACAATGTAAATTAGGAAGAGACAAAGAGTAAAACTGATGGTAACTACAAGCCTCTTGTCTACAATTTTAAGTTTTTTCTTTTTTTCATTAAAGCCACATGACTATATTCATACAATTACAAGACAAAATACCATTTCAAAGGTAGACAATGACAGCAGCTCAGAGGAACACAGTAAGACAGTGGGACTGACCCTTTAACAATGTAAGATCTGATTATCCATGTGCCCTTCCAACAGTCACCCCACATGAGTGACATTAATAGGCTATTTCAGTTTTGTAAGCATTGTGATTCCCCTCTGGATTTTCTGAAGAAGTCTTAAACATGGGTGTCCTGGTGGACAACAGGTTAACCATGAGCCAGCAGTGTGCCCTGGTTGTCAATGAGGTCGAGGGAGGCTCTCCTCCCCCTCTACTCTGCCCTAGGGAGGCCCCATCTGGAGTACTCTGTCCAGTTCTGGGCTCCCCACTTCAAGAAAGATGAGGAGCTACTGGAGAGAGTCCAGCGGAGGGCTACAAGGATGATGAGGGGACTGGAGCATCTCTTCTATGAGGAAAGGCTGAGGGAGCTGGGCTTGTTCAGCCTGAAGAAGAGAAGGCTGAGAGGAGAATTTACAAATACTTATCAGTATCTTAAGGGTGGATGGTCAGGAGGATGGGGCCAGACTCTTTTTAAGTGGTGCCCAGGGATAGGACAAGGGGCAACAAGCACAAACTCAAGCATAGGAAGTTCCACCTGAACATGAGGAAGAACTTATTCACTCTGAGGGTGACAGAGCACTGGAACAGGCTGCCCAGGGAGGTTGTGGAGTCTCCTTCTCTGGATACATTCAAAATCTACCTGGACGCGGTCCTGTGCAGCCTGCTGTAGGTGACCCTGCTTTGGCAGGGGGGTTGGACTAGATGACCCACAGAGGTCTCTTCCAATCCCTAACATTCTGTGATTCTGTAAATCCTCCAAATGAATATGAAATGCTTCTTATGCAAGCAGGCGTCTAAATGACAAGTCACATCTCTCTGTAGGCAGCCCAAATGAGACACAATGGAAACAGGAACAACTTCAGAGGCCAGACTTACAGAACTGAAAACTTACTTGCGTACTGTAAACTCTGACTCTTGCATTAGATACACGACGAAACACTACTGAGAGGAGCAGTCCTAGCTTTCCGTGGTATTCTTACTTCTAAGCATTTTCACTCATTTGAAAACAGTAATGCCAGTAAGCAGACTATCCTTCATCTCTAGTAACCTGTCCCTCTTGTAGGTAAACCTTCAGAAGGGGTCCTTTCAAGGTGGTAGGACAGACGGATTACTTCATGCCAAATATCATGTCCAGTTTGGGCCATCAAATTCTTGGGATAAGAGACGAATTAAACATCAAGAAGTCCAAAGCGCTGCACCACAGGGGATCGGAGGCTGAGATCACACGGGGAAAAAGCACCTCCCTCCTCCCCAAGAAAACGGAGCCCACGTTTTATGAAAATGTAAACATGCAGCCTTTAGGATCAGAAAATCTAACCATTTCTCTCCGAAAGGATAGACAAGCAGGAGAGGACAATTTCAGATCGAAGGGTACCGCCTCGACTCTTCCGTTCCTGCCTGCCTGGCACCTTCTCTTCCAGCAGCGGTAAATCAGCAGCGGGCGCCTCCAGCCACCCCTTCCAAACCAGCCCAGGCTTCTGCCCCGCAAGCACCACGCACTGCTGCAGACGCCACAGAAGCCTCACGCTTCCAGCTCCCCTCACCCGCGCACAAGCTGCAGCTTCACCTCCCCCGGCCCAACCATGCGGGCGGCTGCGAGGAACCCCCACAACCCGGGTTCTGCCTTTCCTTCCACGCCCGGCCTCCCCGCCTACACCGCGGCGTGCCGGCGGCGGGCTGAGGGGAAGGGGGGGCGGCGGGCTGAGGGGAAGGGGGGGCGGCGGGCTGAGGGGAAGGGGGGGCGGCGTGCAGCCTCCCACCCCCAGCACAGCGCCCACCGAGGGGCGGCGCCTGGCGCCACGAAGCCGTGCGGGGGGCGCGCGCAGCCCCACACGGGCACGCGGGCAACCACCCCGAGCCCCTTCCTTCCGCTTCCCGGCCGCAGCGGGACTGCCGACACCGTCCCTTTCCCCGGCCGCCCCGCTCCCCAACCTCCCCCCCCCCCCGCTGTCCCGCCAGCCCGCGGAGGGCTCCGAGCAGCCCCCAGCACCCCGCGCCACGGCGGCCCGCCCCGCTCCCTGCAACGGGGCGTCCCGCCGCACCGCGGGGCGGAGGCGCCGGCCGGCCGGGGCTGGCGGGCATGAGGCGGGCCCGGGAGCGTCCCCGCCCCGCGGCTACCTGCACAGGTCGTCCAAGACGCTGCTGGGGATCTCGGCCCGTTTGGTCTCCATGGGGAAACGCGGCTCATCCCGACACGGCGAAGCCCCAACCACGGTCCAGCGGCGGGGGCGGGGGCTCCTCGGTGACCGCCCGGCGGGGAGCGGGGGGGCGGGGCGGCGGGGGAGCGGCAGCCTCCTCCGCCAATCGCCTCGCGGCGGCGGCGCCGAGGTCCTCCCGCCTGGCGGCGCGGCCCGTCGCGGCGAGCCAATCAGCTGGCGAGCTACTGAGGAAACGGGACCCTGAGGTGATGGCGGGAGGTAGCCAATGGCTGCCTGGGCCGTCAGCGTCGCGTGCGCGCGGGGAAGGCCGCCCGCCGGAGCAGCGAGGCGCGTCACAGCGCGTCACAGCGCGTCACGCCGGCCGCGGCGCCGCCATCTCGGCCGCGGGCGGGGTCCGCGGTTGCGCGCGAGGTAGCCAGCTTCGCCTACGTCTGGGTCTGCTTCACCCTCCCCATCCAGGCGACCGCCCCCCTTCGCGCGGGGGGGGGCGGGGCGTGCCGCGAAACCCGCCGGCGGCGGAGAGAGGCGCGGCGCTTCCGCTAAAGCCGTCGCGGTGTGGGGGATGACGTCACCCGGCTCGGTGTTCGAGCCCCGCCCTCTGGCTGACCGCGGGCGGGAGGGCCTCGGAGGATCCCCGGAGCCCGGCGGGGGGGGACGACCCTCCCGGCCTCGGGGAGCGCTAGCGGCGCGCCTTGGCTCCCCCGGCCCCGGCTCCGCGGCGGTCCGGGCCTGGGACAAGGGGATGCGCGGGGCGGCGAATGGCCGCCCGCTGTAGCTGCCTCAGCCAGAGAAGCCAGACGGGCCGGTGTGCTCCGGGGGGCCGGGGGGGGAGGAATGGGTGCTCCGGGAGCCGGGGGGGAAGAAAGAGACTAGTAGCGAAAAAAAAAACCGCATAGAGAAATGCGCCAAAGAGAAATACCGATCCGGAGAAACTTTGGCTGTGGCTGTGCTACGGAATGAAGTGCTTCCGTAGTTAACACGGTGTGCTTACGGGCTCGCTTGAATAAAGAAAGGAGCTAATGAAGACACCGCGCTGGTGCTAACGCTGAAGACATGCAAAGTGTGTATATTCATGACTCATTTCTTAACAGTTGGGGACAGAAGGTGAGAAATGCATCCTTTGCCTCCTTTCCAAAGTTAAAACAAAGAGACTCCATCATAGCCCCAGAAGCACGAGGGAAGGGCACTCAACCAGGTGTAGAAGGAGCAATATCGTGAGAAGGCTTTGGAGCACAATCTCAGTAGAAGCAGCACAGGCACATACCCTGGTGCCTCTCTCCTGCAGACTCCACGTGGTGGTATCTGACGGCGACTTTCACCCCACTGCCTTTATTGCTGTGGCATTTGAGATGGTGGGTGGCTCGCATCAGTGCTGACTGATGGAAGGACTTTGGCAGAAGGGAAGTCAAGCACTGACAATACCGGCTAGATAGACAGATGGAAGGGTCTGAGTGCAGACTGATAAATCCCGTTGGCAGGGTTCCAGAGAGTTTAGTTTCTACCAGAAAGGGCAGAAGGTTCTGCATACAAGGTTCTGCAGAAGTTACATGATCTGCATTCCTTTCAGGTATCAGGGTACTCCCCCTGATAGTGTTTTTCACTGCTCTGCTACATCTGTCCCCACCGTGCAGATGTGGTACAAGGATCTCCTCCAACTGATAAGGTGGAAAAATAAGTGTTTTAGAAAATGCACTTTGGCACATCATGTCATCAATGCTACTATTAGCCCATTCATGGTTTCTGCAAAAAAACCCTGATATAATGAAAAAGTAAGTGTGTCAAATGTTACTGAAGTTATGAAACACTCTTGGATAACAAGCTGGTTAACACTGGAGAAATGTACTAACTGGAGGACATAAGGAAAGTTTATAGACAGTGCTGCCAAGCCCTCAGGACAGGAGAGCGAGAAGAGATGCATTTGAATATTTCTGCCTGCTCGATTTTTGAGACATTAGTGAATGACTTTAGGTTAGCCAGAACAGAAAGGTAAGATAAAATGTGTTCATTAGTGGGATTTGGAGCTATGTATCATTGTGGTTTCTTTTTTTCTCACTTAGAACGTTGTTGTACATTTTCTAATTTCTTTGCTGAAATAACCTGTGCTCCTTTCAGCCATTAGCTCATGTAAAGCAGGTTTAGTTACACCTGACACATTTAGGCTATAACATTTCCCCAGAGAGAAATCTACACGTAGGCCCCTCCAGCGAACTTGCGTGCACAGACATGTTGACAGCAAAGTTGGCAATGCCTCCTGTCAAGCTGCAAGGGCAATTAGGACAGTAGGATGGCCAAGTGTGGAAGTTTACCTAGCAGCCACAACACCTCACAGCTGGAAGCAACCTGCAGAATCACCCAGCGATGTAGTCAAACGGGTTTTTAATCTTTGCTTATCAGTCAACCGTGGCAGGCAGTCAGAAAGACAACAATAAGATACTTGGAAAATAATGTTTGTTCTTCTCTTTGCACTGGGACAAGGACAGAAGGTAGCAGAATATACAAAAAGGATCAGCCGTTTGCACAGTCGGAAAGGAGTCTCAGAAGAGGAGCTAGATTGCACAGGAAAAGCGACAGTTGGGGGTGGACAAAGTTTTGCTTGGAGAAGCTGACCAAGGTGGAGGACAGAATTGCACTGGATAGACGGACACTCGCAGAAGGAACCGGCCAGACCTAGAGCTCAGTGAACACGAGTTTGCAGCTTACATTAGTTAGAATAAAGACCGAGGCAGAGCCTGGAGAGTCCGCGGCCAAATGAGCTGGTCTGAGGCTTGCCTAAGTCGTCAGGAACAGGCATTCATTCTGCTCAGCCCTTCAATAAATGTTTCCTGTACTGAAATCTCCAACAAAGGATAGCTAATGGAGGTAGGGGGGAAGGGAACTGAAAACCACTGACAACCTTTGTAAGCAATGTAAGCTCAGCACCCCCATTTGGCTGCAAGCTGGTATTTTGGGTCAAATTTCCATAAAGGTACAAGGAGACAGTGCAAGCACTACTGCCCTGCTCTCCTCAGTCAGTGTGTTACATGGCAAATGAGGTGAGTGGGAGAGCTCACACAGACCTGTATCTCAGGTGGGTGGTAGATATACTATAACCAATACTATATAACCCATGCTGAGAAACATACGTAGTTACAATATTTTGAAGCAACATTTAGATCACCAACAAAAATTTAATGAAAATTTAGGCCTAAATCCATGTTGTCCTGATTGTTAAGGAAAGACAACCACAAAGATCTGAAAATAATCTGTCAGGGTTTGCGATTTTTTTTATTAAGTGAGAAGCACCATAGAAAGGGCCACATGTGTAGTGATGCCCAAGAAATGGTTATAATAGTAAGATGCATTCAATGGAAGATTTGGATGAAGTGTGGTAACTAAACCCTGATGAGGTTCTCTGAGCCCTGCAGAGGAGGTAAGAAACCTGTGGAAAAAGAGAAGTCAGCGATTCACGAAATTACTTTATGTATAGAGAACTGTGGTAAGCCTGCACAGAAAAATCTGCCTTAGGCTTTTCCTAACATTACAGTACTTTACTCAAATAATTTTCTGATATAAGGCTTTGCAGGTAATCATTAATCTACTGGTCAAATCGTGCATTGTTATACATACAGCACAAGCAGGCAGTAAAGCACAGCATACGCTACAGGGCATGACTGCGTGGTTTACTTAAGGCTTAACACTGAACTGGCTTATCCAGCTGATCCACGTAACACATTTACACATCCTCTGGGCATGATCATCCACTCAAACTCCAAGTTAAGCAGATTGTTGGAGGAGGTATGCACCCTGCTAAAGCCAGAGGCTAACCTTTAACTCTGTGTGGATGAGAGGAGTGGACCACAGCTCAGGGTGAAAAGACACACAGTATGGAAGACAGATAAAAGAAGTCAGTGAACAGATCTAGTCCGTAGGACATTCTGATCCTAAAATCAGACTAAATAGCTTAACACATCAAAGTGTGCAACTGAAGATACTAATTTGCATTAACTGCAAAATAAAGGCAGACAAAAAATTAGGGTACAAAAAGGGAAAACAAATAATGGAGGGCAATAGAAAGGACATAACCCTGTTACATGCTGTTTTCGTTTAGTTCCTTTCAGAATGCAACCCTCAGCAGGCAGAATATGCAGCCTGCTGGTCCACATGTGGTATAAGAGTGTAATTCCTCTCCAGCCCAGGTATGTCCTGTAGCCTGTGACTTTAGATGTCAGCTCTGGTATTTCGTGATTATCTACAGCGGGAGGCAGGGTAGCGTGGACAAAGTGGCTACTGCTGCATGTGCTTTGGTTCTGGTACCTAGGTCGGCCCAGTCTTGTTCAACTTCTTCATCAATGACCTGGATGCAGAGTTAGAGTGCACCCTCAGCAAGTCTGCTGATGATACCAAACTGGGAGGAGTGGTGTATACACCAGCAGGCTGTGCTGCCATTCAGCGAGACCTGAACAGGCTGGAGAGTTGGGCACAGAGGAACCCGATGAAGTTCAACAAGGGCATGTGCAGGGTCCTGCACCTGGGGAGGAACAAGCCCATGCACCAGTACAGGCTTGGGCAGACATGCTGGAGAGCAGCTCTGCAGAGAGGGACCTGGGTGTCCTGGTGGAGCAAAACAGTTATGCATGTTACTGCTAAAAGGAATTTACTCAGCACACTGTAGTACACTGAAAATGTTTGTCTAGCACAGATCAATGGGGGGAGATGTTAATGCCACATTTAAAAGTACAGTTTTTGAATAAAAGAACAAAAAGGCAAACAGAGTTATTATGAAAACTCAGCTTGAATTCAGTTGGTTTTAACATTTTTATCAGATTCCCTTTTCTATAACAGTTTTGCGTCTTAACTGCTCTCCTCCTCAGTCCTTCAGTCTTACAGGTATGATGAAAAAACCCAGAATTTTTAGAGGGACCTTATTAAGCATGAGGAGAGAGAGCATGGGAGAGAAAACAAAAACCAGAAGGCCAGATTAAGTTTCCACGGGGCTTCTTACACTCCTGCAAAATGTGATCTGAGTCCGCAGATCCTTTTTCAGTTTGAGAATTGCTCATTTAGAACTTGGCAGGTCCTGTAGTTTCTCCAAATCCCAGCATACCCATAAGCAAAGTAAGAGTCACACTGCTTTCTGCATCCTCTGCTGATGCTTACCTTGTGTCACTTTTAACCCTTAGGCACATCAGAATAGGAAAGTATTCCTACAAGAATGGGGAATTGCTACACAGCAATGTCTTTATACTTGACAAAAAACGGAAACTCACTGAAGTTGGCAACATTTTTAATACTGCTTTATTTTAATTTCAGGTACAGAATTTTGTTCTGTCTGCAGGTGAGAATTAAATCTCTCACACATCTTGTTAAAGACCACTTTTAAGGATATCTGGCAGTGTTACTAGTAATTATTAATTTAAAACCAGCACCACCCCTTCATGCTATTTAATGCCTGTCCCAACAGTTCCCCGCAGTCTCTATAAAAGCCAAGACAGATCAGAGGGATACAGCAAACAAGGAAAAGGGAAGGGGGCTGGAACACATAGCATAGGACGAGGCTCAGGGATCTGCGATTGCTGCGGTTGTTCTCAGACGTGAACGCTAAGTGGGGACATCGGGTTGCTGCCTTCAGCTATCTGTTTGGAGGTTAAAGAGAACCAGACCCTCCTCACAGGTCCAGAGGGCCACAGCAAAGGACAAGATGAAACAGTTACAGATGACATCACAGGAAATTTCAATTTCAAACAAGTAAAAAAAATCATCTCTGTGATTGCAATTAAGCACAGCAATGGGCTGTCCAAGGAGGCTGCAGAGTTTCCATTCGTGAAGATTTTCAGACCCCAGTGGTCCAACCCTGAGCACCATGGTCTCGCTTTGGCATTATCCCTGCTTTGAGCGGCAGACTGGACGACATAACCTCCAGAGATCCCTTTTAACTGTATTTTATGATTTCATTAAACAAGATGAAACTTTTAATCACACACAAAAAAAAGTTGAAATTACAGGACAAACCTTTTAACTGGGGTTAGGGGCTAGATACTATTCTCCCTCTTCTCCTCACCTCTGCTTTTAATGAGAGGGCTCCTTGAAAGAAGGTATTTCAGCAGTTGAACAAATCTGTGTTAAATGCTTTGCAAGATGCCTTATCCCAAAACAATGACAGCTGGAAAGAACCATGTGCTATTTACATTTTAATTTTTCCTAGGTGAAGATTAGACACATGGAAAAAAGGACCTTTAGAAGATGGATTTGTGTTTTCTGCAATGCTTATGAGTGACATAGACTTGAGGAAGGCATCGAGCCTATGTTACTGGTTGTAATGCTGAGTCAGATGCAGGAGTTGCTGGGAAGGGTCAGCCCAGCCAAGGAATTTTCCAGGACTAAACCACAGCCAATAAAATATATTTAGTTCGCAAGGCCATGGTGCACACCATAAATTCTAGGGTACGGTTACGGCTCCAAGCCGCTGCTCTCAGCCTAGCCACATACCTTTTCGGTAGCCGTGCAGTGAGGTTGTCGTAACCTTTCTTCTACATCATGTCAATGCCTACCATCTGTTTCTGGCCTCTACGCATCCCATCTGAAATCAGTGGTACCACATATTGCCTTTTGGTTTTGTTTAAAGCTTTTTGAGGAGTTATGGACCTGGTGGAGAGCAGCTCTGTGGAGAGGGACCTGGGTGTCCTGGTGGACGGCAAGTTGACCATGAGCCAGCAGTGTGCTCTGGCTGCCAAGAAAGCCAATGGTATCCTGGGGTGCATTAGGAGGAGTGTGGCCAGCAGGTCGAGGGAGGTTCTCCTGCCCCTCTACTCTGCCTTAGGGAGGCCCCATCTGGAGTACTGTGTCCAGTTCTGGGCTCCCCACTTCAAGAAAGATGAGGAGCTACTGGAGAGAGTCCAGCGGAGGGCTACAAGGATGATGAGGGGACTGGAGCATCTCCCCTACGAGGAGAGGCTGAGGGAGCTGGGCTTGTTCAGCCTGAAGAAGAGAAGGCTGAGAGGGGACCTAATAAATGCTTATCAATATCTAAAGGGTGGGTGTCAGGAGGATGGGGCCAAGCTCTTTTCAGTGGTGCCCAGTGACAGGACAAGGGGCAATGGGCACAAACTGAAGCACAGGAAGTTCCGTCTGAACATGAGGAAGAACTTCTTCCCTCTGAGGGTGCCGGAGCCCTGGCACAGGCTGCCCAGGGAGGTGGTGGAGTCTCCTTCTCTGGAGGTATTCAAGACCTGCCTGGACAAGGTCCTGTGCAGCCTGCTGTAGGTGACCCTGCTTCGGCAGGAGGGTTGGACTAGATGACCCACAGAGGTCCCTTCCAACCCCGAACATTCCGTGACTCTGTGAGTTTTAGGGGACAGGAGCTGGCTCTCCGCGGGCCCTCCTCCGCTTCGGCGGCGCTCACGCAGGGAATTCACTACCTGCTCGCTTCAGCATGGAGCGCCTTCCTCGCAGGGGTGCCCCAGCCCGCCGCTCCAAGCTCCAGCGTCAGCCCCGGCGCCTCGGCAGCGGCACGGCCGCGCCGCACGGGACCGGACCGCCTGCTCGCTGGGCGAGGACAAAGGGGGGACGCCGGCTCCCCCCCTCCCCCTGTGCCGCAGCACGGCCGGTGCCCGGGGCTCCCCAAAAAGCCGGAGCGGGGCCCGGCCCACGACCAGACCTCCATTTCGCGGCGGAGGGCTCCCGGCGCCGGCGGAAGATGGCTCCCCGCGGCGGGTGCCACGCCCCCCGCCCCCGCCCCGCCGCTCGCCGGGCTCGGCGCCGCCTCCCGTCGCGGCCGGAGGCACCAGGGGCTGAGGAGCGGGTTGGGGAGCGGGCTCCCGCCGCTGCCCCGCCATGGCCGCCACGATGAGGCAGCGGTTTGACCGGTTCCTGCACGAGAAGAACTGCATGACCGCCGTGCTCGAGCAGATCGAGAGCAAGACCGGCGTCAACCGCACCTACATCGCCACGGGTGAGCTCCGGCTACCGACCCCCACCCCCACCCCCGCCCGCCTCCCCTCGGGGCCGGGGGCAGGGCGGCCATGGCGGCGGCCGCGCCCTCCCCGCTCCCCCTCGAGGGCCGCCCGCGCTGACGGCTCTCCGCTCTCTCCCTCCCCGCGCAGCCATCGTCGGGGCGGTGGCCGTGTACCTGGTGGTGGGCTACGGCGCGTCCCTGCTCTGCAACGTCATCGGCTTCGGATACCCCGCCTACGTCTCGTGAGTGTCGCGACTTGTGCCACGATGACTGCGTGTGTTACCCGGGGGGGGGGCACGGTTGCAAAATCGCAGCCCTGCGCCGGGGCGCGGCCTGTGACGGGAGTTTTTTTTTTTGGGGGGGGGGTTGGTTTTTATTGGTGATGGGTGTGTATCCATTGTCCTTGGCTACAGATTTGACTAAAACAAAGAAGCGTGATGAATAACATGCACATGAATACGGTGCCGGTTCTGCTTTTTCTGACTTGGGTTCTGTTAGTGCTTTCCCTTTAGCTGCGTTTTAAATGGTGAAACATGTTTAGGAGAAAATCATAATCTTGGGTGAAAGCCTAATTTAAAGCACATGTGATGCGCTGCATGCCAGTGCCTTTCAGTGGCAGCCAGCAGACAGGTTCCGGCCCATGAAGCAGCCTGCTGACAGCACCGGTGGGCTCGATCCCCTCCCGCCCTTCCCAGGTTGGTAGCTGGTGCGTAGCGATTTCCCACATGCATTGCTCCGCCGCCGAGCCTGTAGAGCCAGCAGTGCGGGCGCGGAGGAGAAGCGGGAGGACAGGTGCTAGTGCACACGTTTTCATGGTCCCGTTGAGTTTCCTGTTTTTTGGGAGTGTGGATTCAGGATAGGCAGTGTTGCCCTTGCTAGACTACACAGTGTTACGGGGTCAGTCTGACAGCAACACCCTGGGACATCTGTGCTGTGTCCTGCTTTCAGTCTGCAGTCAAACATGGCTCCCAGACCATGAAAAAGAGCAAAAGTGGTCTTTGGTGATTAACCTTCTTCCACTATATGGGTTTCTTTTTGTCTTGCTGCTACCATGCCACTCTCCATATCTACTGCAGGATCTCCACCATCCTGATGCAGGGCTGCGCTGCGGGAAGATAAAGCTGAATTCTGGAGTGATTCCTGCTTTCATTTTTGCTGCTCTTGGTCCTGTACTGCAGTCAGGGTGCTGCCAAGTGCTATCATTTGTGCTCAGAAAGCGTAAAGACGCAAAGCATAAAGAGCACTAGCCCTGTGGTTTGTTTATTCCTCTCCTCTATTTGGTCTGTCCCCTTTGAAAAGGCAACTGAAGAGCCTGCTACCTGAACTAACGGTAGTGAGATTTGTTTCCTAGCATTAGGCAGAAAAGAGTTTTCAGCTCTTGTCACCAGCTGCAAACACCCTCAGGTGGCTTTTGCTGCCAAAGCTGCGGCTTCTGGAGGAGGTCAGGAGCTGTAAATGGAACGTATTGTGCAGGGTATTAGTTTGGTGTTTATGTAAGTGTTTCAAGCGTGAAGTGTCTGAGAAGGGTACTGAAAGAGAAAAAGCAGATGACTTTTCCCCACTTAACTTACTTTTTCTTCTGTTGTGAAGTAGATCAGTGTATCATTTCCTCACTGCCAGTGACTGAATTGTTTAAATTGAAGAACAAGAAGTACTGGGTCAGGCTTCTGTTCAGCAGAAAAGACACTCGTGAAGGAATGGGTGAAATGTCTGTGTTCTGCAAGGGAGATCACTTGCTGTCCTAACAGTTGTTTAAAATGGCAAACAGGTTACGAGGTGAGTGACCCATTAGGTACGTTCCACATGTTTCACTAGGATTTTAGTTCCGGGTTATCTTGGTCACGATCGTTACTGTTCATCTCTGTGCTCGCCTGAAAGAACATACATTGGGAAAAAACCAGAGAAGGATGCTCAGCTCAGATTTCGGTCTGTTCACACATGAAACCAGGTCAGTTTTACGGGTGTGCAGGTATCTACCTGTCAGGCCTTGTATAATGCTGTGGTTTCTTTTCTTTTGTTTGCATCGTTTGCCGTATTCGTTGTGGTTGCGTGCCATGCCACAGGTGCAAATTTCAGTGGAGAAGTGCTGGAGGCTGTAGCTGCTGGGTTAGACCTAGCAGATGGGGAGTGCCTGGCCGTCGGCGTGAAGTGGTACAGCTGCCGCTGCACTGCTGCCTGCGTTCACATCACTGCAGTGCTGGCCTTGGCCAAGGCTCGAAGCCACCGCAAGAGGAGGGGGCAACTCACTGACTAATGCCTGTAACAGCTTCAGGCAGGCACAGCTGTTTCCTCTCTCCTTCCCCCTTGTTCATGTTCACCTTCAGCTTTGCTTTCTGTAAGTCTTTAGTGGTTTTACACACAGAGGAGTTTCTTCTCTAGCGATACAAAATCTTCGCAAAAATACAAGTTTTCTGTGCCATGTCACCAGGAAAGGCCCACCCAAGTCTCTTAATGTAATCAAAATTAAGCAGTGGTTTTCCAAGGAAACGTTATCTGGCTGTTTCCAGTAAGTCAGACAATCTGGGTTAAAGTTTGTCATAGACCCCTGGTCTGATTTGCTAAAATTCTGTCAAGTGCTATGTGATGAAATAGAATAATTGTAAGTTAAAATCTATTATTTGTTTGCAGCCTTTTGTGTTTGCAGTACACTAGCATTGAAAAGTTTACCACAGATGATAGAAGCAACTTTTTATACTTAGAGCAAGCTTTAACAGCACAAGGCAGTGTTCAGACTAGTAGATGGAAGAAGTGAGTGTTGGCAGTATATAAATAACATTGCCAGTATTTTCACTGCTTCTCTAAACTTTCCAGAACTAGTCTGTTTCAGTGTAGCTCCACCCATAGCCAGTGATGGTTAACTGCCTCAAAAAAATTAGAGAGAGTGCAGGCAGGAAGGCAGCCTTTTGATAACTAAGAAATGCGTGCAAAGGATTGGAAATTTCAGAAGTGCCGTCATATTTGGTTTAAACATTGCAAAGATAAAAATAGCTTTTGGCAGTAAAATGTCTGAACTTATTCCTCATGTCTTCAAGGGAGAAAAGCAATGTATATGATCATGCCTCCCTGCTTTGGCTGATTTTATGCTGTTACTTCAGTTTAGCTGTTTTTACTGTGTAAGTGCTGCTCCTGGCATTTCACAAACAGAAAACAATCTAGATTGATTGTAGGGAAGCATAAACACACAGCTCAAGTCTTAATTTAAATACTGTCGTGGTGTCTTCGAGCCTGTCATCTAGTTTCTTTGCCTCTTCCATACCTCTAAAACAGGAACACTGCAGTTCGTTGGCCACAGTTGTTTAGAAAATGTTACATTGTTCCTGGGTTTGGTGAGAGCTGGGGTACCTAGCTGGATAAAAACTGCAAATCTGCTGTCTCTTACCAAATTTTGAGGAAAATGCTTACGTTTTACCTTAATGGAAAATGCTGTGTGATATGCTAATGTTCACAAGTGATGCTCTGCTGCCGCTGTATAGAAGTTATTTGAGAGAGGTGGCATACCTAAATGGATTCATAACGCTCGGTATAAATACCAGCAGAAAGTTAACAAGTCTGTCTGCACTTATGCTGTTTCCTTTCCCAGCTGACACTCTTTTCATGGGGCTTCAGACACTAAAAAGCGTGTTTTGAATTTTTTGTATATATTCTGCCAAATCACTTCCTCCAAACACACTTGCTTTTTGTCTTTTAGGTTTTAGAGTGCCATGTTTAAAATAAAAGACGCGTTGTTTGGACAAATTATGTGCTTTCCTTTCTAGAGATAGCACGTGGTTAGCGCAGGAGAGTGTCATAATGTTGTGATAACTGTAGGAAAATTTAAATTTATCTTCTGTATCTTAAATTTAGGTTAAAAAAATAAAGGTCTTTGTTATACAGACGGGTCCACAATCTGGATTAAATTTATTGAAAGATTTCCAGTTTGTAATTGATGCAGGTACTATTTTTAGGGACTGCGGATATGTTTGAGACATAAATGAAGGCATTTTACAAGACCATCTTGGTCAAGACGCACTGCAGTACTGCACCTTGTTTTCACTCCTCTCTTACTGTGTTGACCTCTAGCGACTTGGTTGATAGAGGCCTACAGATGTTAAAGGAATCGTTGGACTTAGATCCGCGGGGTTTGCTGGAATACATTTTTAAACTACCCTTCCTGCTGGTGGGTCGCAACGCTTCTGACATTTAACATGTAACGTTGCTGATCCTAAATGCTGAAAAAGTGAGCTGGAGTCAAAAAGTGAGATTAAAAAAAAATGTAGGTTATTGTTATTTGCGGTCGTGGTTTAACCTGGCAGCCGGTAACTAAGCACCAGACAGCCAGTTGCTCACCCCTCCATCTCCTCCTCAGTAGGATGGAGAGGAGGATGGACAAAAGGTAAAATTCATGGGTTGAGATAAAGTCAGTTTAATAAGATAACAAAGGAAATACTGCTAATGAATGTGTAAAACAAGCTATACACACACATACTGCTTGGTAGCCAATTGTGCAGCCAGTCCCTGAGCAGCGATCATGGAATGCGCAGGTTTTCCGCAACTCAGAATTTCCCAGATTTTGCTGAACTTGAGAATTTCACAGAACTCTTCAAATGCACAAAAAAACCCTGAACTCCCAGAAAAGTCCAGGCTCCTGGAAAAGAGAGAATTCCTGTCCCCCTGGCCAACCCCCACTTATAAATTGAGCACACCGCCTATGGTGTGGAATATTTCCACCGGCCAGCTTGGGCTCGCTGCCTGGCTGTGCTCCCTCCCAGCTCCCGCACTCCTCATTAGCTGAACATGGGAAACTGGAAAAAAGTCCTTGATTTCTTAGCAACAACTAAACCCATCATGTTATCAACATTTTTCTACAAGTAAACCCATCATGTTATCAACATTCTTCTACTAAAACCAAGACACAGCAGCTACTGGGAGGAAACTTAACTCTGTCCTGGCTGAAACCAGGTCAGTTGCTTTTCTTGTTTTCCTGTTTTGTTTTGTCGTGGTGATGTACTCTAGTTACATTTTAAAAGTCTCTCTTTACAGCTGTGATACTGTCCAACACAGAGAGCTGGCAAGATCTTGCTGTCCCAAAAGAAAGGAAGCCTACTTGTCGCTATGTATACGATCAGCAATATACACAATTTTTAGATGAGGGTAATGAAGCTGTCTTCAGCTGTTAGGAATAGAAGTACAAACTTTGGTGTGAGGGTCGGCAGACACTAGACAAAATGTACATTTTTTTAAAAAAGAAAAATTACAAAATTTTGTTGCTTTAACAGCTTAGCAACTGGCACCGTACTCGTAAAGGAAGTTCTTCAGGTCTATGCAAACCCAGCCCCAACCCAGGATTTAGTCCTCAGCCTAAAACTTGAAACCCTTTCCCACTCCCTGATAAGTCAATTTTAAAATTACATTCAATAATTAGAACTGTGGGATTTTTGTTCCTAGTTTAAAAACTCCTTACACAGTGATTACCACAAAAAAGTGACATTTTACTGAGATGAGTCTGGAAGCGTTGCACCACGATTTCATGCTCTACTGTATGTTTGTATAAACTAGGGCCAGACTAGAATTCTTTTGCCAACATTGCAGTAAACAGAACTGAAGAAAAGTAGTAGAGCTGTAAGAAAATTATGGTTGAAATATAGTCTACACAGTGCAGCATAGGCTGACAGGAAAACGTAACTTTAATTCTTTTTGTATTGTTGTAAGCATGTAGTAAGGGCCCAGTTCTCCTCCCTCTGGTTGCAACAGTGCTGTCTGATCTCTGTGCCTGCACCCTGAACAGTAACAGCTGTGGAGAGGCAGCCAAAACATGTGACATGTTTTTTTCCATCCAATGAAATTAGCTGTCACGAGTAGAGAAACGTTGTGTTGTGCATCCTTAGCAAGTGGCTTCGTCTGGTGGGATGAGGCATATCTGCACTACGCAGGTAAAATATGGCTTTTCGTGAAGCTCCCTCACTGCATGCCACTTGTCTTTCCTGAAGGTACTGACAAGAAAGAGAGCTTGAAAGAATTCTGTAAGATGAGCGGGGATTAGACGTTTCCACACCAGGCCTTTAGACTGTAGCAAGCAGTGTCACAGTACTGGCCTCACTGCTAATGTGGACAAATACGGCCAGCAGTGAAGCTGGTAAAGCTTAGCCCGAGATGGTGTTCACAGGTTGCTGAAGGCCACAGTGACTTTCCTTGCCAGCGTTAAGGGTGGAAGTGGAGA